>NW_004524601.1:14919409-14933943 GCF_000260255.1 Octodon degus
GCTTTAGACCACTGAGCCATCTCACCAGCCCCTTCCATGAATTCTTTGAAGTTACACTGGTCACACAGTTCATATTGCTGTAAGCTGTGATTTGCATGTGCAATATTGGCTCATTAATGAAGGAGCTTCTGCAGGTCAAGGCAAGGGACCAATGGAATTGAAACATTACTAATAAGACATCACAGAAACATGAAGCTGCTTTAGTCTGTAAAAATCACTGGAAATGCCAAATATCCTTGACAGTGAAACTGGCATTAATGGAGCAACTGTTCAGTCCCCTTCTGCAGTACACGCCTTGGAGAATGGAAAGACATGTAAATGGGTAGGAAAGGAGCTTACTAGCCATGAGCATAAGACGAAAACCAGACAATCATAGAGTCACAAATAACAGTAACAACTAATTGCTCATTGTTTCCTGTGGTTTGGAAGTGTATATATAATCCTTGAGAAAATATGTGCACTTATCTGAGACATAATAATCGAGGATTAAAATTCCTTACCAAGGATTAAAATTCCTTACCTCCCTGTTCTTTCTCTCCCACCCCTTCTCCCTTTCCTTCCTGCCTTCCTTCTTTCTTTTGTTGATGGTACTGGGGATAGAATCCAGAGAGCACTGAGTTATACCTCTAATCCTTATTTATTTACTTATATCTTTTATTATAAGACAGGGTCTCACTAAATTGTCCAGGCGGTCCTGGAAGTTAGATTCATCCTGCTTTCCAGCCTGAGCCTCCTGGGTAGCAGGTATGTGTTACCACACCCAGCTGACTTCCTCAAATTTCTCTCTCTCTCTCTCTCTCTCTCTCTCTCTCTCTCTCTCTCTCTCTCTCTCTCCCTCCCCTCTTTGGTACCAGGAATCCAATATATCAATGCACCTTATACTCTTTTACCTAAATACTCAGGTCTGTTTGCCAATGCAATGTTGATTATATTACAGTACATTTGTAGTATAATTTCAAATCCGAGATCTAAAACTGCCTGTTTGTGTTGCCCCGAATTCCTTTTACTATTTGTAGGTCTCTTACCATTCCAAATGAACTTTATGAGTGTTTTCTCTAATTCTGTGAGGTTCCTAATGATATTTTTATTGGAATTACATTAAATCTGTATAATGATTTTGGTAGTATGGGCGTTTTCACTATGCTGGCTCTTCCTGTGCATGAACAAGGAATAGTTTTTCATTTCTGATACCCTATTTAATATCCTTTGTCAGAGTACTATAGTTTTCACTGTATAGATATTTTATGTCCTGATAGAATGATTTTTGAGTATTTCAAATTTTCTTAATGTTATTGTAAATGTGTAGTTTTACTAATTTTTCTCTCTGTGAGTTCATTGCTTCTGTATAAGAATGGTATTGGTAGGGCTGGGGAGATACCTCAATGGAGTAAGCATTTGCCAGCAAGCATAAATACTGAATTCAATCACTGGTACAGCAAAAAAAATTGTATTGTTTTTAAGTGTTGATTTTCTTTTCAATGGAATGTTCTATTTTTTAAAAAAATGTATTTGGTTGTTGCAAGGTCTTACTATGCAGCTCAGACTCTTGGTGGTCCTCCTTCTTTCAGCTTCCCCAGCCCTGGGATTATAGGTGTGTGCCACTACTGCACTTGGACTCTGGCCAGCTCAGCCAGCCCTGGGGTTGGGGCAGGCACAGGAGGTGGTGCCAGGGATGGTCCCTGCACTGGCCTAAGCTTCTAAGCCGGTGCTTTAGTTCACTGAGCATTCTTGCCAGCCCTGAATTTCGTTATTAAATCTAGAAGTTTTTTGGTGGAATTTTTGGAGTCTTGTATGTAGAGCATCATGTCATCTGCAAATAATGATAATTTAAATTCTTCCTTTCCTATTCTTATTCATTGCATTTCTTTCTTTTTTCTAATTTCTCTGGTTAATGTTTCCAGAACTGTATTGAATAGGAGAGGTGATAGTGGGCATCCTTGTCTTGTTTCTGACTTCAGAATGGAAAATTACTTTCAATTTTAATAAGCTTTCACTATTTCATATTATGTTGGCTATTTCTCATAGATTGCTTTTATTAGACTGAAGCAAAGACCATCTATTCCAATATTCTGTGTGATTTTTATTGCGCATGAGGTAATTGGACTTTGTCAAATACTTTTCAGAATGTGTTGAGATGGTCATGTGATTTTTACCTTTGGTTCTGATAATATGATGTATTAAATTTATTGATTTGCATATTTTGAGCCATCAAAATCCTTAGGACAACAGTCTGCTTGATCACAATGTGTAATATTAAAAACCAATGAGACAGCAATAGGTAAAAGCTGGAAAATCTCCCTAGTGTCTACATTTCTGTGGTAAATCCAAGTCAGATTCCAGAAATGTGTACCTAGCCAATTTGCAGGTGGACTTATCCTGGGCTTGAGTCTGGTCATTTTGGAGATGGGACTAGTCTTCTATGGCTAGAGTTCTCCTCAGTCCTTGAGGGCAAAAAGGGGGTGCACAGCCCAGCCCCCCAGCCTAAATTCCACTCTATCTTCATGCCCAAAACCATGTTGGTTCAACTAACTTGCCAACTATTGGCTTGCATTGTTACTGCAGCTTCAGGTTTGGCAGGTTGCTGGTCTCCCCAACCATCATGTGTGCCCAGTCTGGGGCTTTACTGTGCCACTGGCAATCTCGGATGGGGGAAGGGAATCACCTGTGACCCCCCCTCCCCCAGGCATTGATAAAGTGAGGGAGTCACCCTCAACCTCACAGGATAAATTCTTTGGCAAAGTGCCTGTTCAAGTATTTTACCCACATATTGTTAGACTGTATTCTTATTTAGATCTGTATACTGTTTAAACATCTTCAGTAAGTGCTCTTTGTTACAATTTTGTAGTTTATCTTCTTATAATTTTAGATTTTTTAATGTTCAGTAATGATTAATAAAATATGTCATACATTTTATTTTTGGCTACCAAATTCTAGAGAAATCTATTTCTATAGTTTTTGTTTCGGTCTGTAGTACATATTGGAATTTATGTTGTATATGGTATAGGATAAGAATTATATTTTTGGTTAAGATTCAATCAACATAGCATTCTCTATTGAAATGAATATTTTTTCTCTGAATTGTGGTAGTAGTTTTGGATTTTTTTTCCACAATCCACTGTTTTTTAGCTACATTTTTTGATTTTATATGTATACCCTAATAGCAACTTGTTTTATTTGCTTGCTATATAGTAAATCTTGCCTTTGGAGGTATAAATTTTTTAATTAACTATGGCTTTTTTCTATAGTGTTGCACCACTTAAGGTTATTTTCAGAACCATCTTGTTTAATTTTCCCACACACTCTACTAGAAATGGGCAAGGGAGATCAACTTTTTGTATAATAGTGTTGTACTGGTCTGCTATTCCATAAAATTTGTGAAAACTATTCTTCACAAGTTTTAAACAGAGCCATTTAAAGCCTAACACAATCTCTTATTTCCTTTAATACGTAACCTACATGAGGTGAGTAGCTGGTGTGTAGGACAGTGGTCAGGTCTGTCACCAAGGAGGCAGAAAGCACAATGGAAACTGCATTACAGTTCAACTGGTTTTCACTTTCTCACATGTTTATCTAGTATACTCTTGTAACTCGCCAATGTACACATCTTCATTGCTGAGTCTGTTGTCTGGAAATCCAACGAGTAATGTTTGACACCAAAACAAGTTCAAAGAAGAAGAACTTAAAGACAATTTTACAAATGATTCACACGGCGTCCTGCGGAGCCTTAATACTGATAGTGAATGACTTGCACGAGTGGAGGATAGCAGTTCAGGCCACCTTCAGGTTGGTATGATAGGGGCAACAGACGAATTGCTATAATTTTCAGTGCTGGAGCAAGGAAATGGGCTTATATTGGAAGAGAATTCATCAGTAGGTGTAGGTGACAATTCTTTAGAATTTTAGAGGATTAGATGAAAAAATAATGTTATAAATTTGAATGACTGCTGGTAGAAGCCAACAGTTCTTAGGAAAGAATAGTGAAAAATCTAAGGATGATTATTAAATAATAAAAGTTACAGTGTAAAGTTTAGAATTGTTCCTTAGCATAAGTTAAAATGTTCTTTATACTCTGCATTTAGAGCCAAACTGCTAGACTTTAAGGTTATATATATATTTCAAATCTGTTTGTGAATTTCTCTTTATAATTGTTGAGTTTATGAGTGGTATCAGATTTAATCTCCGAATTAACTAGGAAAAATAATACCTTAATATTATCCCTTCTTCTTTTACTCATAGCTTTCCATCTTTTAATATCTTTAAATTTTCTGAGACATGTACTTTGGTTTTTTCAATATAAAGAGTATTTTACCTATCTTTCCTTAATTTATTTCTAAATATTTTGTATTTTAATAGTATTGTCTTTGGAATTTGTCTTTCCTTATTTTGAATCATTTGACATGTCCATAAATATATGCACACATCTGTATCTCTATGTATATTTTCAATTAATTATCGGATATTAACTTATTAAACTGATTTTAATTTTTTAAAAAATTTCTTTAATTAATTAATCAATTTGTTTGACATAGGGTCTTGCTATGCAGTTCAGACTCATACTGATCCTCCTGTTTCAGCTTCCCCAGCTGTGGGATTACAGTTGTGCGCCACCAGGCCCAGTCTCAGTGGCCACCACAGTGTTCTGGGACTAGCACAGAGTCCAGTACCAAGGATGGAACCTGAGGCCTTGTGCTTGTCAGGCAGCAAGCAACCATCTTGCTTAAACCACCGCACCATCTTCCCAGTCCATACACTGATTTTTATTGCAATCATTTTATTTTTATTTCTTTCAGATGGTCTACAAAATTATGAAAATAAATAGAAAATAAATGAGAAAATAAATAAAAAAATAAATGTACTTTATTTTCTGCTCTGTCAATTGTTGCATATTCTTAATTTTCTGTCAAGAATTCTTCGTATGATGTTGAAAGACAGTTATTATTATGAATATCCTTTCTTTTTTCCTTCTTTCTTGGTAGAAACATTTCACTTTTATCATTACATTTGCTGTTAGCTGAAGTTTTTAAGTGGGCATGTGTTATTCAATGCAAGGATTTATTACCTCCATTTTAGGTTTTTTTTTTTTCTTCATTGTAAGGATTGAATCGATAGCCTTCACCCTGAACTTCGACATATTTTCTTGCTATTTTGAGATAGTTTGACCTCTTAAATTGCTATATTTCCACACTGACATTGAACCTTTCATACTACTGCCTCAGCCTCCCAAAGTACAGTAACTACAGACTGGTGTCATAAACCCTTGCTGTGAAGTTTTTTACTGAATTTATGAATTAGCATTGAATTTTTTAATGCAGTGATACATTACCAAGTGTATAATACAGGATACATTACCAAAATGCCCACAAAGTGATTGATGTGGTACATAGCTAGAATTTCTGAATATGTGACTGCTGCTTCCTATTTTCTTTGAATATCAGCAACAATCGTGTGGTACTTGGTGTCAGTAATCATTATGGATTAATAAAAATGGCACTGAGGTGGGGCTCTGTGACTCTTAGTATGAGTCATAGTAGGTGACTCACAGTTTTTCAAGGTTTTAGTACAGAAAGGGCATGGGGGAAGGGCCTGCACTGGAGGGAAAAAGAGATGCCCAACCCAAGCAGCCAGGAGACAGAGGAACTCTTCACTTCCTCAGCTACCCAAAGCTTTAGACGTGGACCTTATAAAAGGACATAGTGTTTGAACTTACCAGTGAATGAATCCACACAGGAGCACAAAGCCCCTGATCCAAACACTTTCCTGAAGTCCTGCCTCAAACCTGAGTGTTTGAGGTGCTGGTGAGTGCTCTGGATCTAAGCCACAGTGATCACTGTGGGTAGGTTGCCTGTCACGCTGGGGAAGAAACACATCCTGGGCAAACTAAGGACACAGTGGCAGTCCTTCACTTCCTTCGTTATATGGAGGATGCACCTGGTTTTCAGATATCTCTTTCAACTTTATCATCCTGGTTTGGAGAACAGAAATCAATCACCAATCACTATATTTGAATTCAAGTCATCTGAAGAGATATTTCACAGAAGCCTAAGCACGGCGCAGAGAGGTGGGGAAATAGTGTTAAATGATTCTGATTGCTGTGTTCTAAATTTATGTCAAATGAAGTTAAAGTGTGAAATGATATATGTGTGTATAAATCTACATATTTCAAATGTCCAACCTTATTCCATAGATAAAAATTTTGACAGAATATATACACACACATATGTATATAATGTATACATATACATATATGTACACTATGAAAATGTAAAATATACTCTTAAAATGTTTTATAATCGAATGCATATCTATATATCAAAAAGATTTAACAACTACAAAATTGTGTATAATGTTGAAAACATTATGCAAACGCTAAAAGATATGCTTTACAGCATGGAAAAATGAATGTTCCAGAAATTTATCAATTAATGATTTTATATCAAATGTTGCAATGTTCCTTCATCCTTCATACCTATTTTTGTTTCTCTCATTTTAAGAGTGAAATTCAAAAATAAATAAATAAGTGAAATTCAATTTACAATAAACATGGATAAATAATTATATATACTAACATAAATAAGGGTCATTTAATATACCAATCTGAGTTGGAATCCCAAAGTATAAATCTTGCCTTTTAATTTACATAAATCATCAAAGTGTCTTATGTTATTTTAATACATTTTTGTTAAAATTTAGTGTTGCTTATAAGGTATTTCATGTATCTTTGTAGTCTTTTTCAAGGGAATTAATTGACTTGTTGATTAAAAATTATAAATATAAAAGAGGCAACTAAAAATGGACTAAGATGTGGCATTATTTTAAGGAATTTTTTGGACACAATCTACATGAAAAGAACAAAAACAAATACACTAGAAATAACTGAGCAACATATGTTTAGCTCACCATAGGACGTTGGATGACTTTGTTTGCTTTGACTTTTACTTCCTGGATTCTAGGACAGGGAGAGAAGAAAATGCAAGCTAGGCTGAGCCCAAGCTGGAAAGGCCAGCGGCAGCCACCATTCATCATGCTGAACACACTGAGCTTTCCTCCTGCAGAAATGGCACAATGGAATGAGCCTCCTTTTCACCCAGAAGCACACAAAATCTACCTTAGCACTAAACTGAGGAAGAGGAAAAAGGTAATTAACTCATTTCTTACAGTTTGTCATCAGACAGCAGCCCTAACAGAGAGCTGAAGCCCAAGATGAAACTCCTGCTGCTTCTACCTTTCACTTCAAGGACCGCACACAGAATTTCCTTTGAAATTGTCAGGGTTGATAGAGTCTTGAATTCTTTGTAAGAACCAAATGAAATTTATTCTGAAGGACAAATGCAATAAGCAACATAATAGAATTAAAATAACTTGTTTCTAATAATAATAATTCTAGAATTAAAATAACTTATTTCATTATCCAGGGAGAGTGAACAACTCATAATTAAAAAAGAAAAGAAACTCAAGAAAAATTAAGTCAGTAAAACTTAGAAAATAGGACAAATGAATAAGAAGCATCAAAAGCATTGATTAGAGCACTACAAACATATTAAATAATTTGTTTTCAGATCTAGAAGATAGCAGAGATTTCAATATATGAATCAAAAAGAAATACATATAAAAAGTCTGTCTCAGTGATATAATCTATTCACATATAGCTTCTCTTTCCTGTTACTCTGCCCCCCCATACATATGATTTATCTGTATAAATAGGAAACCAAGGGCTGGGGATGTAGCTCAGTGGCTTAAGTGCCTGCCTGGCAAGTGCAAGGTCCTGAGTTCAGTCCCTAGAACCACCAAAAATAAATGAATGAATGAATGAATGAATGAATGAATGAAAATAAATAAATAAATAAATAAGAAACCATGATAGGCAATAAAGTTCATATTTATTAGCATTTTGAATTGGAAACTGGTAAACTGACAGTATATATTAAGAAACTTAAAAAGCAGCACAACAAAATAAACAGAATTTATGGAAGAAGTGTAATAAGTCATCCTACTGGAAAGTGCTATTCTCTGAAAATAAATTTTCATGTAAGAATGCTAAAGATGTAAGAAAATTATCACTGAATGGTCGTGAGTTGGAGGTTGATGGAATTCATGAAAATGATTGCTGTTTTGTTTTGAAAGTAAAACATGCTGCTTAACCAAGAAAGAGAAAGATATAAAGTTTTTGTTAGAATAAGTACAATTGTTATGGCACACAGTGTAAATTTTAATTGAATGAATTGTTATGTATGATCTTAAGTAGAGAAATCAATAGCATTACAGTTAATTGTGAAGATAATGGTAGAACTTGAATTTTTGTCAAGGTGTGTTGTTAATGAGTCCATATTTATTTAGTGAGTTTTATTTTTTATTTTATTTCATTTACTCTTGTATGTGGTACCAGGGATTGGACTCAGGACACTGCACTTGCTAGGCAAGCACTTATTTTACTGAGCTATCTCCTCAGCCCCATAAATGTAGTAGAATCTGAGCCCAGGGTCTGCAGTGAGCTACAGCCCCGGGTCTTTATTTTATTTTATTTTATTTTATTTTAATTTTAGGGAAGGGTGTGTAGTATATTCAGGGTCTCACTACTAGGTCTGACTCTTAGTGATGTGCTTGTTTACAGCCTCCCAAGAGCCGGGATTACAGGGGCACACCACCACGCCCAGGCTCCATTGCTGTTTTAATGCGCCCCAGGGCGCAACACACCAGGGATTCGAACCCCTGGCCCCTGAGCCTGCTTGTAGGGACTTTAATGTGCTAAGCTATTTGTCTGGTCTTATTTTGTGAATCTTAAAGGCTGATTCAATATGTAGTCTGGTAATATTTTACTAGTTTCAGGGATCAGAACTGCATCTAGTGTATTTATACATAGTTATGATAGGACATATACTATATGCTTATTTATTACTAATATAAGATGCAGAAGCAAATTATCATACTTTAATACTAACCCTTTATTCATAGGAAAAATATACCAAAGTGTGAGACATAATTCCCCCAAGGTCTCTAAGCCATAGCTATTTTGTTCCACTGATAAAGTCACACAATAAAAAAGCTTAATATCAGATCTAGTTATTTTCAGAAATACAGTCAACAATTCTCAGGTTACATTACAAAAACAACCAATATATAACCTATTTTGTGAGTATTTTCTCAGCATGTGCAATTATAAAGTTTTAAGAAACTTTGTGCAATAAATCGCACTTGTTAATTTAAGTAGCAATCACGATCTTGGCATGAGGTCAGTGCTGCAGAGAGTAAAAAGATAAGTCAGCAACATTTTAAGAAACTGAAATGATACTAATGCTCAGAAAACTTTAAGGGAAAAGCTGTAACTGTTAAGAATTTACAGAGCCACTTGGACAATTCAGTTCATCTGTTCTTTAGATTGTCTGTAATGGAAGATTCTCTTTGGTAGGATTTATAATTTGTAAACAAAGAAATATTTAGAAATATGTCATTCTACATACCTCTTTTCTTTCATTTTTGTTCTTTGAAATAATAAAAACATCCCAGAGACAAATAATGACCACATGATAAACATGTTGTTCTCAAAAGTGTCCTATTATATGCTATACCTGAAATTTCTAGATAACCAACCTTTTAAACTGAATTTGTAACAAAAGATTAAATACTTATATAAATTATAGTAATTTGTTTTCCTTTTAGTTTCAACATTTATATCCAGTAAAAATTGCATTTGATATTTAATATTTATGGAGTACTGTCTATCACCTATACTTTATTTTGTTTTCAAAATAAATCATTTAAGGTCAACAAATGAAACATAAACTGTAAGTTTACAAATATGTTAATTGAACTGGGGAATAAAATGTAATTTTTTTGTTTTTTTTTTGTGGTGCTGTGGATCAAATCCTGGGCCTTGTGAATATAGTGCCAGAGCTCTACTACGGAGCCACATCCCCGGTAAAAAGTGAGTTTTAAGTCATTCTATTATAATTCCATTTTCAATGATTATTTTGCTACAACTGATTTATTTTATATGGATAAACATAGATTAATTATGTACTTTAGTGGAGTTCAGTGTGATATTTCAACACAGATATGCAGCCTGCATCGATCAAATTAGCATAATTAGCACTTTCCTCCTAATTCTTTTACCTTTCGAGCTTTTGCACTGTTCTCTTCCAGATCTTCACAAAGGACGTAACAGGTTATTTGAAATTATCTTAACTGCAATAGGTAAACTATACTATGTTCAGAAAATTGAATGTTATTAAACTAAAAAGAGTGAAATCTTGTGATTTCTAAAAAATGAGAAAAAACTTCAGGGGACTTTGTGGAAAGTAGAATAAACGAGGCACATAAAGACTAGTTATCCCCAATTGTTCTCTGAGGAATTTTCAAAATAAAAGTTTACATGAATGTAGAATACCCATTACATGATGTCAGACAGATGAAGCGGGGGTGGATAGAGAGAGGCTGGTAGCACATTACCTTTATAATATGGAGTAGGCACATCTAGTCTCTGGTGAATACAGTGTGCTCTTTTTCTAAAAGCTATGACTTTTAGTCAATGTTCACTAGAACATTGAAGCTAGAAAATGTTCTAGGCAAGGCAATTATGTGATTTACTCATAAAAGAAAATCTGCTGTTGTAGATAATGGATTTCAGCAGGCATACAATTGGAAACAAAGTGATGAACTTTTGTATTAGTTCAAAAATCAGGCATGGCAACTCTGAATGAGGTGATAGTAATTGAGGTAAATACAAATTGAAATTGAAAAAATAAACTAGGTTTGAAGGAATCTCTGATATTATATAGTGAAGAAGGGAAAGATGAAGTATAAATTTTTTAGTTCTTTGAGTTAAATGGACACTGATACGTTTTTTTCCTAAGAAAGAGCCAATTAGTAAGGCAAATTGTGAGTTCAGTATAGAACTGAACATATTACTTTGCATGTCCTAGGGTTAATATCACTATAGATATCAAAAATATGTAGAAACGTAGAACTCACGTAAAGTTCTGAATGCAGCGTAAATTTTGGTAAGTCAATTAAACACACCAAATATGATAATCATGTGACTGATTTGATAGGATACTTAGTGGAAATGAGACTTCATAGAGCGCAAGCTCTGGAGTCCTCCAAGACTTAGAGGACCGGGTATGGAGCTGGCTCAAAAGCAGCAACTAGAAAGGAGCAACTAGTGACCCCAGCAGGGTGCAGTGTCACAGGCTGTTCCTTGTTTTGGAAGGTTGGAAGGTAGCAGAAGAAAATATATGACTAAGTTTATTTATTTGTAATTTTATGATTTTTGTAGCTCTTGTCTGCAAATTATACTTTAAGTGCAAATTATTTTGGTGAAATAAACTATCTTTACAAAACTGTTATACTGCAAGTGCAAGTCAATTATTCCAAATTTTTGTCATGTATACATTCATTTATTGAGAAAGTATTAAGCCGTGTGTTAACTGTTGAGTATGGTTAATAAGGTCATTCATTTCAGTATCTTCACAGATATAATACACAGGCAATCATTAGCATATGATTACACTAAAATATTGTAACTGAAATGATGAAAACACATGAAGAACACAATCTTATATAAAATGAATGAAAGCATCCAGAAGAAATTGCATAAATGATGTAGATAGTAGCACTCACGGGTTTAAAGTGAAAAAAATTAAGCAAGTTGATTCAATCAGCATAGTTTGTACAAACAAATATGTAATAAGAACTAAGTTAAAAATTGGAATTTCTAAGGTTAACAAAGAGGAGTTGTAATGGCAAGGATCTTGAGCTTTATCTGAGTGTATATTAAGAGAAATAAAAATGTGGAGTAAGGATAAATTGTATACATTTTTGGTAAAACAAAATTATGGTTTCCTGAAACACAGTGGAGGATGTCAATCTGAAGGCAAATAAACTCTTGTGATCTGCAATAATGCTGGCAAGAGAACATATAGTCTGAAGTCAAAAGAACAATAGAAATACATTCGTTATCTTGTATAGAAACATCTAATTACATACAAAAATAGTCAAAGTGATACTGTCTTATGGCCATGCTTGAAAATATGAATCCTACACTGAGAGGACAAAGCAAACAGAAAGGAAGATCTCTATCTTGCACAGTATCATTGAGCTTCTGGTCTAATATTGCTGCTATCTTGCTGCAGACCTTTTGCTACACAGAATAATGCCATTTCTTAAGCCACTGTAGGTCAGGATTTTCTTTCACTTATTACTGAAAGCATTTCGGTGGACATAGCAAGTTAATACAACACCAAACAGTCTTAACTCAGACCATGGACTCAGCCTTAACTGAGAAGTAATGATTTTAAATATCACATTCAATGAAGGATAAATTATTTCAAGTATCTCTGGAATATCTTGAGCAGACTGAAAGCTTTACTTTTGTTTAGAGAAGATAAGATTTTCAGTTCAGCTTAGTTCAATGTTAAACTTGAATTTCTTATTTACCGTAGAACTTCAGCACCCTTTCTCTCCCCATCTAAGTCCCTCACCCTCCTCAAATACAGTCCAAACTTGGAGGAGAAATATTGATGGAATAAAGAAAGTCATACGGACTGCTTTCTGCTCCTTTTCTTCTTAACAAGTTGCTGGAGTTGGGGCTGGAAGGTCAACTTTGTTAGATGGGTAAATGTACTTTTCTCTTAGCTGGATGCTGGGGTAATCCTCCATCTTTCTGGTAAAAACAAAAGGGTGTTTTCTTTTTTGAGTGTCCAAAGCACTTCTCTCCATTGTCCTCTAAGACCCCACAAGGGAGGAAATGCAAGATGGCTTTCATTTGATACACACAGATGATCCCATATATGGATTTGTGTCTATTACTTAAACAAAATGAGGATTGAATGAAAGAGATTGGTGGAAAGACTATTAAAAGAGTGAATCATAAATAGAAACTATCTCAAAAAGAAAAAAAAAGAAAAAGAAAAGAAACAAGTTTCTCTTCTGTAGGATAGGGTAAGCAATAGTAATTTAAGGAAATTACTGCTGAAATCAATGGGAAAACATATCCAGCATTTTTGTCCAATTTTCAGAAGAGTTAACAAAAATGATGTTTAGCTTTCTACTACAAATTGAAGCTGGGAGAAGCAAGCAAACTTTGTGGGAGAGTGAGAGGAGAGAAGACTCACTCTAGAGATTCGGTAAGAGAAAGGAGAGGATAGGAGATGCACAGCTGTGATATCTAGACAGTGGCAGGAATGTTATTGACTCTTCAATCTGTTAGTGATTTTTCTTTGCTTCAAAGAAGCTTTTAAATTTGATGTAATCCCGTGTGTTGATTTTTGATATTATTTCTTGTGCAACCAAGGTTTTGTTTATAAAATCTTTATCTACATCTATGTCTTCAAGAGATGTAGCTATTTTATCTAGCACAGTGTTTCTGTTTTAATGTTTAGATTTTTGATCCATTTTTATTTTAGTTTAGTGTATGGTGAGAGGTGTGAACACAAATTCAACACTTAGCTTATAGAAAGCCAGTTTTCTCAGCATTATCTGGCATAGAGGCTATTTTTATTCCAGTGAAGGAATTTGGCCCCTTTTCAAATACAACCTGACTTCCATTGATTTATGAATTTGCTTTCTTCCTCCAATATCATACCATTTTTGTCACTGTAGCTTTGCAGCACGACTTCAGCCTGGGATTGTGCTGCCACATGTCCTGGATGTCAAGAATTGCTTTTGCTACTCTAGGTCTCTTGTGGCTCAACATGAATTTTATGACAATATCATTCTCCAGTTTTGTAAGGAATATTATTTTGATTGGGATTGCATTAATTGTTTATAACAGTTTTAGACATATGGTCATTTTGCCCATATTAGTTCTGTCTATCCAGGAAGAGGAGATATCTTTCCATGTTCTGATATCTTATTCAATCTGTTTTTTTCAGAATACTGTATTTTTCATTTTAGAGAACTTTGACTTCCTTAGTGAGGTGACTTCCTAATTTTAGCAATTACTAAGAGACCCAAATAGATATTTATTGATAGCACACATACAAATGACCAACATTGTTCAATATGACTAATTATAGATGAATTAAAATCCAATTCACTTTTATTTTTTAAAAAATATGTATTTGGTACAGGGACTCACTTTACAGGATTGTAATGATCCTCCTGTTTCAGGTTCCCTAGCTCTGGGATCACAGGCATGCTCCATCATGCTCAGACTTGATGGCTGGCTGTGCATGCCCAGGGACAGGGCATGAGGTACCTGGAACCAAACCCAGGTCTTTGTGCTTGCCTAGACAGGCACTTAGACTGATGAACTATCTCTGAAGCCCTCCAATTCTCTTTTTAAGAATTAAATCTTTGATCCATTTTAACTGTACTTTTGTACATGGTGATGATAGGCATGGGTCTAGTTTTAGACTTTGTCACATGGAAAGCCAGTTTTTCCAGCACC
Source organism: Octodon degus (assembly GCF_000260255.1). Lineage (NCBI taxonomy): Eukaryota > Metazoa > Chordata > Mammalia > Rodentia > Octodontidae > Octodon > Octodon degus. The sequence goes on from NW_004524601.1 coordinate 14,933,793, forward strand.
ATTTGTTAAAGAGGCTATCTACCTTCCAGGGAATACAATTGGCCCCTTTGTCAAAGATAAGGTGGCTGAGTGTATGTTAGTTTTGGCTGCATCTTCTAATCTGTTTCTTTGCTCCTCAGGTCTGCCAGCACCCTGTTGAGATATATATATA
>NW_004524601.1:14934393-14945268 GCF_000260255.1 Octodon degus
AACATTTCTGCTCTCAAAAGAAATCTGTAACAGAGTAAAAAAAAACCCTACAAATAGGGAAAAATTCATAGGCAACTGTCCCTCAGACAAAGGACTTATACTTAGAACATGTAAAGAATTTTAAAAAAATCAGGCCCCCAAAATTCAATGACCCAATCCAAAATGGTCATCTGAAATAAATATATACTTCACAAATGAAGAAATACAAGTGGCAAATAAATATACAAAAAAGTTTGAGATTATTGGTTATTCAAGAGATGCAAATTAAAACAATGCTGAGATGCCATCTCATGTCAGAAAGAATGGCTATCAATAAGTCAACCAATAGCAAATGCTGGAGAGGGTTTGGGAAAAAGGAGCCCTTCTCTACTGTTGGTGGGAGTGCAGACTGGTACAACCACAATGGAAATCAGTGTGGAGATTCCTTTAAAAAGCTACGATTGGAGGGCCCATTCAAGCTAGCTGTTCCTCTCCTGGATATTTTCCCAGAAGAACTGAAAACATTATACCACAGCAAGTTTTGTGCACCCACATTTATAGCAGTGTAATTTGTCATAGCTAAATCCTGGAGACAATCCAGGTGCCCATCAGCTGAAGAATGGACTAAGAAGATGTATTATTTTTATACAATAGAGTATTATTCTGCTATTAAGAAAGCTAAATTCATGTCTGTTATATGTAAATGCATGCAACTAGAGATTGTATTGATAAGTGAAATATATCAGACTCACATGTGCAAATATCATATTGTTTTGTTATTGTGGGAAAATTAAACAGTAAATAAACTTGCAAGAAACAATAGATACTGTGAAGGGGAATGCATTTTTTCAATTGCAAGGAAAAACTAGGATGAGGAAAAGGACAAAAGAAAGAAGGGAAAAAAGATATATTTGTGTAAATTTGTAGGATATTTTTGCTAATTATACATCTGATTTCTTCTGGACTATTGAAAGGAGCAGAGTTGTTTAAATTTTTTATTCTTTTTTAAAAATAATTCTTCTAACTTCCTTGTAGATGTTGTTTGGTTGTGTTTGTTTACCCAGTTTTGCAGGTTTATATTTGGTTACCTAAACAACTAATCTGAAGACAGCATCATTAAGTACAGCAACCATTGTATAAATCCCATTACTTAGGTTTTTTATATAATGAAAGTATAAACTAGAATTAAAACAGAAAAAGTTACAAGTGATAAGAATTTTCACTTAACAAAGTAATATGAATTTCATAGTATTTGTTGTAATACAGTGTTGTCATCCAACCAGTTTTTCATATTACCAGATAAGTACATGTAAAATTGGAAGAAGAAAGAAAAAAGAAAATGTTCAAGAAATGAAGAAGAAAAGTAAAAACAATTGAAAAAGGAGACAAATTAAATTAAAGCATTAACTACTTCTTCCCATAAATCAGCAGAAATGCACAGTACAGTTGTCAAAAGCATTCTGTTTACATACACAGAGATATCTGTTTCCTCCACTCCACTCTTGTCTTTATCCTCAACTCAGTAACCCTTTTCTTTTGAATAAGTTCATTCCCTCTTACCAGTGTCTATTGTACCCTTCAGACTCCATTTTCCTCTTTCTGGTTCTCACATTAAGGAAGCTATACAATGTTTGCACATGTGTGCCTAATTTATTTCACTTAAGAGTATGTTCATTAGTTGCATCCATTTACCAACACAAGACTCAAATTTATCCTGTTTTATAGTTGAATAATACTCCATTGTGTAAAAATACCACACATTCTTACCCATTCTTCAGTTGATGAGGATCTGGGTGTTTTCCAGGATTTAGCTATAATAAATTGTGCTTCTATAAACATGGGTGCACATATATTGCTGTTGTATGAGGTTTTTCAGTTCTTCTGGAAAAATACCCAGGAGAGGAACAGCTGGCTTGAATGGGATTGTCAATCCTAGCTTATTTTAGGAATTTACACTCTTATTTCTACAGTGCTTATGCCAGTCTGCACTCCCACCAACAGTGCAGAACCGTTCCTTTTTCTCCACAGCCGCCTCAGCATTTCCTATTGGCTGACTTCTTCATATCAGCCATTTATTCTGGGGTGACATGGAAATTCAGAGTTTCTTTAATTTGCATTTCTCAAATGACTGATGTTGAACATTTTTTCATATATTTACTTGCCATTTGTATTTCTTCCTTTGAGAATTGTCAATTTATCCCAGATGTCCACTTTTGGATTGAGTCTTTGAATTTGGGGGCTTAATTTTTTTTTAATTCTTTGTTTTATATAGAAAGGCTTTGTCTGAGGGACACTGGCTATAATTTTTTCTCAGTTTGTTGATTTTCTTTTTACTTTGCTGAAGAATTGCTTTGAAGTGCAGAAACTTTTCGAAAAGATGAGATACCAATTGTAGATCCTTTGAAGTATTTCTTGTGCAGTTTGATTTTTATTCATGAACTCTACTTCACCCTGTGTCTAAGATTTCTATCTACATTTTCCTCCAGAAGATAGTGTTTCTGTTTTAATATTTAAATCTTTGATCCATTTTGACTATAGTTTTGTGCATGGTAATAGGCAAGGATCTAGTTTTAGCCTTCAGCATGTGGAAAGCCAGTTTTTGCAGCACCATTTATTAAAGAGGCTATCTTTCTTCCAGTGAGCATGTTTGGCACTGTTATCAAAGATAAGGTGGTTGAGTGTGTTTGTACTTGTGTATGAATCATATAATCTGTTCCACTGATCCAGGGATCTGTCTCTATGCCAATATCATGTTGATTTTGTCACAGTAGTTTTATAGCATAATCTCAAGTCAGGAATAGTGATACCTCTTGCCTTTCCTTTGTATCCCAAGATTGCTTTTGATATTCTGGGTCTCTTCTGGTTCCAAATGAATTTGAGGAAATTTTTCGCTAGCTCTGTGAGGTATACTATTAGTATGTTAATCAAGATTGAATTGAATCTGTATAACAATTTTGGGAGTATGGCCATTTTCACAGTGTTGGTTCTCCCTATCCCAGAGATGGTATATTTTTCCATTTTCTTAAATACTCTTCAATCTCTTTTCTAAGTGTACCATAATTTTCACTGCACAGATCTTTTCTGTCCTTTGTGAAATTGATTTCTAAGTATTTCATTTTTTTGGGATGTTACTGTGGAAGGCATAGTTTCTCTCATTTCTCTCTGTGTGTTCATTCTTTGTGCACAAAAGTGCTGCTGATTTTTAGGTGGTGCATTTATAACCTGCTACCTTGCTGAATTTGGTGATTAAATCTACAAGACTCTTGGTGGAGGTTTTCTCTTTTTAATCTAACTTAACTTTATTCTGGAAAGCAATAATAAAAACAAGAAAAAATATCAAAAACAAAGACAGAAAAGGGGATTATATAGCAATACATACACTCCAGATTTTTAAAGCAAGAATAGCTGATTAACAATGGTTGATATTTTATCTATTTTTTATCATCAGATCTGTTGCTCAGCCTAAAAGATATAGTTATGCAAGATTGAGTATGTGATTCAATATTACTGCTTGCTTTCAGGAATCCTTAAATTTTTGTTTTTATCTGTTTGTTTTTTTCTCTTACCACTATGGAAATTATTGTGGAGATTCCTCAAAAAACTCAGATTGGAAATCCAGTTCAATCCTTTTATTCCCCTTTTGATTCTTCTCCCCAAAGAACTGAAAACATCATATCATAGTTACATATGTGCACCCATATTTATAGCAGCACAATTTGTCATAACCAAGTCATGGAAACAACCAAAATGCCAATCACCTGAAGAATGGATGCAAAAGATGTGGTATTTTTGTACAATGGAGTATTACTCAGCTATAAAGAAATACAAAGTTGAAGCTTTCATGGGTAAGTGGATGCAACTAGAGGCTACACTGACAGGTGAAATAAACCAGATGCACATATGTAAATATTATGTTGACTCCCTAGTGTAAGAACCTATAAGAAGGAATAAAACTTGAAATTTATAACAGATATATGCAAACAAAAAGAATGGAACTTGAGGATTAAACAAAAAAGAGGAAAGAAAGGAGAAAAGGTAGGAAAAATGGCAGGGGGGAAAACAAGCAAGTATATATGCAAGATGGCTGAGGTGATTATACTAAGAATTTCCATCAGTTTTGTTTGTTTGTTTTTGTGTTCTACGGATTTTAGGGCATTTAGCATCTCACTACTAGTTCAGACTCGGACTCGTAGTGATCTGCCTGTTTAGAGCCTCCCAAAAGCCGGGATTACAGGCATGTCTCAGTATGCCCCAGGGGTGTGGCTGGCATGGAGGGCCCAGGGACCAAACCACCCAGCTCCTGAGCTTGCTTGAAGGTGCTGAGCTACTTGGCCAGCTCCCCCCTTTTTTAATAGCAGTTAATGTATAGAATTTTCACCTTAACTAATTCTATATGCTGATACCTGCATATACACAACTACATGGAGGATAGCAATGTGTAATACAAAAACCATGCCTGAATTTCTGTCATCTTGGTCTTCTAATTGTGTATCATTTCTAATGTAATATCAATAATTACTGTAGTTTCTTTAAAATCAATTTTTCTGCAGCCTCCACCACCGCACTCAGCTTAGGTGCAGCATCCTCTGCTGCGGCTCCGCTGCAGGAGCGAGCACCCCCAGGCAGCACTAGGAAGCTCTTCTCAGCTGTATCCAGCCCTTGCTAAATACAAGCAGTGCTCCACACACCCAGTGTGAGCCACCTCTGCCTTTTCTCTGAGATTCACATTCTGACTGGGAAAGCTGCATGTTGAGCTTTCATTTGGATCTTGCAAAAATAAAATTACCAAATAGTGCCACCACCATCCTGGGACTGCCTGTCAGAACTCCTGGAAAGAATCTACATTAACACTCTGCCTGGGCAGACAAGTACAAGCCCTTGGGAAATAAGGCTGATGACAAGTAAGCTTTCAGCTTTGGTACTTTTTTCAGTCTTCCAGAAACCCAGATTTACCCTGCAATCAAAATGCTCTACCCAAGTTGCATAGTAAAACATGAAATTCCTAAAGGCGGGAGAAGATGAATATTCTTGCACAAATAGAGACAGTAAGTTGTTTTTTTCCTCACTACTAGTTTGCTAATTGTAGTACTGTAAATACAAACTGTAATGGCCTTAACCACATAAAATCTTTTGTGCAATAATATCCATACGTGCTAAGATAATAATTGCACCACAGCTCTGAAACCAAAGTCAGAGGAAAGTTCTCTGCAAAATGACAAAGAGAAGGAACAAAACATATCCTCAGGCTTGGGGCCAAACAAAACAAATGCAGAAGACACTAGCATTGAAGAAATTGTAAGTCACACTCATAAAATGTCTGAAATAAAAACGTCTGAATTAAAGAAACAACTGCAGAAAAGTATAGAGGAAATCAGATCAGAAATAAATTTCTGAAGTAAAGAAAAAGAAATAACTACAATGAAAGAATTACTAAATTCTTATAAAGAAGACACTGATAAAAAATAGAGGAGAAGAGAAAAATGATGGAATCCTTCAAAGAGCAACATACGAAAGAAATAGGGCACAAAAAGCAGATTCAGAGAGATGTCCAAGAAAATTTAAATCTTAATCACAACTTGGCAAAGCCATTTGAATGAAGTGAAAATAGACTTTTGGACCTTGAAGACAAAGTTTCAGCTAATGAAAAGGTATGAAAAGACCTCTTAAAAAAGACTAGGATGCAGGAAAAAATAATTCAACATCTGCAGGATGATAGAAAAATGAACAATCTGATTAATAGGCATCAATAAGAAAGAATGACTCAATACAAATAATATAAAAAGAATATGGGCAGTAGTAATAGCAGAAAATCTCTCAAACATGGGAAAAAATCTCATATTCAGTAACTGAAGCATTAGGAACTCCAAATAATATTAATCCAATTAAAAACACACCAAGACATATAATAATCAAGATCCCAGAAATTCAACACGAGAACAGTATACTAGAAGCTACTAGAGAAAAGAAACAGATCACATTAAAGGAAAACTCATCAAAATAATGGCAGATCTCTCTTCACAATCCATCAAGTCAGGAAGAGCATGGAGCAAAGAACTACAAGTATTACAAGAAAACAAATTTCAACCCAGATTGATATACCCTGCAAAACTCTCTTTCAAGTTTAATAAAGAAGGAAATACTTTCGTGACAAAGAACAACTAAAGAATTTCATGATGACAAAGCCAACCCTACATTGACCACTAAAAGATATTCTAGAGAGGGACCAAAATGACCACAACTCCATGAATGAGAACGAAAAGAACCCATCAAATAGAGCAAACACATGTGTATAGTTATCGAAGAGAATGATAATAGCATACAAATATAATTCAATACATCTCATTAACAACCATCAATTTAAATGGACTCAATTCACCAATTAAAAGAAATAGACTAGCAGAGTGAGTTAGAAAGAAAAATCTAATAATATGCTGTACAGAGGAAACACACTGAACTCATAAAGAAATTCATAGACTGAAAGTCAAAGGATGGAAAACAATACTACATGCCCCAGCACCTCAGACAAAAGCAGGGGTAACAATCCTGTTCTCAGACAGTCTCAACTTCAAACCAAGAATGACCAAACGAAATAAAGAAGGCCACTACATTTTGATTAGGGGAAAAATACAAGCAGAAGAGTTAACAGTCATAAATATGTGTGCACCACACATGGGAGAACCCAACTATATAACACAACTCCTAATGGGACATGAAAAATCTAATATCCAATATCACAATTTAACAGGAGACCTTAACATTCCTTTATCCCAAAAAGATAGGTCAAGCAGACAAAAATAAGAGAGGTAGGAGAACTAAGAGCCAGAGCTTGGAACAAATAGACTTAGTGGGCATATACAGAGTGTTCCTCCCAACCACATCTGAATAAACATTCTTTTCAGCTTCACATGTTTGTAAAATATACCACACACTGGTCCACAGGTCATGTTTAAATATATGCAAGAAAACAGAAATCAACCCATACATTCTGTCTGAACACTGTGCAATGAAACTGGAAATAAATGATAAAAGAAATCACAAAACCCTCCTTAAATACATGGAAATTAAGCAACACCCTCCTCAGCAACCAATGGGTTGCAGATGAAATTAAATAAAAAATTAAACAATATGTACAATTCAATGAGAGGTCAAGCACAACTTAATGCAATTTGTGGAATAAAATGAAAGCAGTTCTTAGAGGGAAATTCACAGCTGCGAATTCACACATTAGAAAAACAGAAAGGGAACAAATAAATTCCCTAAAGCTGCACCTCAAGTGTCTAGAATAAGAAGAGGAAACCAACTGCAAAGCCCACAGAAGGGAGAAAATTGTGAAGATTAGAGTAAAAATTAATGAATTTGATACAGAACAAAACGAAGAATTACCAAATAAAAAATCTGGTTCTTTGCAACATTAAATAAAATTGATAAACTGCTAGCTAACCTCATCAAAAAGAGGAAAGAAAAAGGTAAATTCAAGCAATAAGGAATGAAGACAGTGAAATTACCACAGACCCTGTCCAAATTCAGAAGATCATAAATAGCTACTTCAAATATCTTTCTTCTCACAGATTTGAAGACACAGGAGAAATGGGCAGATACCTAGAGAGGTACAAATTACCAAAACCAAATTAAGAAGATATAAGAACTCTCAGGAAATGAATATCAGCCAATGAAATTCAGAATGTAATGAAATATTTACTGGCAAAGAAAAGCCCAGGTCCTGGTGGATTCACAGGTAAATTCTGTAAGAAATTTACAGAAGATATAATCCCAGTACTCCTCAAACTCTTCAATGAAATTGAAAAGGAAGCAATATTTCTAAAATTATTCCTCAAGGCAAGTATTATACTGATACCAAAACAAAAGAAAGATGCAACTAAAAAAGAGAACTACAGGCCAATCTCCCTCATGAACATAGATGCAAAAATAAAATCCAATTAATAGAATACAGCAAATCATTAAGAAGATCATACACCATGACCAGGTAGGATTCATCCCAGGATTGTGGTGATGGTTCAATATACTGAAATCTGTAAATGTAATATACTATACAAATAGGGCCAAATTCAAAAACCAATTGAACATCTCAATTGATACAGAAAAGACTTTTTACAAAGTCCAGCACACATTCATGATCAAAGTCCTACAGAAAATTGGAATAGATGGCTTCTACCTCAGTCTGATAAAAGCCATCAATGACATTCTAAATGCTAACATAATTATAATTGGGGAAAAACTGAGGTCATTTACTCTCAGATCAGGTACAAGAGAAAGATGTCCTCTATTACCACTTCTTTCAATATAGTTCTGGAATCACTAGCTAGAGCTTTCTGACAAGAAAGAGAAATAAGAGGAATAAGAATATGTAAAGAAGAAGTTAAACTATCATTATTTGCAGATGACATGATACTCTATTGGAAGACCTACAAAACTCCACCAAGAAGCTCCTAGAATTAATACACAAATTCATTGCATAGAAGATTACAAAGTTAATACTTAAAAATTAATAGCATTCCTCTACCACAGATAACAAACACACTGAGAGAGAAATTGGAGAAACAATACCCTTTACAATAGCACTGTGAAAAATGAAATACTTAGGAAGTAATCTAACTAAAGAAGTAGATGATCTATTCAATGAAAACCACAGTACTCTTTAAAAAGGCAGCGAAGAAGGATTTCAGAAAATCAAAAAATATTCCTTGTTCCTGAAAAGTAAGAAGATTAACATTTTGATAAATGTTCATAGTCTCAAAATTATTGTACATATTTAATACAATCCCCATCAAAATACCACCAACATACCTCACAGACCTAGAGAAATCATTCCTAAAATTTATTTGGAACCAGAAAAGCCCTAGAAGATCAAAGGCAATCCTGGGCAACAAAGGCAAGGAAGGAGGCATTACAATTCCTGACTTGATATTATACTGCATAGCTACTGTGATAAAATCAGCATGACATTGGCAAAAAAAAAGAAAGAAAAAAGAAAAAGAAAAAGAAAGAAATAGACCTGAGGATCAATGGAATAGATTAGAAGATGAAGATACACTACAAACACACTAAGCCATCTTAAATTTCACAAAGGTGCCAGACATGTTCACTGGGAGAAAGATAACCTCCTTAACAAAGGGTGCTGGAAAAATTGGCTCTCTACATGGGTGAAAACTAAAACTAGACCTGGTTCTATCACCATGAATTAAACTAAAGTCAAAATGGATTAAAGATCTAAACATTAAAACAGAAACACTAAATCTCGTGGAAAAGAATGTATTTGGACACTGTAAAGATATAGGAGTGGGCAAACATTTTATGAACAAAAATCAAACTGCACAGGAAGAATTAGAAAGGATTACCAACTGGGATCTGATCTTATTGAGGAGTTTCTACATGTCAAAAGAAATTATCAACAGAGTGAAAAGACAACCCACAAATTTGGAAAACGTCTTAACTCATAAGCACTGAGAAAAGGTCTTCTACCTAGAATTTATAAAGAACTGAAAAACATAAGAGCCCCAAAATTTGAAGACCCAACCCAGAAATGCGCATCTGAGATGAACACACACTTCTCAGAGGATGAAATTATATAAGAGAATAATATATGAAAAAATACTTCACATCACTAGCCATCCATGAAATGCAAATTAAAACAACACTGCGATATCATCTCACCCAAGAAAGAATGGCTATCATAAAGAAATCAACCAACAACAAATGTTGGAGAGGCTGTGGGGAAATAAAAGAACCCTTATTCACTCCTGATGGGAATGTAGACTGGTGCAACCATTATGGAAATCAGTGGGAAGACTTGTCAAAAGATTAAGACTGGAAATCCTATTCAATCTAGCTTTCTCACTTCTGAGAATTTTCCCAAAAGAACTGAAAACATCATGTCATAGTGATATATGTGTGCTCATGTTTAAAGCAGCACAATTTGTGATAGGCAAATCTTATAAATAGTCAACATGTATATCACTTGAGGAATGGATAAAAAGATACAGTGTTTTTATACAATGGCGGATTACTCAGCTGTTAAGAAAAACAAACTCGAAGCCTTTGCTGGTAAATGCATACAACTTGAGGACTAGTCATAAGTGAAATAAACCAGATCCACATGTGTAAATATCATATTGTCTCCCTAGTATAGGAACTCAGAAAAAGAAATAAAAACTGAAAGGTATGCAAACATAGTTAAATGGCAAAAAAGGAAGAATTAAGGAGTAAACAATGGAGACAAAGGTGAAAAGTTAGGTAATAAGGTTAGGACAACATCATGCATGTATATATACAAGATGGATAAGACAATTGTTCTAAGAAGTTGTCAGGTTTTTGAAAATAGCAGATAATGGGTAGAAGTCTCTTCATGACTAAGTCTCTATGCTGATATCTGTGAACTAAGAAATTACACTGAGGACAGCAATGTGTAATATTAACACTATGATTGAAATACATATCATTTTAGTCTTCTAAATGTATACCATTTCTAATGTCATAACAATTAATAATATACTTTCTTTAAAGTAAATTGTTTTAAAAAGTAATAAAAGAATATGAGAAAGCAAAAATTTAAGATTTCTTGAAAGCATGTGGTAATGTTCAATCATATCTCCCATCTTGCATAACTATATCTGTTAATAGATAACATATAGATAACATCAATCACTGTTAATCAGCTGATCTAGTTTTGAAAATCTGTACCATACTTGTTGTTATATGTTAGCCTGTTAGTGTCTTTGCTTTTGTTTTTCTTCCTCCTGTTTTTATTCTTCAAAGTAGAAGAAAATTATAAATAAAAATAAAGTGAATAAAATATTTTTTTTAAAAATTCATGGAGGGGCTGGTGAGATGGCTCAGTGGTCTAAAGCACCTACTTGGAATAAGCTTAGCAAAGCACAG
>NW_004524601.1:14945603-14946700 GCF_000260255.1 Octodon degus
GAAGGCCTTCAGTTTTTGCCAGTTTAGTATAATGTTGGCTGTTGATTTATAATAAATGGCTTTTATCTGGTTGAGATATAGATCAACTTTCCAATTCTGTGTAGGTTTTTCTTTAGTATTATGATGATGATGATGATGATGATGATGATGATGATGATGATGATGATGGTGAATGAGTGTTGAACTCTGCCAAAGCTTTTTCAGCATCAATTGAGACAATCATATGGTTTTTGTTCTTCACTGTATCAATGCGGTATAATACATTTATGGATTTGCATATGTTGCATGATCCCTGCCTTCCTGGAATGAATTCCACTTGATCATGATGTATAATCTTCTTGATAATTTGCTGTATTCTATTTGCTAGTATTTTATTGAGGATTTTTTGCACCTATATTCATTAGAGAGATTGGCTTGTAGTTCTCTTTTTTAGTTGGATCTTTCTCTGATTTTGGAATCAGAGTAATACTTGCCTCCAGGAATGAGTTCGGGAGAATTGCATCCCTTTCAATTTTATTGAGGCCTTTGTGAAAAGTTGGCATTAAAATTTCTCTCAATTTCTTGCACCTACAATATTTAAATGACTTTGGAATACTCCACTCTGACAAAACTAAACAAAAAAGGGGCATACACATGAATGACCATTTTGTAGCTGTATATTCAAAATAGTTAGGATGGACATACAGGTGCATTCTCTTAATTCAGTGAATAGAGAGATTTGGTCCAATAGTGTTTGTTGACATGATATCATGTCTGCATCTTGTACAATGAATAACCACTAAGATAACAATATGCAATGCATTAATTATTGAAACTGTGCTACTAATCAATTTTGAAACTGTCTCATTGCTATTTGTTTCTCAATAAAATTGTTTTAAAAATAAAAATAAAGAAATTCTGATGGCCAGCAGATTATAGAGAATATCATTAAGCCAAAAAAATTTTCTATCAAATTCTTCTCTGAATCAATCGAGATCTGGGCTTTTATTTAATGATGTTTTATTGTTATTATTATTATTAAATTTTTAGTTTTGTTTCTCATTATTGGGTCATTGAAATTTAATATAACTTCTTGACTCAGGTTTAGCATTTCTTTC
>NW_004524601.1:14947019-14966364 GCF_000260255.1 Octodon degus
TTTCTTTCTTTCTTTCTTTCTTTCTTTCTTTCTTTCTTTCTTTCTTTCTTTCTTTCTTTCTTTCTTTCTTTCTTTCTTCCTTCCTTCCTTCCTTCCTTTCTTTCTTTCTTTCTTTCTTTCTTTCTTTCTTTCTTTCTTTCTTTCTTTCTATTTCCAGAACCGGGGATTGAACTCAGCCCTTGCACTTGAAGTGCTTATTCCACTGAGCCATCTCCCCGGCCCCCAAATTTAGGTTTTTTCTTTCTTTTGTTTTTTAACTAGGTTGGCTACAGGTTTATCAATTTTATTTATTCTTTCCAAGAAAGAACTCTTTGATTCATTTATTCTTTGTATTGTTTTCTTCATCTCCCATGCATTAATTTCTGCTCTAATCTTTATAATATTCTTCCTTCTTTAGTCTTTGTGCTTGACTTACTGTTCTTTTTCTAGGAGCTTGAGGTGCAGCCAAGATCATTTATTTGGGCTTATTTTTGTTCCTAACATGCAAATTTACTGCCATGAATTTTCTTCTTACGATAGCATTCATTGCATCCCACAAGTTTCAATAAGTTATATCTGCATTTTTGTTTCATTGTAAACATATTTTCATTTCTTCTTTAATTTCATCTGTGACCCACTGGTTGTTGAGGTGGTTGTTATTTAATTTATATGTGTTTACAGTGATTTCGTAGTTTCTTTTTTGCCACACCATATTTTTATTAGTCCCATACATATATCATGACATAATATATCATGTATTACCAATTTTCATACATCATATGTTAGATCATGTTATAATTTATATCATGTATCATATAATATTTATGTAATATATAATATACTATGTAATATTATGTAACACCCTCATAAAAGGGTATATATACCATATATATATGGCTAAGGATTGAACCCAGGATCTGACCCACACTACCAATTTTTCGTATGCATATGTGTGATTTTATAGTTTCTTTTGTGAATAATTTCCAGTTTTATTGCACTGTGATCAGATAGTATGCATGGGATAATTTCAATTCATTTGCTTTTACTGAAGAGAGCTCTATGTGCTAGTAGATAGTCTATATTGGAGAATGTCCCATGTGAAGCTGAGAAGAATGTGTATTCCATTGTTGTTGGGTGAAACACCTTGTAAACATCTACCAAATCATTTTCTTCATGAGTTTGGTTTAGTTCTGTTATTTCCATGCTAATTTTTTGTCTAGTTGATCTATCATTTGTGACAGTGGCATGTTAAGTACCCCATTACTATGATATTAGTTCCCATTTGATTGTTAATGTCTGTTAAAATTTGTCTTATGCAGGAGGGTGCTCCTACATTGGGTCCATAGATATTTGCTATTTTATCTTTTCCTCATGTAGTTTTCCCACACCAAGTGTGTTGTTCTTTATTTCTTTGGATGATTTTTGATTTGAAGTTGATATTGTCAGCAACCAAGACAGCTTCCTCTGCTTTCTTCTGGTTTCTTGTGGCATGGAGGATTGTTTTCCATCCTTGGACTTTTGGTCTGTGAATTTCCTTTTGAGTTAGATATGTTTCTCATATGCAGCATATTGTTGGATTTTGTTTCTTATTTCACTGTGCTGCTCTGTTTTTTGATTGATGATTGAAGCCATTTATATTGTTGATATAAGTGATATATATTGGCTTACCTTTGTTGTGTTAATTTCCCATAATAGATTCTGTAATTTTTCCCTCTTTTTAATTCCTTGCTTTGTTTGGTTGTTCCTTTCTGTTGTTCTTGAAGATGTGATCATGTCTTTTTCTTTGTAGAATATCTGTCATTATTCCTGGTTTGGTGGTCATGGATTTTTTCAATTGTTCTGTCATGGAAGGATCTTATTTTACTATTGAAATTGATAGTTTTGCAGTTTACACAAATCTAGGTTGGAAATTATTTTCTTTGAGGACCTGAAATACTTCACTCCAAGCTCTTCTTGATTTGATGTTTTGTGTTCAGAAATCTGCCATGATTCCGATGGGCTTTCCATTGTAGGTGATCTTTTTCTTCTCTCTAACAGTTTTTAATATTCTATTCTTTTACTGAATTTCTGAGATCTTTATTATGTGTGTTGATGTAGATTTATTGTGATTATGGCTCTGGAGATCTATATGCCTCAATTGAATGCCAGGTTCTTTTCTCGTGTTTGGAAATTTTTCTGCTGGTACCTCTGCACATATTCTTTTTATGTCATTTTTACTGTCTCCTTCTTCCTCATTGGCATCTATTGTTCTTATATTGTTTTTCTTTCCATGGTCCTATGATGCTGAATTGTTATTTATCAGTTCCTTGTTAATTTAAGGAGATCTTTTATTTCTTGTTCATTAGCTGCAAAACTGTCTTTGAGATCTGAAGTCTACCTTCAGTTTTGTTCAAGCAATTTTGCCTGGTTACAATGGATTCTTAATATTCTCAATATCTGTTAGATTCTGTTTCATACATTCTAATTATTTTACTTTATTTATTTTATATATATATATATTGTATAGGGCCTCACTGCGCAGCTTGGACTCATAGTGATTCTCCTCTTTTTCAGCCACCCCAGCACTGGGATTCCAGGCATGGGCCACCACACCTGGACATGATTGCCCTGCTCAGTGCATCCAGGGGCTGAGCTGTTGTGGCCTGGGATACTGGAGGATCAAATCCCCGTCAATGCACTTGCCTAAGGAGGCACTTAGTCTGCTGACCTATCTTGCTGGCCCTCTAATTCTTTTCTGTATTGTTCATTCAGTGTTTTCATCATTTTGTTATTCTCTATTTTTCTGTTTTGTTTAGCTGTGCTGAGCAATTCTTTCATGATTATTGTCCTTTCTTCTTGGACCTGAGGGATTATTTCTTTTCTTTTTTTTCCGAGAGATTATTTCTGCTTTTGCTCCTTCTATAGTTTTATGGACTTGTTTCTTTACTTAAGTTGCTATCATTTCAGAGATTTCAAGTGTGTGATTTCCAGTTCTTGTATATCTTTGTCTCTTGCATTTGTTCTGCGTGGGCCAGAAGATCGAGATTGCCATTTGCTCTGGTTTTGGCATTTTTGAAGCTCTCAGTCATCACCCAGACAGAGTCCCGCAGGCTGCCCAGAGTCTGTCGAAGTTCTTGAAGACGCCAAGAAAGCTCCATGCCTGTGTGCACTGAGCCCACAGACTGCAGCTCTCCTGTGTCCAGCAGGCCATTAAGAGTCCTCCTAAGTTCTTAGATGTTTGGAGTGGCACCGGCAGCAACTCCATGCCTGCATGCTGGGTGCTAAAGAAGTTCTTGCCAGAGTTCTGCAGGCTGCCCAGAATTTACCAAAGTGCATCAATTCCTGTTACTTTATTAAAGTAAAGTTGTATTGTTTCTAATGTTTTTTAAAAATTATTTTCTATTCAAAAAATCATGAGACAACACCTTGCACCAATTTGAACAGCTATTATCAGAAAGATAAAATGTAGAAAAGAGAACTCTCATATACTATGGGTAGATATGCAAATTAAAAGAGACATGAAAGAAAACACTACGGAAGGCCTGAAAAATAGAACAAACGTGTACTGAGCACTCCTCCCGCTGGATATGTATGCATACCAAAAGATAGAAAAATCAACATGTTGAAGAAACAACTGGCATCCTGTTTATTGCAGCCTTATTTACCATAGTTGAGAATGGAGTCCATGTAAATGACTAATAGCTGGTAACAAAAGCAAAGGAACTGTGGTACATATACCCAATGCATACTGAAATAAGACAGAATGGGATAGATACCTTGTGTGCTTACTCTTATGTAGAAACTTAAAAAGCCCATCTCTTAAAACAATAGAGTAGAATGGTTGTTTCCAGTGGTTAAGGAGCAGGAGAGGGAGAAGTGATGGGGAGATGTTAGTGTTAAAGCATGAAGAGGGACACCATCAGATCAAATGAGCCCACCTAGCAACTTAGCAAAATGTTGGGGTCATTTTAATTAGGTCACAAGTAGTCCCCAGAAGACACAGAGGACCCAGTAGCATGCCACAAGCCTACCATTTCTCTCAACCACTCCCTTGAAAGCCAGCAGAAAATGCAATAAAAGTCTCTTAGCCTGTACAAAATACCTTCTTTCTTCTGCTCATAGAGAGATCTCTCTCTGGGTTAGCAATAACCTTGCTTGGACTGTTGAGTTTGTGTCCTTCTTTCCCCCTCAGTTAGAGAACAGAAATAAATCTCAAGGGACCTTATAAATTGTATTAAGTATAATGAATAAGAATATAATTTTTAAACATGAAAAGAGATTGGATCTTATATATTCTCAAAATAAAAGTGCTAACTGTGAACTAAAGCATTTACTAGGTAGATTAATCATTGACAATATGCATACATATATCTTTCAGAATGTTATATCATGCATGATAAAGGCATGAAAAGTGATTTTTCAATTTAAAAATAAATAAGAAAAAATATATTAGGAGTTGAGGCTTAGCTCTGTAGAAGAGTGGTTACTTAGCATGCAAAAGCTCAACATCTGGGGCCGGGGATATGGCTCAGTGGAATAAGCGCTTCCTTGGTAAGTGCAAGAGTCTGAATTCAATCCCTTGTTCTGCCAAAAAACAAAAAAAAGTTCAACCTCAAAACAAAACAAAACAAAAAACAAAAACATCAAAAACTTTAAAAAAAGAAAAAACCCTGAAAACCTCTTATGTTTGTGTACTTGATAGTTTGCATGTGTGTATACAAGTGTGCATGTGTGAATTTTTCTATTGGAAGGTAAATGAATTTTTAATAACTACTACATTAAGCACTATCCAAGTATCATTTTAATTACTAGCTGAAAACAAAAATTAATTTATGAACTTGTAATTTAATCATAATATGATATCCAATTGCTAAAAGACAATGCTTGTGACACATTATTGCACTTGTTTTTAAAAATGTAAGCCAAGAATAAGCAACTGGTGTAATTTTATAATAGATGATGATTGTAACTCTTTGAGCGTGTTTTAGTTCCCTGGCGGGCTCACACAATGAAGCAAACCCACAAATAAGCAGAATGATCTAAGGGGATGGGAAAGCAAACAGTGTCTTCAAGGGGTGTCCATTTGTCAGCCATTAGCAGGAGACAGCCAGCTGCTAAGCAAGCCCAGACCCTTCCTATCTGCTTCAGCCAAAGGGAAAGTGAAAAGAGAACAAAAATTAAGAAGCAATCAGCAAAGTCAGCACCCACAGCCCAGTTAGCCAGGCATCAGGTAACTGAAAATTCAGAGTGGTATGAATTTACAAAAGGTTTCTAAATTTATTGTGGTGAACAGAAAAGATCCCAATGGCCAAATCCAATCTAATTAGGATAACAACATTTTCCCTCCTTAACTGCCAGCTTTTGTATGAAAAATTGCTGTTTCTCAAACTCAGTCAATTTAAAAATGTCTGCTAGCCGCGTTTGCCCAGCAGGAGGCTAAAGGATCTATTATGCTGACAGCTGCTCCCTGCTCTAAGACGGTGTGGAATTTTAATGACTTTTATTTTCTGTGTACAGCCCTCTAAACTGAGTTAATATGAAAATAAAACCAAAGTTCTGCCATTTAAGTTTACACCTTTTAAATAATTTTAATGATTACAGACATTACTGGTAATTTATATTTGTGCTCATATGCCAGGTTCTATTTTTTTTTTTTTTGGTTTATAGTCATAGTTTCTAAGAGAAATGTTAGTAGAAGATATTGGTTATAACTTGTTTATTTTTTATGTTTTCATATATGTATTTGGTACGGGATCTCACTACTTTGCTCAGGCTCGTAGCGATCGCTCCGTTTTCAGCCTCCCCAGTGCTGGGATTTCAGGAATGCACCACCACTCCTGGACTTGGTGGTGGGCTCAGTGGTCATGGAGGGCAGGCCAGCATAGCATGCGGTGCTAGGTATTGAACCCCAGTCCCTGTGCTTTCCTAAGCAGGCACTTAGTCCCCTGAACTATCTTGTTAGCCCTGGTTACAATTATTTTTTGCGTAGTTATATGGCAATAATGTGAATACCTTTATTTTTAGGAGAGTCAGATGAAGTGCATAGGTGGATAGAATTGTATCGAGATAAGTTTTAAAGAAAGTATTTCCATTTCTAAGTTATTAATATTTAGATCAAGGACTATTTTTGTTCTTTTCGGTCAGAAGGGAACATTTTAATATCTGCTGTCTTTAAATAATTTTAGTCAATAAATATTCACTAAGTTATATATTCATAAACTCTGTGAAATAGAAAATTTAGAACAATGATCCACATGTTTAAAGTGTAGATTTTAGCCCTTTACAGAAAAAGAAAATGCATTTGAGCACTTCATAAATTATTCACAACCAATATTTTAATTCACTTTGCTCAATACCTCTGTATCATTAACCACTGATATAAATTTGTTAGAGGAGCCATAAATAAATTAGCACAAATTAGGTTGCTTAAACAGCAGAAAATCATACCTTGTGATTTTCAAAGCTAGAAAAATGAAATGCACAAATTCTTGGCATGACTGTTTTCTTCTGAAGGCTGTAAAGAAAGGCTCTGTTCCAAGACTCTATACTTTGTTTTATGAGACTTATATAAGACATCATTTTTAATGTGTTTTTGCTTTCACATTTCAACTTTAAGCGAAAGGACACAGTTATATTGTATTGGTTTGAATGACTTCATTTTAACTTGATTTTTGATGTAAAGACTGTCTCTGTACTACAAGGTAACACCATTGTACGAATTTCAGTAGATACAGTTTAACCTCTACCACTTATACCTTCTACCTTTCTAAAGCACTGAAAGTGTAAAGATAGAAAGGTTTCTCTGTAACTCTTCATCTTGGTAAACATACTATTTTTGTTTTTGTTTTTGTTTTCAGAATAGTAAGAAGTTGTCTCTCAACTGTGCTTTAAGATATTTTCAAAATTTCAGAAAAAGTTAAAGTTTAACAGTTCGATCAATCTTGCATGCCTATGGTTGGTAACTTGTTTTTGTTTTTATTGGTGGTGGGTTGTTAATTTGAACACCAACTTTGATGATAATAATGCATAATATAACAAGCATTGTTAATTTTCTTTATTTTGTTTTGAAATTCTGTACCATTTTTATTGTGTTATGTTGTTTTGTTTTGGTCTTTCTTCTTATTTCTGTTTTGTTTTTACTGTTAAAATTTTCACTGGCAAACTTCATATAGTTTATTAAAATTCTTTAATTCCAAATTCAGGGTCAGCAATTTTTCTAGCACTGCTGCAATTCTTAAAACCTGAGTCCCTTGAAGGTAATCTCTGAGTTCACCAGTTCTCTTAACTTCTCTCTCTCATCTTATGTAGCTTCTATCTTCCTTGTTTCACCAAAAACTATTCTCAGCAAGTCAACCCTGGAAAAAAATAAACAAGATTTGTTTTCGAATTTCCTGCCTCTGTTGTTATTGTTGTTGTTGTTATTATTATTATTATTATCATTATTATTTACTTGGCTGTTACAAGATCTAATGATACAACATGGACTTGAAGTGATCCTCCTGTTTTCAGTCTCCCCAGTGCTGGGGTTACAGTTGTGTGTCACCACTCCTGCATTCAGCCCTCTGCTGCTCAGCATACCCTTGAATGGGGCTGATGTGGCTTGTGGTGCTGGAGACTGAACCCTGGTCCCGGCACTTACCTAAGCAGGCATATAGTTCACTGAGCTATCTCTCTAGCCCCTCCCATCTTTATTACTGATCATTCTTTTCCTGAGGCATTTTCTTATGTTTTGCTTTTTAATTACCTCTCAAAATTATTACCCTTATTTAAAATGCTTTCAATCCTTCCCCTTGCCCTTGTCTTCATTACAAATAAACTTGCTATTTAGCATAGTCGAAACCTTTATTTTAAGTAACATATAAGGGCTGCTAAATAGCTCATCAGATTAAAGCACCTACAAGCAGGCGCAGGGGCTGGGAGTTCGATTCCCGGGCTTGCTGTGCCAGCCCGGCCCCTGGGGCACACTGAGACCGCGCTTGACACTGGGCGTGGTGGTGTGCACCTGTAATCTCAGCATTTGAAAGGCTATAAACAGAAGGATTACTAAGAGTCCAATCTATGCAGTGAGACCCTGTAGACCCTTCCCTAAAATACAGAAAATTAAATAAATAAATAAAATAAGTAACATCTATGATCTTCTTACACCAAAATGGTGTCCGCAGATCTGAATATCCAACATATTATTTCTACAACTTTTGGAACTCTACAGATTTTATAAAATGACTATTTCAGAAAGAACATTGATAATATTTCCGTGTTTATCATATATGAGAATGACCTTACAATTTATGCAAATTATGATCTTGCTCATTATGACTCCCAAGATAACAGAAAAAAAATTATTTGATTTCTGTAAATACTGTATTTTCTCACTATCTATTAAAATATAAGCATTTATATCCATACCATAGATTACCTATACTCACCACATCAGAGCCACATATGTAGAATTGACATTGACCTGTCTGAGTAGTACACAGGCATCGCTTACTCACTAAATGAAGTGTCCTTTATAGTACAAAGACTGAATGACCCACCGTGGATGTCGTGCAGTGTTCTTCCTCCGTGGCACCCTATTATAGCAATGACCATTCATGTGACCCACATGAAAAGATACAAATTGTACACACTAGAGGAGTGAGAAATGAAACAATCCTTATTTATTAAACTCTTTATGAAAATATTTGATATTTGAATTTTTTCTATTAGATAACGAATATAACAATACACAAAATTACATAGTAGGTAGAGTTGGTCGCTCTACCATTATTATTTTTATTAATTTAAATTATAGCATTTCATAAAATTACCAATCTATAGTTTCAATTATTTTAAAAGTAGATGTTGTAATGAAGAAGTGATATTTTTCTTTTCTAATTCAAACAAGAAAAATTTGTAGAAAAAAAATTTATATTTTGATACTCAGCTGTGTATCATTACTTATCTCATATATTCTGCTCTTCATTCATTAAGAATAGTAAGATTCATCACAACTGGGCTGTAAAATATATTTTCACTTAATTTTAAATTAATTTGCAATTGCAAGTGATAACTGCACATATATATATGATATATATATATCATATATATATTATATATATATATATATATTCGGCACAATGTGACGTTATTAACTATACTCATTGCAGTTAGATTCAAACTAATGAATATATCAACTATCTTGTCAACTTCTGTTTTTGTGTTGAAAACATTAAAACTACTATTTTCTCAGCTATTTTGAATTATTATTAGCTATGGTCAATATGCAGCTCAGTTGCTCACTAAGCCTTGTTTCCTCCCAGTAACTGCAATTTTATACTTTTTGATCAGCATCTTCTCTTCCCTCATCCCCGTCCTTTCCCACCATAAGAGTATAGGGAATCTTATAATTACCTTTTTACTCCCAGTTTGTATGAGATCGACGTTTTTGGTTTCACAATGAGATTATGTACTATTTCTGTTTCAGTTGCTTGTGCTTGTATCTTAATTGGCTGCAGGGTGAAACCCTTTCAAATGTCCACATTTGTTTTTCCGCTAATCATACACTACGACTTCCATAAAAGCCTGCCACAGGTCTATGTGTTAAAGTTCGGGTTCCAGAGCGGCACTGCTGGAAAAAGATGGAAGCCTTAAGATGTGGAGTGAAGCGCAAGCCTTTTGCATCACTGTCGTTACACCGCAGAGGGGATTCAGGGACCCTAACCTTTGCCTGGGTCTTTTCTTCCCAAATGATGAGTGAGTGGTTTTGCATTACCACACAGTCCCACACTACGATGTTCTGCCCTGCAACAAGCCTGAAGGAAGGAGGCCAATTAGTCAAGGACAGGAAGCTCCAAAACTGTGGAGGAAAACAAATCCTTTTCTTAGCTTTGATTTTAATTTTATGTATCTGGTACAGGGTCTCACTATGCAGCTCAGATTCCTAGTGATCCTCCTATTTCAGCCTCCCCACAGCTGGGATTACAGGTGTGTACCACCACACCCAGTCTAATCCTTTCTTAATATAAATAGGTTATTTCATGTATTACACTATCATGAAGAAAAGCTACCACATTACACAATGCATTTTTACTAACTGATATAAAACTAATGCTAAGTGAAAACTTACTCGTTGGTCAATTTTGTGTGGCTTTATTTGATCTTGCTGATTTTTTCTACAACAAATATGATTTTTATGTATATGTCAATTTTATTCCAAATCATTACTTTTCCTTAAGGAATGATGATCAAATGTACTTTAGTATACATAATTTAAGTTTTAATGCTTATCACTATTAGTGTTTTTAATTTAAAATGTTAAATTGGAACCTATAATTTGATAAATCCTGATCTCATAAGAGTATAACCTTCTTTGATTTGTTAGATATACTATTAGTGTCCTAGATATTATCCAATTTTTAAAACAATTTTTATATTTTGCAGGAGATGATATTCAAATTCAATTTTTTTTTCTATGGGTATAATCACCTTGAGACATGTATCCTATGTGAAACACTTTGTTTTTGAAACATTTTATTTTATAAGATACCTAAAATTGCATACATGTACATTAAACTACACACTCATAATGTATCTGGTGGAAATTTGGGTTTCAATTCTGGAAGAAAAACAAAGAAAACAAAAACAAAAATAAAGTTTAATCTGATTATTTAGCAATTTTACAAAATAATTTTAAATTTTCATAATTTCTGGTAACACCTGAAACCCACTCTCTCATTTTTGGTCCTGGGAATAGAGCTCACAACCCTGCACTTGTCAGGAAGGTACTGCACTGCTAAGCTATACTTTGGGACCCCACTTTCTCTTTTATAACTTACCTGATTCTCAAGAATGAACACAATGGAGAAATTAATGGCATCATATATAATATTTATTTTTTGTTGACTAGCTCTAATATTATGGTGACAAAGGACAGTAAAATAAATGTGTGTGGAAACAAGAACCTACTCTTGCATGTATATAACTGTACTGTGTGTATATGTGTGTGTTTGTACAGTGTGGGCTGTTTTTTAAAAAAATCCACATGTGGCCCAGTGAGATAGCTCAACAGACTAGGCGCCTGCTTAGGCAAGTGCAAGGTCCAGGGTTGGATCCCTGGTCCCACGTGCTGCACTGGCCCCAACCTCGAGCTTGCTTGAGCTGGCAAATGAGTCCCAGCATGGTAGTACATGCCTATAATCCCAGTGTCGGGAAGGCTGAAAACAGGAGGATTACTAGAGTCCGAGCTTCATAGTAAGAGCCTACATCAAAGATATAAAAATGAAAAAAAAGATCCACATGCTGAAAATAACTTTTAGAGAATAGGAAAATGTTCAAAAATTTAAATAGTATTGTAGGCAGTAAACAGTGATTATCGACACAGAAATCTATTAGAATTTTTTCAATAAGCTTGTTCTTTCTGGATTATGTAGTTTAAATTCAGTATTACTTACACCAAGTAGACTATTACTTATGAATGTACAGTGCAAATCACAGAACAAAAGAAAAGTAATGATGAACTTCAGATCTATAAGAAAATATTGTAAAATACAATTTTCTTCCACCAAAATAATGAAACTGGGATCTATATCAATATTCTACTTTGTAAATAGTAATCAAGATTTATTCAGCACTAAATCTGATGGAGAAATTTTGCATCAACTAACAATATGCTCTTTATTTTTGTCTTCAAGTAACTGGAATAGAGAAACTTTTACAGCTAACTTTAGAAAAATATATGGGATACGTATTTTCAGTAGTTGGAGATTTCAATAAGATATTTTACAAAGTTGTGATAAAGAAAACGTATAAAGCTCTCATTAAAGGATATACTATAAGATTGAATAATGGACTGATTGAATGTACTGACATGGGAAATAGTAGATCTAAATTACTATTTTTTAAATGGTTAACACAGAGAAATTGTAAAAGTGTCTTAGCAGAGACATGGAGAATGATGCTTTAGCAAAGCATCTTCAATTATGCTGGTCCAATATGCTAAATGAAGGGGCCGGGAAGATAGCTCAATAGAATAAGTGCTTGCCTGGCAAGCACAAGATCCTGAGTTCAATCTCCAGTATCACAAAAAAATGCTGACTAAAAAGTATGTATGTTTACACGATTACCACCCAAGATAAGTTATTCTACTTAACTTTTTAAATTTCCATCTAATGAACACACAAGACTTCATGAATAGGAATTTACTGCACGTAATGGAGCAATAGGTAGTGATTATACTGAGTGTTGCCCAGAAAATATTCTGGTAGATAATTACTTACTATCTAAACTGAGCAACTGAATTAGCATGGCTATTTTATATGAGCAGCCTCATGAATCTGAGATATGCAGGCCTGTGCTGACGGATCTTACAACGCCGCGCTCTGAGAGTACAAGCTAGAAACGCAAGAATCGGAGGTGCGGTAATTCAACACAGTAATGAATCTCAATTGATGAGATCTGACAAATAGCCTACCTTGTCCTAATGTTTAGAAAGCTATTTATTTATTATTTATTTAATTGTTTGGTACAAGGTCTTCCTATGTGGCTCAGACTCATAGTGATCTCTTGTCTCAACCTCCCCAGGGCTGGTATTGCAGGAGTGCCACCATGCCTGATTTGAAAGTTTTCTTTACACTTTTAATTTTTAGTTTAAATCATATTGGAAAAAAATTTGCAATAGGCACTTCAATATACTCCCAAACCCTGAAGGATATATTTGTGAGGATTCCTTCTATATCTGTATTTTGATAAATTTAGCTGGACTTGCCAATCTTTTATCTATCACACTATTAAAGTTTCACAGAAGAATAGCAACCAATAAAAAGGAGAAATAACAGAGGGTTTGGCTCAGCACTACAGGATTTTTGGAGCACACATGAGGACAATGGGTTCAAATCATGGCCCTAAAAAGAAAACGATCAGTGGGGTAAGAAATAGAGTACTTGGCTTAAGGCCATTTTGTGACACTTTTTTTTTTCTGTGCTTTTATGAATTCATGACTTTTTAAATTTCTATTGAGCTCATAATTTAAGCAATTATTTACTAAAATCATTGTAAAAGTTTATTAAGCAATTTTATGAAATTTCTGCCAATTAGGAAAAAAATTTTCACACATATTTTTCCTTCAAGAAACTCTAAATTAAGATCTATAACGCATTTTTCTCCTATTCCTCAATCTCTATAATGTGTACTAGTCTGTAAACTAACTTACACTTAAAATAATGATGCCTAATAATGCCCATGTATAACATAAGGAAAGCTATGAAAATGATATTAATAATTCTTAAATAAGGTGTGTACAGGAGCACACATCTGAAGTTTTAGACTGAGAAATTCCCGTCATCTAAGAAGTCAAAGGCAGATTCAGTAACAGAGTCTCAAAAACTGACAATATATGTGTAATCATGAATTTATTTTTAATCCCAAAGTGAATTAATATATAAATTCCCTTCTACAGTATGCTTTTGTCCATTGAAAGTATTCTATCAGTCTGATAACCTGACTATGACATTTAAAAATCATAAAATAGTGAATATGAAAATATGTTGTAGTATTTTCATTTCGCTATTAAGTTGATTAATTTTAAAAGATTAAAAATGAATATTTTGTCATATAATAAGCAATTTATCATAAAATCAAAATATTCAGTTCTGCTATGATGCTTATTATACAGTGAATTAAAATTGTGCACCACTGTTTGATGTTATGTGCAAGTTCTTTCTGAGAACTACTGATTGTTTAAGCAACTTTGCTTTATATCTTGTTTTCTTAAAAAATTTTGGTACAGGGTCTTGTTGAACAGCTCAGACTTGCGATGGTCCTCCTGTTTTCAGCCATCCCAGTGCTGGAACTACGGGCATGGGCCACCGCTCCTGATTTAGTCTGCCTGTGGCCCAGGGATCAGTCCTGGGTCCTCACACTTGCCAGACAGGCACTTGGACTGCAGCGTTATCTCTCTTGGCCCAAACTAAGCAACTTAACTTCCAATTTAAGGTTTAAAGGAATGACGACTTCAGAGAATTTCTGTTTCTTTCATAGCTATATTGATGTCACTATGCTTCTTTCCTTGACACTTCCGATGCAGATGAAATAGCCAGAAAAGTAAAAACCTGAGTTGATCAAGAGACACTGGTGGGAGTTCACTGTTTTCTTTTAAAGAACACTTTCAAGGTTATGCTTTATTGAGTGAATAAAGTTTATTTTTTTTCTCAAGAAAGAAAGTAAGTCTCTTGTTTGCTCTGAAATACTGATACAGAGATGGCT
Organism: Octodon degus; assembly: GCF_000260255.1. NCBI lineage: Eukaryota > Metazoa > Chordata > Mammalia > Rodentia > Octodontidae > Octodon > Octodon degus. Next base: position 14,961,219 of record NW_004524601.1, read on the forward strand.
CAGTAGAGTAAGCACTTGTCTGGCAAGTACAAGGGCCTGAGTTCAATCCCCAGTTCCGCCAAAAATAAAATCAAATAAATAAATAAAATTTGATAAAAGTCATAGCTCCAATAATAAACATTGTTAATGATGTCAGAAATGATTCACTACCAATTATATTTTGGTAATTTGATAGTACTTTTAGCTAAAAAGTGTTGAACATTTCAACAAAGCAGGACGCACTTTCATTATTAACTATGGAAAATCAGTATTTAAATGGTCAGTGATGAATTATAATTCCTAAAATCAGAAAGTGCCAAACTATAATCTTAAGAATATCTTTTTCTTTTTTCATGTCTATGACATAGCTGGGAATAATTGAAATACAGGCAAAGAAGGTATGTGTCACTGATGATTTCAAGCTTTAAAAATGTAGTTTTAAATTAATTTTTTACAATAGTTTCTTCCATATAAATACTTCCAGCTACAATTGGCCCATGATGTCAGCAATACAGTTTTTTGTCTCAACTATAAATATGACTCTTTTTGTCTTGTACCTGTTTTTATTACTAGTTGGTTCTTTTATTTTAAAAAGAAAAAAAGCAATAAAAAGCAGTAATATATCAAAACAAGATATTAGAAGATTAACAATACTTAATATATTGCATATTATTAGCTTCAAATTAGCTACTCAGACTACAAGATATAGGCATGTGTAACTGGTCAGACAATTTAAGCACAAGCTCTTAGTACTAGACACTTTTGGGACCGGGGAGATAGCTCAGTAGAATAATCGCTTGCCTGGGAAGTGCAGGGTCTTGAGTTCAATCCCCAGTACTGCAAAATAATAATAATAATAATAATAATAATAATAATAATAAAATTTTAAAAACCTAGACACTTGTTCTAGCATTTTTTCAAAAGCTAAAACGTAAATTAATTATTTTTCTAATTTTGGATTTTCTTCTTTCTTTGATAAAAGTCCCACACTGCAATGATAGAACTGTTTCTGTAAGCACATCGTAGTTTTTACTGCTGTTCTGCCTCACACCAGCATGTCATCACTGAAGCCGTCACCTGCACGTAATACAGAAATTAGACAGAACAGCAGCGTATCTGCGGCTGACAGCGCGCGGGCCTGCGCCGCACCCGCACTGAGGACTACAAAATTGCTCTCATCTACTGCACAATTAATGCAATCAGGGCGGCGTACGATTCCCAGTACACAATTCACTGAGAATCGTAACCTTTACCTGTCTTTCCTTTACTTCAAATTGATCCTGCGCTTTTCACATATTCAATATATTTGCATAAATTTCCATATTCCAGCCCTCTGTAGTTCCTCTCCTACCTTCTTTTCTGGTGACTAGAAGTGGCTTTTACTTATGAAATGAAACATAAGTGTTTGCAAAAAACGTACTTTTAAATCTAGAATGAATTAATTTCAGCACATAGTAGTGTCCTGTGCATTTGATATACAGTTCTTAGAAATACCAGGGATAAGTAGCACATACAAAAGCAATATGTTATTATAAAGAGATAGAGTATAAAATTCATATTTGTCTGGATTTTTCCAACTTTCTCAATCGTTTTCACATTATGTTCAATTTTAAGAAAATAAAGAATCTTTTGCATATTCTGTAATTAGTGAAATTACACCGACTTTGCTTCATTTTCAGAGACAAAAAAAATTTGGGAAAAATCTTTTTAAATCCTTGAAAAAAAATCTTAATTCTATAATAAATTGATTTATTTGAATTTTAAGAATTCTTATAGGGTCGGCCAAATAGCTCAGCAGATTAAAGTGCCTGCAAGCAGGCTCTGGCGCTGGGGGTTTGATCTCCGGGCCTGCAGTGCCATCCCACCCACCCGGGAATGGTGGGCCTGTAATCCCAGCTCTTGGGAGGCTGTAAACAGGCGGATCACTAAGAGTCCACTCTAATAGTGAGACCCTGAACACGCTGTAGACCCTTCCCCAAAATACAGAAAAAAACTTATATTTTAAGCCCATAATTATAAACATTTACATTATAATGACTTCAATCTTATTTAAAACGTTACTATATCCATAGTTTATTTAAAGTATGGCAATGTGTTTAAAAGTTGAATTGTCCAATCTAAATTTGCATGCCAAAAATGGAATATAGTCTACATGCATCAAATGAGATTTGTATTCATCACCTTTGGTTGCCCAGACCATAGTCTGACCCATATGAAAGAACACAGGTTTATTTTCACTAGGTTTCAGAAATTTTTGGCTACTGTCCATGGCTCCAAGACATTTTGGGAAAATGAAGGCTGTGGAGAAAGAAATCTTCCCATGCACTGTGGCCTGAAGCAAGCTGAAGGGGCTGGAGAGGGGCCGAGCATCCTCTCAAACTTGTTGCACCTCACGTCCCCACCGCCAACCCGAAAGCCCTGTGTGTTGATGTCCACACTCTAATTCCTCTCTGAGGCTGGTGCCAGCTTGGTCCAGTCATCCTGAAAGGGTGAGCCTTTTTGCGATAAATTTAGACCAGAGGATAACAGACGCTGTTCCTTAATTGCTTTATTTTTAAGTAGAAAAGGAAAATATTTATTTGCCAAAATTCTACTGCTAAAGTTCATTGTAGGGTCCTATTTGGAATTGCAAGGTTTGACTTTTTTCACCCTAATTTCTTTGGAGAATCTTAGTTGTTTGAACAAAACAAAACAAAATCAAAACAAAGAAATAAACAAAAAACCCCACAATTCTTTGTGGTTCTTAATCGTGGAGACAGAAAATTAACATTCTTCTTTTTGAAGTACTTCACTTGGTTTCTTTTGTGCATTTGATCTGCCTATACTTTGCTGGATGCGAGGAGAAGAAATACGAGTGAGCACTGCATGGGGCCGCACTTTCCAAGTGGATTTGGCCGGTTAGAAAAATAAATCAGTGTCCTTTTTGCTGAATTTATTATTTTATTCCTTTTTTTATTTGTTTGATGAGAAGAAAATGGCTGAAAACTAGAATAAAAGCCCAACTGAAAATGAAGGATGGAATGGGAAAACAAGTTTGGGAAGTAGAATGAAAGCCAACAGAAAAGAAATGGAAAGAGGAAATAAAATAGCTTGTAAGCTGCAGTGCTCTATGGAGCTAAAACATGGTGTGATTGATAGAGGAGTCATCTGAAGGCACCTAAAATTTATGTATGTATGTATGTATGTATGTATGTATGTATGTATTTATTTATTTATTGTACCAGTGATCAAACTCAGGACTTTGCCCTTGCCAGGCAAGCAGTTATTCCCCTGAGCTATCTCCCCAGCCCTGATGGCCGAAATTTAAAATTTGTTAATTCTAAAATATAACTGAAGGACTGCAAGAATTTTGTAGCAGAAGTAAAATAATAAAACTATATTTTATTTTTATCATTCATATAAAATGACGTAAAGAATAGAGAAAATAAACAAATGAAATTGTACAAGATAAAGAAAAAAATAATTTTACTTTATTTACTTATTTTTATAATGTAGAACATCCAAATAAAGCTTTCTAAGGTTCAATATACTCAGGGTTTTTTTTTTTTCCAGACAGTTTTATATTTACTCTTCAAAGAAGATTTTTCATTTTGGAATTGGGTATATAGGAGATCTTGATCCTGCAAGCTTTCCTTTCCTGTGACGATTACTTGTCTGTGTCCACATGTTCTATGATGCAGTTCCTTTATTTGCTAACGTTTCTGTGTATATATTTTACAGAATGACTGACAATCAATTTGCTTTAAGTTAAGCACATTGCTTTTCATTATATAAGTTCTATTAGTTGAAACCTTACACACACACACACACACACACACACACACACACACACACTCAAACATGACTCTGCTGGACACACCTGGCTCCTTTGCTCCTGCATCAGTTAACATCTCACATCACAGCACACTTACTAAAGGCTGGACACCAACAATGATGCATTTTGACCAAGTAACTTTTAAGATTCATTTGTTTTGACTTTTGAAAATGTGTTCATCTTGTGAGACTTTGGTTGAAGCTAATTACCACAGTCAACAAATAACTAATGAAAATCTGCACACCAAGTGCTCAAATTTAGTCTAGCATCAGAAGACGAAGGGAAAAACAAATCCTACAAAAATCAGACAGCGCTGTATAGAAATTCTTCCTCTTGTAGAACTGATCTCCTAGAGATCAGAAACCAAAAGCTATTAAAACACATACCTATATCATTACAGCATTATTTCTTAGTGGTTTTCCTTGGTTCAAAGTTTCACTGTTGCATTTGTGTTGATTTAAATGGGTGTGTTTTGTGCCTAACTCCTCCCTACCACTGAAGCATTAGATTTATATTCACACTGTCTAATCCTAATAAAAGAACATTATAATTTTGAAAATTATGTGAGATATATATCAGTCAAAATATGTTCTTGAAAATTGTTTTAGCTATTAGTGAACCTTTGAATTAGATTATAAATTATTAATTTTTATTTTATAATTTGACCTTATCTAGGTCCTTTTGCTGCTGTTCTCACAAGCACAATATAGGGTCTCTGGGACAACCTACTCTGTAACAAACTCCTCATCAAGATTCTCACTGTACCAAATTTATAATGTCTCCACCATAATGCACAAATGCTTGCTGGGACTTGTTAGATGTTATATTGAGTATATGGATTAATTAATGGATAGCTGATTAAATTATATTGATACTTGCCATATATAGGCCTATAATATTATTCCACTCTTATTTTTTCAGTAAGAATTTGTAGCCTTCAATGCATAGATTTTGAATTGAATCTATTATGAAACTTCAATTTCCAAACTTTCATGATGCGTGTGTTTGTGTGTATACGTGAGACAACACACATGTGTGGATATATTTGTGTGGTATGCACTCCTTGGACTTTACTGTACTGAAATGAATATTTGTGTCAAACAAAAAAAAAGCACTTAGAAATGTTTATAATACCTTTTGGGGAAGGAAGAAGATATGCTTCAATAGGTGAATGGAAAAATAAACTATGGTGCCTTAAATTCAGATTTTTCAGTAGTTGCAGCATAACTTGCTGAACTTTTAGTAGCATTGTGCTGAATCTACACAGCAAGTTAAGAAAAATTAACTTCTAAATCATGTGGAGGGGCTGGTGAGATGGCTCAGTTGTCTAAAGCACCTACTTAGAACAAGCTT
>NW_004524601.1:14966484-14967564 GCF_000260255.1 Octodon degus
AAAACAAATAAATAAATCATGTGGAGGATGTTTATCCATGAACAGGGAGCATCTATACATTTGTGTAAATATTCTTTAATTTTTTAAAGCAGAGATTTTTTTATTAGTTTTCCTAACATACTGGTGCATATTTTGTTAGATTTTATACAATTTTTTTATCATGCTAATGTACAGATATATGTTGTTTTCAATTTAAAATTCCAGTTTTCATTGCTGGTACATAGGAAAACAATCAATATCATGTGTTAACCTTCCATCCTGCAATATTTATAAAGTAGACTTTTGGTTCTATGGCTTTTGTTGCTGTAATTAATTACTTGGGGTTTTCTTCTTTTTATGTACTTAATACAGGGCCTACAGGGTCACACTATATAGATGAGGCTCTTAGTGATCCTTTTGTTTTCAGCCTCCCAAGAGCTGGGATTACAGGCACACCACCACGCCCAGTCTCAGTCCCCCTCTCAGCATGCCCTGGGGGCAGGGCTGGCATGGCAAGATGTGATCTGACCCCTAAAGAGGTGCTTTAATCCACTGAGCTATCTGGCTGGCCCTTACTTGTGGGTTTTCTACATAGACAAGCATCATATCTGAGGACAGTGGTAGGTTTTATTTTATGCTCAATTTATAATTTTACTTTTTATTTTATTCAGTAGACTTCCTATATGAAGTTCAGATATCACCAATTATTCTACACTAGTGAACCATTCTTTTTTGGTTCCCAAATTAAGGAGAAGACATGAGGGATCTCATAATTAGTGGGATGTTACTGATAGATTTCTATAGATACTAATTTCTAGTTGAAAAATGTCCCTTTTAAAAATCTTCTTCTTTTAAAAAAATGGTATTTTTTTTTTTTTTAGCAGAACTAGGGAGTGAACTCAGACTCTTTGCTTGCCAGGGAAGTGCTTATTCTACTGAGCCATCTCCCCAGCCCCTTAGATGGTCTTAGCTTTAGATTCATTCTATGCAGTTATTGAATGTATAATCGTAATTTTTTATAACTGTCTAAGTGAATTATACTTATTCATTTTTTTAATGTAGACCTAATCTTCAAAGCTGAAATAAATCCTAACTAGATAA
>NW_004524601.1:14967664-14984777 GCF_000260255.1 Octodon degus
TATATATACTGTATATGTATATAGTTATGTGATTTTCCTCATTTTTCCACTTGCGAATTGTTACTGATAACATCTATATTGTATTTATGAGCAATATTGGCCTTCACTTTTCCTGTCTTGTAATATTTTGATGAGACTGTATTAAACTTCATAGAATGTATTAGGCAATGTTTACTCTGCTTGAACTTTTTAGAAGAGTTCGTAGATCTCTTGATCATTGTTATCATTTCCTCTTTAACTGGTACTTGCAGAATTCATGATTCTCTTTGTTTTGGAAATTTATGAAATATTTATTCATTTTTTAAAATAGATACGGTCTATGTAAAATGTCTCCCATTTTTTATGAGAATTTTGGTAGACGACTTACTTCTCAAAATTGGTTTACTTGAAGTAACAGTTACTATTTTGATGCTAATCATTTCTGTCATATCTCTTTTGCTTCTTTATTTACTGGCATAGAGTTTTACCAATTTTATCAATCTTTTCAAGAATGGTATTTGAGATTTATTAATTTTTTCTATAGTTTTCTATTTTCAAATTATAAATTATGACCACAGTTTTTATTTTTGTATCTTTTTCTTAATTTGATTTTTTTCAGCTTATAATAAAAGCTCAGATCCATTTAAAATATTTAAATCTCTTTTCCTCTAACATATCCTTTCCCTGTGCAAAATTCTCTGAACATTTTCTCCATTATATTGTGAACAATTTTTATTTTGATTTTCATATGTTCAAACTATGTATTAGTTTCCTTGAAACTTAGTCATTTCATCTGTCATTTAAGTATATGCTGTTTAAGCCCCATGTACTGGGGATTTTCCAGTTATATTCCTCTTACTGACTTCTATATTAACTCCATTGAGGTCTAACAACATCCTGTGTATAATTTGTTGTAAATTGGTTAAAGTATGTTTTAATGACCTGAAAAGCTATATTCGGGGAATATTCCATGTGAAATTAGGAGGAATTCATACTCTATTATTGTTTTCAAAGTGTTCAGTGTCAGCTAGACACAGTTGTTTAATGTTCAGTTATGTCCCTATTAATCTTTTGTGTGCTAGATCTGTAAATTACTAATCAGTAGCTTTTAAAATGTTCAACTATAGCCATGTGTATCTTTTTCTGTGTTGTTTTGTTAGCTTTTGCACCATTGATGCCTTTGGTTGCTGTTACATACATATTGATCATATGGTATGTAAGTATGGTAACTAATGTACATATTAAGGTTTGCTTCATTTTCCTGGAGAAATTGATCCTTCATCATTACGCAGTGCTCCTCTTTGACTCTGATTATTTTCCTTATTCTAAAGTCCAAAATTTGTTTTGCTTTGTATTAAAATACTGAAGGTTTGTCCGATTCCTTATTCTCATCTGTGTCTTGATATTTAATATTTTTGTTTTGTCAATGACATGCTGTTGGATCATTTTTTATTTGTTTGCTCTCCACTCTGAGAGTCTTTGTTTTTTTAATTGAGATATTTAGATCTTTTACATTTAAAATGATAACTGATAAGGCTGAGTAAATAACTGTCATATTTGTTCCTCCTTTCTCTTTATTACCCTTGCCTTTGGTTGTTACTTGTCCAGGGAGGAAAACTGATACCAAAGGTGGAATGCTGTCTTCTGTTCTTCTGGCAGGAGGTGGAATGCGGTCTTCAGTTCTTCTGGTGGAATGCTGTCTTCAGTTCTACCGAAGCCCTGCTCCTGATACCAATGTCTCTCATAAGCTCAAGCAGGTTTTTGATAGATTCACACCAGAATGAGGATACCAAAGAATTTCGAGGCTACTGTGAACCCTCTGGTCCATGGCTCTGTACTCTGCAGATTGTATCATAGCTGTACAGTATGTTCCTAACTTAACTGGCTCATGCTCATTCCTCAAAGCCCTTTTCTCTAGAACACTTCTTTTAAATTTCTTTTTCCTTTCTTTTTCTTCTTTTGACCTAAATAAATATTAAATTTTCATAATCATCAATTACTCCATCCAGTTCTCTGAAAGGGACAATAAGAACCTGGGCAGGCCCAATACTCATTACACCACCCTTAATGTGTATATCAATTTTTCTCTGCATCTTGGGTCTTTACCTGAGGTGCCACTGGTTTGCTTTATAAAAAAAATATAAGCAGTTACAATAATTATTTTCAAGTTCTTGACTATCAATTTTACCATGAGCCTCACTTATACACTACTTTCTATTGTTTCTTTTTTTTTTCTCTTAGGTATAGGGATGATTTTCTTGTTGAGTTTATGTTTGGGACTTTTCATTAGATTTGGCACATGTTAATTGTCATTGTTGTGCACTGGATATTTAGCTTTTATTCAAATATTATTGAGCCATTAGGATCCTGATGAGCTACTTGGGATGCATTTTATTCTTGTTTTTGTTTATTTTTTTATTATTTTTTTTAATATATTTTTTATTTTTTGGTCTGCCTGAACTGTAAGCTGCATTTATTTTAGGACTGCTTGTCTTTACAAAACCTGTGTAATATTCTGCTTTATACTCTACCTTGTATAGCATAATTTCTTTGCAGACCAATTTAGGCTTGTTTTGTTTTCCTGTTGGTTGATTTTGGCCTGAGGTTATATCTTGATAGATTTTTGGCAAATATATTACTTGCTTTTAAATGTTTCAGTTTGACTTCTGCTGTCAAGTAAATATTTTTTTTCCCATGGAATGACATTTAATTTGTATTTAAATACATTTGTGTAACTTCTTTAGACAGGCATATTACTATATTTAGAATCCTATTTCTGTCATCATTCCATAATGCCCGGGTTGGTTTATTTCTTATCTTAACTTGTGTAATTTTACATACAATTTAAATGAGCTTTAAATGGGGCACTCCCTGGCATTCCCCACTCCACTCTGCCTGCTAGCCCAAATTTAACTGTTATTTCCTTCTGGAATGGTAAGTATTCTCTGGATGTTAGTAAAGTTAGATCAACTGATATTGTTACTGTGGAATGCAGATGGGCTGTGACATCGGTAGTTTTATAAAACAGATTCCTTCTTTAAAAGTTTCTCCATCGTTCAAGAAGTAATTCAATCTTATAACTTAAAACAAGATACAATGACACGAAAATACATTAGAGGCACTGGTAAAATATTTTTCATAACTCAGCATGTGTGTGTAGTTTTTAAATTAGAAGATAGTTGGAAGGCAGAATTTCTTTGAAGAACACATTCTATCAGTAGTATATACAATAATCCTTTATTATCTTTAATTTCTTATTATTTTCATGGGAACTTTATTGGTTCATTAAAAATGAGGGCAACTAACAGTATGTAAATCTGAGAAGAGATTACACATGTCTGCTCTTTATACCATTCATGCAAATTGATTGAAACTTTAAAACAATTTCCAAACAATAAAATGAAAAACAATGAAAGGCCTGGGTGCTGCTCCGACCCTTTCCTCGCAGTGCCTTATGTGGCCATGCGCTCGCATCCGGGTGCCAGGACCTGTGTCTCTTCATGGAGATCTTTCTCAGCTCTGTGTCACTAAACAGGCTGGAAGTGCTGTCATTAACACCCTCAGTACCAGACTCCTGCCAACACCTGACAAGAGGTGGCACATGAGTGTCCCTCCTTGCTCACTCTGCAGACAGAATTGCACCCCAAAACTGTTGATGCCAACCTGTTCATTTTCATGTAGATATAATTTATTTACATTTATTTTAAGGCAACAATGTATCAATAGAAAAATGTTCAAATGAACCTAAATTGATTAATTTAGTAGCTATATTGATTCAGAGAGTAAATAGGCTCAATAAATTAATTTTGTGTAATTAAAATACATATCAGGTAACAATTCAAGTGCTTCTGTGTCATAGGAAAGTAGACACATCTGCCTTTAATGTTTCATATGAAGTATCTAAAGTAAGTTAAAAATTGTTTACATAAGTGAAACCTCTAGATTAAAACATTAAGGGACTTGTATCAGCATTTTATTAGAAACAAATATAAAGCACAAGACATACAAATGTATAAGAAATCATAAGATTAGCTTACAAGGGCCACCTGCATAGTCAGATGCTGCAGAGTGCAGAGGGCACGCTGGGACCCAGGGGATTCAGACCAATATCTGGAGCTCACTGCAGCGTCCCCTGGAGTCCTTCTCAGGAAGCTGATGCGTCTGTGCAAGAAGCCAGGAGAGTCTTCCTGGAAGCCAGGAAATGATGTCCAAACTGAAGGTGAAGAAGGGAACTCCTCTGAAGGAATGGGAGCAGAGGTATCCTTCATACTTCTCCTTAATCATCTGGGCAATGAGCTGCCCTTGGGTGGGTCTTCCACACCTTATGGCATGGAATTGCTGAGCCAAATTAGTTAAACTTTTCTTAACTGGACTTCTCTAACTGTACAATCAATAAATCATCACAATCCACTCACTCTCCACTTGGTAGCAGACACATTTCTTTGAACCAGTTTTCAGGTAGAAAGATGAGTTAATAATTATGTTATAACTATCCTGCATACAAATGGAAACACATTAATTCCCTCCCCAGAAAAGAAAGCAACTTTTCCCAGGTAATGCTTACTTTTAGCCTTAACATTTCATAATTTGAACAATATAACATAGGTTTAACAAGCCTTAAGAACCTGTATTTGGTCTCCCAATATTAGATTAGAATCATATTAGAAAAGAAATAGTACAATAACAGTCATCCTTTCTGTAGCTGATCATAGGGTCATATCTGGTATTTAGAACTGCCTCGCACTATCCACTCTGTATTCCCTTGGCCTTCAGCAAGCACCTCAGCAGGTCTTAGTTTTTCCCTGGTAAAGTGACCTATACTTTCATTCTTGAAGGTTCTTACTATTAGTCATTCTGCCTGCATTAGGTTGTCATAGCATCCCATTGACTTTAATAACAGGGCAAGGTAATCCTAAGAGGCTAAGATATTTCCTGCACTCCATTTATATTCCTCCTTTCCTCCACTGTGGAGTCATAGTCCAGTTTCCCCTTGGTAGTCTTGGGCAGTCATCCCTGACAACACTGTGACTCCCTTTTTAGCTCTTTTCCTCAGAGACATGAGAAAACCAAAATGACCAGAGGGAAGCCTTAGCTCTCAGTTCAATGGAATCATTGCTATGATTTCTGGTATAATCCTCTCTCCCCCCAAAACTAAGACTTTGAAGCAAGCAGAGCATAAGGTCACAGAAACAGGAAGCAAAAATTTTGCTAGTGAGTCACTAGGGGTAATGATGTACAGTACCATTCCCATTTGTACCCTTTGATTCCTGATCCCATTAATTGTGGCTATAGGAGGCACAGTATTACATAGTGTAAGCATATATTGCCTTTTGAAGAACCTTGCCCCAGCCCTGCAAACTGTTGCCACATAGCTTATGCTGTAACTGTGCCGTCAGAAGACCATTCCACCTTTCTGTCAATCCAGATGCTTATGATGCTGAGGAACATGGTAAGACCATGAGTATGAGCCCATCATCTCACTTCTTTGACCATAAAATATGTTCCTTGGCCAAAGGCAGTGCTATGTAGAATTCCTTGACTGTGGCTATGGCATTCTGTAAGTCCACAGATGGAAATTTGGCAGAAGCAATAGGTGCAGGGAAGGCAAATTCATATCCAGAGCATGTGTCTCTGTCAGTGAAGACAAAATGTAGTCCCTTTCAGGATGGAAGTGGTCCAATCATAATCACTGAGCCACCAGGCTGCAGTTTGCTCACCCCAGGGAATGGTGCATCCTGGGACTCTGTGTTGGTCTCTGCTGCTGATATATTAGGTACTCAGCAGTAGTGGTTTCCAGGTCAGCGCTGCTGAGTAGGAGTCCATGTTGCTGACCCCATGCATAGCCTCCATCCTTGCCACCATGGTCACGCTGTCCATGGGCCCAGTGAGCAGTGACAGAGGGGGCTAAAGAAGGAGCTTGACTGCTATCCACAGAGCAGCTTATCTTGTCCACTTGATTAATTTTGGTTAACTTTTGGCGAGCATTCGCATGAGAAACAAATATTCATACAACCTTTGTTCATACGTAGAAGTCTATCCACTTCTTTGCCAAATATCTTTGTCACCAATTTTCAATAATGAGCCTTCCAAGTTCCTGACCACCTGTCCAGGCCATTGGCTACAGCCCATGAATCGCTATGCAGTCGCACATCTGACCATTTCTCCTTCCAGGCAACATATACTAGGTCCATTGTCTGAAGTCCTGCCTACCGTAATGATTTATCTTCACCACCGTCCTTTGGGAATTTCCTGGAAAAGGCCTTTAATGATGTAGCTGTCCAGTAGTGCCCACATAATATATAGAGCCATCAATACACAGGGCCTAAATCTCCTCTACCTCCGACAGCTGATTATATGACACACTTTATTCTTGATACCAAACTCTGTCCTAGTTGATTCTCTCATTTCCAAGACAAAAATATCAGACATCCAAAGTTAAAGGAGAAAAGTTCAGTTAGCTCATAGTTTGTAGAGGTTGCAGTTCACAATCATCTGGCTGCAAGACAGGGGTGTCACGAGGAAAACAGCTCCTGCTGTCCACAGAAGAGCAGAAACAATAGCACCCACACTTTCAAGACTAGCCAGAACTATGCCAAATCAATCACTGGATTGCTATACTACTCACACACCCTTAAGCCACCACAGCAAAAGCTATTTAGCATTTCATATGGCTTTTGGGGGACATCTAAACTTAAACCAACAAACATTAACAGGAATGAATACATATCTTCATCTATATTTTTATAAAAGTCATATATATGTAGTGTATCATATCTATGTATACAAATATGTATATATTAAAAATGATTATATATATACACACGAACAAATATAATCTTTTTTGAATATATCTGATTAGAAAAGAATGTCCAGTATTGTACTATGTTTTGAACTAAAATAAGGGAAATTTTTCTTGTTGATGTGTATTCAATAGAAACAAATGCTTAGTATCATTTTTGGGCTTCTCTCACTGATACAATGTGACACATTTTAGAATTTCCTCAATGTTAGTGTTTTTGCATAAATTTATTATTCAAACAAGGCAGTATCTTATTAACATTATATAACTTATAGAGTATACTAGTTGATATAAAAATATTCCACAAGGTGTTCCTTGCCCTAATGAATCATATTACAGTTTCTTAAGCATGTAGGTTCAGAAGACTCTGACCCATAATCATTTTTGTAAATGGAATTTATCTTGGATATTCTTCAATGCACTAAATGTTTATTGCATGTAAAGTTTGCCTTTAATTTATGAGATAAAAATGATAAAACTCTGAGGTTTATATAACAAAATTTTGGATAAATGAACTTTGACAAATCTCTAATATACATCATAATAAGAATCCAAGTGGTTCTGATTTCAACTTGTTTTAGAAGGGAGAGAACAGTTCCTTCTAAAATATAGTTTACAATAGTTGAGAACCAGTGGGCAAAAAAATGCCACCCAGAAAGCAAGGTAAGTAATAACTAGACGTGGTGGAAGATTATGTCATTCTTTGAATTATGATTGCATTTTACATACAAAATCAGATGAGCTATTTGTTGTAAATCTTCTAGGAGAATATTATTTAGTTTTGTCTGTTTAAAAGAATGTATAATGTAATTTAGGAACAAACAATGTTTAATTTATTGGCATTTAAAAGTGCAAATAAAATCAGTTTCCATAAATATTCAAAAGGTGGAAACAATAATTTCTAATCTCACACATAATGCTCAACATATAATAAAGAAAAGTAAGCAATAGTAGAATGATAAATCTGTAAATTTTCCAAGCACTCCAGACTAATAGAAAACTTTAAATTAGAGCAAATTAGATTAATTTATCTCTAAGTGACAAGAACTTGTGAGATCTAATGTAGATGGAAATATAAGGCCCATTAAAAGTTATAGTATAAATAAAATAAAAGTTTTAGTACTACAACTACTCACTTAACAACACTACTGAAATTAGGGCCAGGGACATACCTCAGTGGCATAAGCACTTGTCTGGCAAGTGCAAGGTCCTGAGTTCAATCCCTGGTACCACAAAAAACCCCAAGAAAAACCAAAAACCAATACTGAGGTTAAATTCTGTGCTAATTTTTATTGTCTTGACCTAATTACAATCAAGAATAAAACAAAGTTCCAGCACTGGAGAGCCATACATTAAAGTTAAGAGTTAAAAAAGTTAACAAAAATCCAAAAATAATTAGAGGTTGTTATCTAACATATACAAAAATAAATTTGATGTCAACGCTTGTCTAAAATAATAAAACATAAGGACTACTGAAAAACTGGTGTTTATAGCATAGTGGGGTCAATAAAAGACTTTAAAATCCTTTTTCTAGGTATAGAAAAATAAATATGAACACTGCTATATGAGCAATCGTATGAAGTATTCGAGAGAGACTCAGCTTAGCAAGAAACTTCAGAGGGAAGGTTCCACAAAACAGCACACGAAGTGTACGGACAGGTCTGCCAAGTCACGAGTACAGTCACGTGTGGCTTGTTTATGTCATCTGTGCTGAGGACTGTGTCTGCAGCTAGTTTAACTCTGTGTGACATTTTTAGAGTGCAGTGTCCCTACTCTTATATGAGCCGAGAAAGTAGGTCAACCTGATCTCATGACTTGATGCATGTGCCAAGCTGTGACGACACATTACACATTGTTTAATAGAAACTGTTGGAATAAATCAGACTACAAGGGAATGATCAAAGGTAGATTAATGAACAAAAATATATAGTCTCTGATTATCAAGTATTATTGGTGCACTTTATTTAATGGCATGTGCAATTTTCATAAGCCTAGAAGTGCTGTAGATCTGCTTATGCCAAAAATGCAATAAACCTTTGAGGAATGCACCGCTTTATGATATAAAATAATAGTGACATCACTAGATGATAGGAATTTTCAGTTCCTTATAACATTTTGGGATTGCTATCATACATGAAGTCTGCCTTTGACCAACGCATGGTTATGCAGTACATAATTGTGTGATACATTCATTTTGTTCACTCCTGAAGATATGTATGTGCAATTTTACATTTTCCCATTACTATGGCTCAATAAAATAAAGAGTATATTTTCTATTAAATTTGAATGTAAAAGCAATATTTGCAAAATATGTTGTTTGTTCTCTCCCAATACATTATTTCCTGAAATATGAACATGCAAGACATTATTATAAAGTAAAAGAGGATGAAATTATTATAAACTAAAAGAGGATACCAGTACTCATGAGTCATTTTTCGAAATATACCATTTGAATAACATGTAAATAGAATAATAAATTTGTGCTCACACATCTCATCTCTAATTCAGTGCTCTCTATAAAATAAAAGCAGTAGGAAACAGAAAAAGAGATAAATTCCCTGAGATTTTATTAGAGATGACTCTTTATGATATAGGAATTTCATCCTGTTGGGGAATTCTTCAACAGGAGTATCAGCTTTCAGTTCAATCTGAAGACTGCCAATAAGGCTCAGAACCTATTTCTCATTCTGCAACATTTATACATATGCTGAAACCTTCTTTCCTAAGACATTTGATTTTTCCTACTTAGAGTCATCTGATCACTGAATTTTAATATAAGATATAACTTACGTCGATATAGATCTCAGCTGATAGAGACAAACCTTTAATTCATGTTGCACTGGTGCATAACAGATACTTCCCTGGGACGAGTGAATCTGAATTTCCCTAATTGGAAATTTAGGGATCCAGATGTTCTGTGTCATTGACCTACCAATACCTTTTTGATATGAAAGTTACAGCAAGCGAAACTGCAACTGTTATGTGTGAAATGTCAGACATATTGTCAATACCATTACATTAAACTAAGTGCTGCTACCCTTTTAGTCTTTATGCTCATAAAATTATTAGAAGGCAGACTTCTATATTATTTAAAGAAAATTAATTCTGCCTTTATAAACATAGTTAACAATACGTGAATACACCATGAATTTATAGCTTGCAGACTGAACTCTTGCAAAAATATATTTTTCTATTTAAAATATGTAGACAAAATAAATATGCATGCGATTGTATATAAAAATGTTTTGTTACCCTACGCTGTGATTAGTAAAGAACTTTATTATTTTGTTAGACACTGATGTATTTACTAGAGGCTCCATTTTGGTATATGGATCTACTTAACATCAACTTTAAGTTTCTGTGTTCTCAAACATCAGCCACATGCTAAGAATTTTTGCAAGTGTACACATATGATCTTACCACTTAACTTCCTTTAATTAATTTTCTTTCTTTAATCCCTACTCGGTGTAGTATTTGAGAATAAATGATAATCACTAGGCCATAAGGAAAGCCACTGTAATTTTTTTTTTGTGGTTAAATTTTATCACTACACAGACACATAGAAAAAAACTGTATTTTCTACCATATTAGGAATATTCGAAAACACCTCTAAAAACATGCTATTGTGTTTGAGCCCTTCTATATCTGAAGTTTCCACAATACAGCTGTCTATACAGCAGAAATACATGCAGATAGGCCCTTTTCCTGCTGGTAAATACCAGGGCAACCTGGACACTACAGCGCGCGGGAGAAGCAGGACTGAATACAGGCTGCACACCATAAAATTTAAAAAGAGCTAGGTTTTCCTCCTTACTGTTTTAAAAGGTAATGCATGAAGAATAAGAGCTACTGGGTATAGGAGCTCATGAGTGGGATAAGTGGTGGATTTGAGGGACAGTTTCCTCAGCATGATGTGTCTGCGTTTGCTGGTGTCAGGGTGAGGAGCAGCTGCTGGAGTCTGGTGGAGGCGCACTGTAATCTAGAAAACATAAAACAACTCTGAAAATTCAGTTAAAATTATCCATATGTTGTTGGCCACCTAACCTAGGAGCTTAAACCTATTTTGTCCTTGAAAAGAGTTTTAAAACACTAGAAATTCTATTTATGTATCTGGTACAGGCTCTTGCTAAGCAGCTCAGATCCTTAGTGGTCCTCCTGTCCCAGCCTCCCTAGCACTGGGATTACAGGTGTGTGACATCACACCCGGTTTCCATGGCCAGTACGATACACTTGGGGTTCTGGTGCTGGCATGACGTGCGGGACCAGGGTTAGAACCTGGGTCCTTGTGCCTGCAAGCAGGCATTTAAACCACTGAGCTATCTCCTCAGCCCTCTCCTAATATATTTTGAAGCACATAAAAAGTAATAGAAATGAGGATTTGTGACTCATGACAATATTTTTAGTAATGTATCTATCTCATCCTATCATCTATTGATCTATCACTGGCCATTAAAGCCCAAACAGAATATTAAAAATAATTCACCTGTATGAATTTGTGGTCTTCTCTTTTTCTCTCACCATTCATCATCTTGACTTTTATCCCCCAGAATGAAAGGGAGAAAAAAAAAGACAAAGAGACACAAGAGCTGCCAGAACTAAAAATAGCTTCCAACTATTTTCCAAAACTGATTATATTCCTTATAATTAGGCTAGTTATTTATAAGGAATCCTATAGATCTCCATCTACTCTAAGATTTGTTCTTACTAGTAGAATGCTAATGCTCTGAAATAAAATACATAAAACATTCAGCTTAACTGTGGTTTAAAGATTCCTACATTGCTATTGAGCTGTTCACTTTTGTGAGTTCATTTATGATGAGCAGGTTTATAAGTGTATGCCCATGCATGTGGCCATGTGCTTTTAGAGATTAGTATATGGGTATTATTACATTTGACTGGCTTATATATTGGAAATACAGTCATTCAAACCATATTTCACATTTATTGTCTTTTGGTGAATAGAATCTTTGTTTTATTTTTATTGTTTTACTTTGTATTTTTTAGGGAAGGGTCTAAAGAGCATTCAGAGTCTCACTACTCCATCAGACTCTTAGTGGCCCGCCTGTTTACAGCCTCCCGAGAGCTGGGATTACAGGCGTGCACCACCACGCCCAGTCTCAGTTGCTGTCCTGGCATGGTTCCCGGCGGCTGCACCTGCTTGCAGGCCCTTTAATCCGCTAAAGTATTCGGCTGGCCCTAGAATCTTTATTTTAATGGAGTCAATTTAAGAAAAATAAAATTAGAACAATAGTTCTGAGCTTATTTTAGTAAATTAATATGTTCACATAGTTCAGGAATATATTCCTAGGAATATATATCATCAATTCACCATTGAACTTTTTGAGACAGATAACCAAAATAATTAAATAATTAATATCACATAAGCTGTACAAAAAGTTAAATTCTATGCTGAGAACAAAAGATAATTAATGTGATCATTTATTTTGAATTTAAAAACTCACATAATGTGAGCTATATAGTAATGAGATCTCTCAAATATTTTTTGTTGCTAAAAAAAGAAAAAAGAAGAAGAAAGAAAGAAAAAGGGCCAGCCAGATAGCTCAGTGGACTACAGCGCCTGCTCAGGCAGAGCGCAATGCTAGGGTTCAGTCCCCCAGGTGCCATGCTGGCCCAACCTCTGGAGCACACTGAGAAGGCAATTGAGTCCGGGTGTGGTGGCACGCGCCTGTAATCCCAGCACCTGAGAGGCTGCAAACAGGAGGATCACTACGAGTCCAATCTATGTAGTGAGACGCTGCATTGAATACTATATATTCCTTTATAATTAGGATATATATATATATATATATATATATATATATATATATATATATATATATATATAATTGCTCATGAACTCACATATCAAAATATTTGAGATGGGTACAAATGAAGTCTTAAGAAAAATATTGTATTTAGAAATTGCATTAGGAAAGAAAAGGTATAAATTAGATGACTTTCTCATAGATTCAGTTGACTTTTGAACGCTTCAGCATGTGCACCACAACAGAAGATAGACTGCATGCACGCCAAGCCCTCAACCTCAGGTGCATATTTCCACAGGAATATGATATTAAAACCTCTGAAGCTGAAGACCAAAAGCAAATCTCAAAGGAAATAGGGAAATAATAAACATAGTATTATTATTTTAAGAATATGAATAATTTTCCTCAGAAGCAATCGAGCAACAGTTAATGTTTAATTGTCTGATCAATCTTGCATGCTATATTTGATAATCTGATATGATCTTTTTCTTATTTTGTTACTAGAAATCGAACCCAGGACTTTGTGCTTGCCAGGAAGGTGCTGTGTCACTGAGCTATACACCCCACCCTATATCTGGTAATTTGAGCAACTACTTTGAAGATAACAATGTGTAATGTAACAACATTGTTAATTTCCTATGATTTTGTTTGGACATTTGCAGTGTTTTCTAGTCTTTTTAAAATTAAAAAAAAAAACAATTGAATCAAAAGCAAAATGAACAATGTGGATATTTTTGTAAGACTGAAAAATTTAGTCAACCCAGTTAATAGCAACAGCAAAAATAAAACCCAGCTATGAAGACCAATATAAATAATCCTCAATAATAGAGAATAAAAGACTCCAAATAAAAGCAGAATAATGAGGGGCCACAGAGATAGCTTCGTAGAATAAGCACTTGCCTGGCAAGCACAAGGTCCTGAGTTCAATCCCTAGTACTGAGAAAAAAAAAAGAAAAAGAAGAAGAAAAGAAAAAGAAAGAAACAGAATAATGTATGCAGCAAATCTCATCCTTAATTTGAAAGTTCTTTATGGAAAAGCTCTATATTTTCTGATATAAATATATCTACACATTCTAATTATTGTATTTGTTACTTTCTCCTTGTTATTGATCTGTGTCCTAATTCTCTTGTGAATGAAAACTACTCAGATTTTGTTTTTGTTCGTTTGTTTGATTAATTAATGAGGATTTCTCTATGTGTCCACACACCTTAAGGAATATCCTAAATTCATTTGAAATGATTTTTCTTTGTATTTCAGGGAAGGGTCTACAGGGTGTTCAGGTCTCACTACTAGATTGAACTCATAGTGATCTGCCTGTTTACAGCCTCCCAAGAGCTGGGAGCACAGAAGCGCATCACCATGCCCACGCCCAGTCTCCATTGCCCTCTCAGGGAGCCCCAGGGGCAGGGCATGGCCTGAAATGATTTTGATTTGTGCTCCTTTTCAAATGTAAGCTTCTATAGACTGACTGAATGTGTGACTTTCAGTATATATGATATTTTGCTTAGGTATTTTTTAAAATTTTACATTCCCCGATTCATTATTTGTTTCTGTGCATTTGCTTATTTCTTCTTCTGGGTTTTACACTATTTATTTATTTATTTATTTATTTATTTATTCTGCATTTTTAGCAAGGGTCTACAGGGTCTATAGGTCTCAGTATGTAGATCGGACTCATAGTGATCCGCCTATGTTCAGCCTCCCAAGCGCAGGGTTTACAAGTTCGCGCCACCACACCATTCTCAATCACTGTCTCAGTGGGTCCCACAGCGGAGCTGGCATGGCAGGCCCAGGGATTGAATTCCTGGCCGCTGCATCTTCCTCAGTAGCCATTTTAATCCACTGAGCTATTTGGCTGGTCCTATACTCTTTAATTTATAGTGGGATCCTTTAGGTTTAGGAAAAATGTAAAGAATATACTGCTGTTGGATTATTTAAATTACAGTGTGAAATATTCCCTTTTACTCTGACAATGCTTGACTTAAACATTAAGCATAAAGCAAAATAAAAATGTTTGCTTCATTTTAAAAGTTATTTCCTGATAGTGGCACAATAGCTGAAGTCAAATACTAATAAAATATAAATTTCTTGGGAGGTTAGAAGATGTCAGTCAATTTTTTTTTAATTCTTTAAGAAGCAGAATGCTTAAACCATTGAAAAATCAAATAGAAACAATGCCGTTCAATACTCCACTGTTCGAATGTAGACTAACTAATGAAACCAGGTAGCCCACCTTTGTGGTGCATGCCCAGGAGGCTGAGGAAGCGCATTGCTTCAAGCTTGAGGCCAGCCTGGGCTACCTAGTGATTTTAGCGTCATCCTGACCTAAGGTGAGAACCTGTCCCCAAAGCCTCAAAATGTAAAGTACCTCAAATAATTTTTCCTACAATATAAAACAACCCCTTGTTTCAATAACTTAAAATGTCTACTACTCTTCCTATCTCTTAATTTTCCAAGGAAGTATGACTTTTCTGGGGATTTAAATAATGTATCAAAATATTTACCTAACTTTCTCTTTTATGACTTAAACCAAAATTAATTAATTAATTAATAATTAACTTGTGGTCCTGGGGATCGAACTCAGGACCTTGCACTTGCCAGGCAGGTGCTTATCATGAGCTATATCTCCAGCCTCTTAAATTTTTTAAGTTGTAAATATTAAATCTCAAAACAGATGCTGCATTTAAATTTTGATGTTGCAGCATAAAAATAAGTAGGAATAGATATCATCCATAATTGTACCAATTCGCTGATGCAATTAAAATTATACCATACTTTTTCATTTCCATCTTAGTCATACTAAATTCAGTTTATTGCATTGCTTCTGTTCTGACTTTAGTTTTGTCTTGCTTCTCTGATATCACGTTAGACCATTGTTCTCACAGCCTTATCTTTTCTGTGCCTGAATGTCCGTCTAGTTAACTTGCCTGGCAATTGTTGTATCAACTCTCATCCCAAGAGGAGAGTCTGGTCTCTTTGATACACTTTGGAGAAGTCTTGTCTTTTTTATGCAGACTTCAGAAATGGCAAATATTTGTCCATAGGTTGACATCTCTTAGGTGTACAGGTTTTCACTGATATGTATGTGCTTTACCTTGTGTATGTGTGCTTTTAGTATTTCTATCACCTTCCCTTGGATATTACTTTATATCTCTTTCTCATTTTCCAAAGTTCTCTACTTCTATGGGTAATACAAATATTTCTGTTGAGACATTGTGAGGCTAACACATGGCCGTTGCCAGGCCAGGCCTCCCTTGACAACCTGCAGCTGAGTGATTCCAGGGAAATCTGAACTTTGCAGCATTTCTGTGTTTGCACTGCAGTGAAGTGGCAAGCCTTGCTGTGCCCAGGAAGCAGTCCTGCAAGTTTAAGTCGCTTTGTTGCTGCTCCGAACCTTATTTCTAAATTCTGTGTCATATATACATCTTACCATGAAATGTTGCATCAATTGTGACTGATTTTTAATACTGTTTGCTAAGTAATAAAACTCAAACATAAAAAAACAAATGTATCATATGCATATTTATCTTTTATGAATTTTACTGAGAAAGAAATAGCAATGAGACAGTTTCAAAACAGGTTAGTAGGACAGTTACAATAATTAATACATTGCATATTGTTGTCTTTATAGTAGTTATTTAGAGAATAAGATGCAAAGATTATATCTTGTCTAAACACTATTAGTAGAAAGATGGTTAAGGCAATGGTTCCGAGAATCTCCATCAGGTTTTTGAAACTAGCAGTTAATTGGTAAGAATCTCACCCTGACTAACTATGTATGCTGATACGTGTGAACTAAGCAACTGCACCGAGGATAGAAATGTGTACTACTAGGACCATGCTTGGAATGCCTGTCATTCTGGTCTTCTAAACGTGTGCTGCTTCTAATGTCATATCAATTATTGCTATACTCACTGTCAAATAATTTTTTTTTAAAACGGTAATCAAAGAAAATAAGAGACAAGCAAAAAAAATGTCAGAAGACTGTCCTGCTACAATGTTGTATATGGTTAGATTTCTAAGTTTCTGTGTAAAAATGTATACTTGTTTATTTTTATTTTATTATTTTATTCATTTTTTATTGTTTTCAAATGTACCTTATAATAGGCAAACAATAACTTAGTTAATTCACCCTTACTTATGTATTTTACTTTTGTGCTAATAAACAATATTCAAATTAGAAATGCAGAAAAGATAAAAACAATATCCTTTAAATCATTATTTAAATAACATACATATAATATGGCCATTCATATATGTATTTCTCTAATAGAATTATAGTTATAATATTTTATGTGTTAACAGATGTGGATTTTATGAACATTTTTGTTTTGCAATAGTTTTCATTCTATGAAAATAGTGCTCATAGTGATTTTTCTATTATTGGATATTTATGTTGATTTAAGATAGAAAATACCAATCTTATAATAAAAGAAACAATTGAATTGAAAGCAAAACGAACAATATGAATACATTTGTACAATTAAAAAAGTTAGTCAGGGGCTGGAGAGATGGCTCAGTGGTCTAAAGCACCTACTTGGAACAAGCTTGGCAAAAGCATCAGGGACC
>NW_004524601.1:14984897-15004235 GCF_000260255.1 Octodon degus
AAAAAAAAAGTTAGTCAACCCAGCTACTAGCAGCAGCAAAAAAAGCCCCTTAGCTATCAACTTCAGTGTGTGTGTGTGTGTGTGTGTGTTTTGCTGGTGATTAGAGCTAATGTTTGGTATATAGTAGGTAAAATGTCTATCCTGGAGCTGTACTTCAATTATTCCTTGAATATTGTGAAAATCCACACTAGCTCTGAATTTTCTCTTTCACTTGAATCCTTCTTTAGCTGTCCTTATGATTAAACAATAGGCAATGAACATGAAAACAGAATAATATTACGTGGTTTATGAAATAAAGAGATGCAAGGAGGTGCAAGGCAGGGAGGAAAGGGATGTGGACACCAGTGCCACACAGTGAATGCAGTTAGTATGTGCTGGAGACTTGCGCTGAAATAAAAATAAGTAAAACTAAAATAAGAAAAATAAAATAATCAGCAACTGAAGAGGTAATGTAAGTGGAAGTTAAGGACTTTTATTCAGAGAATTTTATTATAAAGGGATGCTAGTATATGCCTCTACCTGTATTTTCTTTTTTTTATTTTTCAACAAATAATACATTGCATATATTCTTCTTAGTGGTTATCTACCTGTATTTTCTAAGTGAATGAAATACCACGATAAGTATCATAAATACTACTGAATAGTATATTAAATCCTTGCAATAATACATAAAGGACTTCTACTCATATGATCAGTGTGTAAAAGTATCAAGCTGAATTTTATATAGGGTTTATTAGTGGAAGGCTGCCTGCATATAAGCACATATGTTATAACTAAAAAGGAGCCAAAAAATTAGCTTTGCTGGAACATTGCTCTGGTTATACTGAAAGTTCTATTCATTTGGGTAGAATTTTACAGTTACATTAGTTGCTCGGACTCGAGCATTTGTTTCTTTGTGTGACAGTTATAAGCTTGTTTCTGATCAAATTATGTAATATATTCAAGGAAATGTGATTTTTTAAATTACAGTAGAGAAATGTAGAGCAGTTAGTGAAAAATTAGAAATAAGATGGAACCTGAAGAGAAGCCATTATAAAGGAGTGAGTAAGATCGGCTCCACAACAATGTCAGTTTAAGACTAGATTGCCTGGAAGCCAGTTATTTTTATAAAACTGCAGATGTCTGATGCCCGTGTGAATTCTACTACCATACAATATTGAGTTACCAAATAGCCAATTACACTGGGGTGGCCACTGAATGCACTGCATTCTGTTTTTAAATTACATTCGGTAATAACGAACATAATACTTAACGTGGTTTGTTCTCGTTAATATGTACATGTATGTCTTATTCTTTATCTTGTAAAGCTAGGTATTTCTATATGGGAAAGATCAACTCTACTTTATTTCTTAAATGCAATATATTTTATGATATAATTTTATAAAATATACAATAAATACTAAACTTTGCAGAAATTGTTTCCGTCAATAAGCTAATTGGATCATCTTTCCTTTGATTTTTTGCTCAGTTGACTTCACAACATAGTACAGCTCCACATTCCTTACCTTACCTAATGCATTATCTCCCAAACTCTGTCTTTGATCCACTGCATGCTCAATGATATCTGTTTTGTAGGAAGATTTCGCACTAAGGTAGCTTGAATAAAAATATATTGCTGTCTAAGAAATAACCTGTAACTACATCAAAAGAAACGCCACTGAACACAAGGCTAGAAAAATAACTAGTTTCTCTTCTAAAAATAATTTATCTGCCATGGAAAGGTATCTTTGAGGCTTTTAACACCACGGCTAGCCAGATATGACCATGTGAACAACATTTTCTTAATGAAATTGAAGACATACACATTTAAATACCCAGGAACTTTTGTGAAATATAAAGTGTGTATTAGCTGTTTTCTCATCTTTGTGTTTAGTTTTAAGTAGTTTGGAGTCTAACTGCAAAAGGCTAAAAGGAAAATACAAGGAATGAAAGCAGTGGTAAAGCTGAAGTTTGGTACCTGAAGAAAAGGAAGTTACCTAACATAGTTAACATCAGCATAAATGTACCATTTGGCTGATTTGCATGGAAACTTCTAGCTTAGTTCTGCTTCTCCTCGTAGGGGTCACCTGAAGACCTGTCACACCAAGAAGTGCAAAACTAAGTTATTACCCCATAACAGAAGGGAATCGTAGGGGATGTCAACCTCATCACTCTCATTCAACAATTTAACATATATTACAATTTTTAAGCTGCGTAGCTGAAGCAATAAAAGGAAATAAGATACACAAAAATTAGAATAAAAAAACTGTCTCAGTTTTCATGAGAGATAGAGAAAATACAAAAATTTCTGTACACCTATGTCTAACAAGTGAATTTTCAAAGTCTCAGGACAAAGGTTAAAACCAACTAAAAGTATGTTTTGTGGGCTAACCAGGAACATACAGAAAGCAAAATTAAAGAACAATACAATTGGCTATGTCAAATTCCTGGTTATGCTACTCCACATTAATTCAAGATGCAATTCCTAAGAAAGCTGGTTGAGAGTATATGATGCTCGATTTAGTACGAATGAATCCTTATCTGCAATCAGGATTCTCACAAAGCCAGTTGCTGTTCCACAAACCCACCAACTGTGCGGCCTCTACTCTTTCAAGCTGGTCTGCTGCAATGTGCATGAGACTCTGGCTTAGATAGATCATCCTGTAATACAATGGGCTTTGTTGGAATGAAAGATTAATTTTTCATAAGGTTGTGATTTATAGTGAATTGCTTGGTTACAGAGGGACAGGATCCACCAAGTGACAGGTGAGGTTCAAGTGCTCACAACGATGCTGCATTTGTACTGAAACACAGTTTTAGGAAGCCCATTCTGTGCTTCTCATTAACTCCATTTCTTTCTTGTCAGAATGCTTGGGAAAACATGAAGGGAGCAGTCTGGGTACAAGGGGACGTTCAGTCTCTTGCAGGTTGGCTCATCTTCCAACCTGTACATTATTCTCATAGTCCTTGTAGCAGCTCACCCTAAGAGCTGTGCATCACATGAGCACAGAATAATAGGACTCTCAACTAATGTCGTTTGTTCTTACTTTTTTCCTGTTATACTGAAGGGTTTACACTCTTTAAATAATCACAGAATTGTTTAAAAAATATATAAGACTACAGCTCTTTTTAAAACATTATAAATTCTAATGTGATTAGGAGAGTCTCACCAATAAATTAGTGAGACAATACAAAAAATAAACCTAGCTATTTTGTTTAAGGAGATATCTAAACTTATTACACACTGACTTAACTGTATACAATGCCACAACTTGAAATGCTCTATGGTATAGATTTTTCAAGTAAAACTTATGCAAATTATATTTGTATAATTTCTAAACACGATATAAAACTTATTTAATATAACCCAAATCTTGATGGTACAAGCTTTAATAACTTTCTCTTAAAGTATGAATTACAAATTAAACTGTAGTATTATTTTTCTAGAGTCTTTAAATTATAAGCCAGGGGCCAGGGAGATGGCTCAGTGGAATAAGCACTTCCCTGGCAAGTGCAAGGGCCTGAGTTCAATCCCGTTTCCGCAAAAATAAATAAATAAATAAAAATCATAAGCCATGGCTCCAAGTTGTATCAGAAAAAGAAGAAAAACAGTTTATTTATTCTCTGCCACTTCATCCTCAGGAGTTAGAGTGTATTGGAGAGTGACTACACTGGGAGGTCCCAAGAGAGAAGTATTAATGGTGGGGTGTTGAGAAATGTCAGTTCCTCAGAACTAAAGTCAATCTAACAAACAACCAGCAACTCTATATTACACAAAGACCCAGTAGCTCCAGTTTTTGTAAACAGTGTAGGGGGCTGGGGAGATGGCTCAGTAGAATAAGTGCTTCCCTGGCAAGCGCAAGGATCTGAGTTCAATCCCCGGTTCTGGGAAAAAAAAAAATTGTAAACAGTGCAGGATATGGAGCTATGGAATAATTTCTCTCTCACTGTTAATGAAAGTTAATGTGATGATTTCTATTAAAGTGTGATGCATACATATTTTATTTCCTTTTCATCTTATTAACATTTGATTGACAAAAAACTGAACTAATGACATATTTTAATGAGATTTTACCTCCCTACATTCTCTGTCATCATTTTAGCAGCCTGCCTTGCTTGATCCACTTATTTCAGTATTTGTGCTTTTAAACAAATGTACAGATCATCTTGAGTGAAGAAAAAGTATTTCATCCAATTATCTGAAAGCCAAAAAATAAAAATTGTAAGTGTCTATGCAGACTGTACAAGTGAATACAATTTTATAATTATGTCATTCGTGAATTATTAGAACTCTGAGTCTATTCCTACAATTTAACAAGGCATCTATTTGGAGTGTTGCTTGTAAATTATCAATGTGACATATTATTTTCTTCAGCGTGCTCATAAAATTAAATGTGACATTATATATTAATATATTCAGATACTGTTTCTTAGAAATGAAGGTAACTTTGCATATAATTATAAAATGATGCTTTAGCTAAATTGAGATACTGCTTTACCTACCCCATTTTATAGTTTTACTGAACAAAAGAAAATAAAAACTTGTAGTTTACATCAGGGATGCCCATGAGAGTTGAAGGAACTCTCATGGTCTCAGAGGGCCCTTTGGGAAGCTTGTTGGCTAGTGGGGTCCTTACTCTTCCAGGAGCCCTCCTCTGGTGAGTTCAGAGGTTGAGGATCACTGGATCCTGACCCAGAAGGGTGACCCGCAGATCTGGTCTCATCGCCCCCTTCCCTCTCTGCTTGCTATGACTGAGCATCTATTCTCCATGGCAGGCCCTTCCATCATGCTCTGCATTTCAGCAAGCTTGCCATGGATGATGAAGCTTGCCTGACTTCTGAACCTGTGAGCCCAAAGCAATGTCTCCTTTAATTTGTGGATGTCGGGAACTGTGTTTCAGTGACCATGAAAGTGGCTAAGGTGGACACTTTTTACAAGAGAACGAAATTTGTTTTAGATCCATGGGAGACTGTAGAACTGAAACCAATCAGGATCCCTTTTAATCATAAACCTCTGTCCCCAGCGTGCAAGGCCCTTACCACAGTCCTTTCTTTCTAGAACTGCTTATACCCAGCATGAGTATAATAGTAGGCCATTATTTCTAGTTCTTTTGTTTTCAGGGAGTACGTTGACAGGGATGAGGCTATCTTAGGGAAAAATGGATTGGAAACTAAATTACATAACATAAAAAAACAGAATAAGTTTGAAGAAATATGTACAAACACAAGAGTTAGAGAATTTAAAAAATGTAGAGACCTCATTAAAATTTGAAAGAAATAAATCTAAAGAAAGAGATACTGAACAATATTTATGTATTTTCTAAACTGATTTGAAATTAGAAAAACTCAAGGAGCGTCTGACCAAAGTGGAGGTTCGTTTTTTTTTTTGTTTTTTTTTTAGAGAGGCTTCAACTTCATGCAACTGACATTACACTGAGAGGTACGCTTGAGATGCAGTTAACATGTCCAATTGCCATCTTGGAAAATTGTTATGGGGGAATATAGGATTCGATTTTTTTAAAATGTATTTAGCACAGGGTCTGCAGGGTCTCAACACAGATCGGACTCAGCGATCAGACTCATAGTGATCCTCCTCTCAAGCGATGGGTTTACAGGCTTGCACCATCATGCCAGTCTCAATTGCCTTCTCAGCACGCCCCTTGGGCAGGGCCGGCATGGCATGCCTGGGAACAAACCCCAGACTCCGAGCTCTGCGGAAGCAGGCGCTTTTTAGTCCACTAAACTATCAGGCCATCCTACTTTATGATTTCTCAAGTGCTGAGCTGAGACAGTGCAGCCACGGTGAAGAACCACCTCCCTTGCCTGTTACAGCGCATGAAAGTGCTAGGTTCTCAGAGAAGTGCAATCTTTGCTCCCTTGCGCTTGATAGGGAAGCGCTTATTCTACTGAGCCATCTCCCCGGCCCCCGAGCCTCTAGTTAAAGGAGCTCCTTTTCTATTCCATCGTCCAGAACATTTCTGTGCGTTTCCACATGGAGAAATGGAGGGTGAGCTCGCCAGATGGAGTCAGAGTAGACATCAAGCAATCATCCACGCAAGGATGATGCATCCTAAAAGGGGGAGGCATCCCCACATGCCTCTCTGCCATGCTCATCCTCACCAAAACGGGAAGGGAAAGGGGACAGACATTCATTTTCTTTTATGGTATGGTTAGTAAAATAAAATGCTTTAAAATTATCTTTTTATTTGTTGGGACAATGTTAGAAATCAAAGCATTTTTCTGGTCAGACTATTATAACCAAATCTGAATTTGAGCTGACACGAAAAATATACCTAGCTAGACCATTACAAAAAGGGAAAAAGGTACTAATTTTGCTTCAATTTTCCATTGAATGGAGTTGTTGCATAACAACATATATTACCTTACAGATCCTATAACTTATTGCAGGTAAGGTCAAGTGAACACCATTATTTTAAGCTTCTTTCATCAACACATCTTATGAAGAGATTATTTGAGGTGAGCTAAGGCAGTTATTTTCTACAGAATATTTACAAAATGTGTCATCTAGAAATATGCTTATAATAGTATAAAAATTCAAAATAAGTAGAGTGAGATTCTTAATATAAGAATCTCTACAATGAGAGTGGCCAAAGTGGCTTTTGTATAGAACAATGTGTTGATATAATTTTCCACTTTTCATTTCAGTAGAGGCATGATCTTTTTTGAATCTTCAAATTCTCTAGTACTCTGCAGTTCAAGTCAATTGGGAGCTATTGTGGATCAGTAGCTAAGCAACAGATCTGAAGTCCAGAGGCTATTCTCGTATATTTCCTCTGCCAATAGCTTAGCATGAGGCAGTGAACAAACCATTTAACCTTCCAATTTCTATATCCCTCATCTCTTCAACAGGGAGGTAATATAGCTTACTTCTCACAACCCAGTGAGATAGATCTTAAAAATATTCCTCAAATGCAATGGAAAAGATGCTCTACTGCAATGTCATGAAGCAGAAGCCCTTCCACTTGCCTCTCAGCATGGTGTGTAAGCCATTAGAGGTGATAGCTCATAAGAGAGAAACACTCCCTTATCATGCCTTGAGGTCTCTAAAAATCCTTTATAATTCTCTGTTATTCCCTCAAATACAAAAGCATAGAAGCATTCATGAATGAGGCCACAGTTCTTCAAAGTCTTTCACATATATGGTTATGTATGGAATATGTTTAACTCTCCTTAATATTTGAACATTATGTTTGACAATAAACATGGGGGAATAGTATTTTGGAAGTCTAAGGTGTGTTACTATTGACATAGAATGAATGACTATTTTACTTCCCATTTAAAGTTTAGAATTGCTTGTCATTCTAGCTTTTCACTGAAGTATATACGAGAGTAGAAGATTTAGTATCAAAAGAAACTTACTTCAATATTTTCTCAGTAAATACTACTCTTGCTTCTTTCCATTTGTAGATTGGATACTAAAATGTACAGGATGTGTTGTCCAGGGTGGGAGGTGAGAGAATGGTTTGGGACACAGGGATTTACTTCCATGATCAAGTAAGCAGTTGATTTGTGTGCTGCAGGGAGCAGATGATTTGATCAATTGTTTGTTAGCTAGCTCTCAAGTCTCAGTAGAAGAATCCAGTGGGATACTTCCTTCTACTATTTACACAACACAAAATCTTTCATGACTGTCAAAGAGGCCTTCTCAGACCCTTTCATAAAGCTGTGTCCATTCGGGTACATGGTCACATCACTTCTGTGGCGAAAGGCACCACCATGGAGAAGTGTTCTGTGCTTTTTTTTATTAAGTGACCAATTTGAGTTTTATTTTTATTTCATTTTCTTTCATTCTGAATTTACAGACCTTGCCAAACAAATGACCATACAAAGGAATGTAGACAGGATATAATTTTCCATTTGAAACGTAGCCAGGTTATCCCAAGAGGCAGAGAAAGTTGCTGCTGCTTTATTAAAAATCCTTCACAATCGTATTACCACACGATGCATTCTACAATTTTGGTCACATTTTCATAACAGCATCAGCTGCTGCTGCAGCCGTGTGTCAGCAGAGACGATGGAAGTGAGATGACATAAGGAGGAAGAAATCGCCGCTTTGTATAAAGGAGAACTTCAAGATTAGCACCAAGGAGGAAAGGTAAAGGCCATGTAATTTCACATTCATTTAAATTTCCCTGATAATGATGGTGAAATAATCATTTAAAAGCTGATTAATGTTTCCCTCGTACTTCATTGCCCTTTTTTCTTATTCCGTTTTTCTGCCACTATAAACCTTGCCAGGCCTGTCTTTCTCCACAAAATCTAAATAAGCACGTTCATTCAACCTGTGTTCTTCATGACTGAAAATGCAATAAAATTTTTCCCTTGATATCCAAAATATCAAATATTTTATATGATTTTCAACATAATGGTATTTAGATTTCTATTTAAATTTAACTATTACAACAGTGGCTGGTGATTTTTATAGAGAATAAATAGTTTCCCCAAATTGTAGTCATGGTATCACCTTAAATCTTAAAATCTTTGTCTGTTAAAATGTTCTTTCTCCTTAAATAGGGGGTAAACATCTAATTTTTTGATTCTGAATTTTTTTTTTTGTAATTGACACGGTGTCTTGCTACCTAGCTTGGACTCGTAGTGTTCCTCCTGTCTCAGCCTCCACAGCACTCGGATTATAGGCCTGTGCCACCGCACCCGATTTTGGTGGCCAGTCCTGCTTGCCTGGGATTCCCGGTTCTGCGTGGCATGCAGTACTGGGAAACAAA
The DNA here is from genome assembly GCF_000260255.1 of Octodon degus. Classification (NCBI taxonomy): domain Eukaryota; kingdom Metazoa; phylum Chordata; class Mammalia; order Rodentia; family Octodontidae; genus Octodon; species Octodon degus. The sequence goes on from NW_004524601.1 coordinate 14,993,621, forward strand.
CTTGAGTGCTTCCTCTTGCCAGAGAGACACTTAGCCAGCTGAGTTTTCCCCTATCCCTGATTCTGGAATTTTTAAACCTAATTTCTGAAATGTTCTGATATATTAAGCTATCTAAGGATCTTAGATTCAGAGTAAGCTGTACCCTCTTAGTATTCAGACATCTTTGGTCTTATCAGTAGCCCTAGTGGACACAGATGCACTTGCAATTTACTTTTAACACCAGTTGGCTTACTCCTTAAAAAGGGAAATCCTTGTTAGAACACAGAACCATTATCTTTGATAAGATGACTGCCTATATCTGAGAGGAGGAAGAATTCTAATTCGAGTGTGATGCTTGTCACTCAGATAGCCAATTTGTAGTCATGATTTCAGACATAGCATTAGTTAGGATTAATAAAAGGTCAAGCTGTACAAAGACCAAAGCACTACTTTAACACGGGGCACTACAGTCAAGGATGTAACGGGTGCCTAATGTGTGATAGCAGTCACTACTGTAGCTCTAGCAGTATCAGGACAGGAAATGTCCTATGACTGCTCTAGCTCTACTGTATGATTATTATTTTTTTTCTTTTCAAAGTTTTATTGATAAACATATAGCAATGAGACAGTTTCAAATCAAATCGAAAGTACAGTTTCAACAAATAATACACTGCATACATTCTTCTCAGTGGTTAATTGCTGTACAAGATGCAGACTTGTGATCCTACTTACAAACACCATTAGAACAAATCATTCTATTCATTAAGAGAATGCAACTATATATCTATCCCAACCACTTGGAATACACAGATACAAAATGGACATTCATAGTTATACCCCAGTTTTTTTTTAAGTTCCGTTGTTGAATATTATAGGTGTGTAAACTCAGCAAAATATTCTAAAAGAGTACAGAAGCCCATAATAGCATTGGGTCTTCTGTTTAATTGGCAATGTCAGAAATTATTGACGTGAGTCACCCTGACTAACTATATATACTGATATCTGTGAACTAAGCTACTGCACTGCAGATGGTGATTTGTAATAGTGGTTTCATATTGGGAGTGCCTGTCATTGTGATATTCTGAACACGGGCTGCTTGTCATGACATGCCAATTACTGCTAAGATGTCTCTCGGGTAGGTGGATGTTCAAGAAGAAGGGGGTGGTGAATGAAAGCAAGAGACAGGAAAAGGAATACTGTGGGACAGTCCTGCTTCAAGGTTGTATATGGTGAGATTTTTGGACTTATGTGCAAACATGAGAAGCATAGAATTCTTTATCCTATTTTTAAAATATAATCTAATTTTTAAATGTTCTTTATCATATTATGTAGGGACTTAAGGTTCAACATATCAATACTTGATGAAAAATACCTGTTCCTTATTATCTACTGTATGATTATTAGACATTGTCTACAGGTATTACCTCTGTCATTTAGTTATGTGCAAATTTAAACATTCATGTGATTTAGCTCAGTATCTTGCTGAAATTGAAGACTCTGATGAAATAGTCCTGGTCTCATTCTTGATATTCTGTAGGTGAAGACATTACATGATACATGTTGATAATCCCTAGAGTAAACAATGGATTACATCCAGAGGGAAGCAAAGTGACCTAGTGTAGCAGAAAGGTAAGTAGTCTGGATTGTGAGGTGAGAATGCCTGGTACATAGTCAAAAGAGTTTAGAAGAAAGTCTAAGTGGTTTCCAAGCAATCAAGAGGAGTCATCATTTCTAATTCATCTTTTCTAAACTTCAAGTCAGTGAGTTAGACTAGCAGCACCTGTTACACATAATAAATACCCAATCGTGAAGTGTAGTATGTTGGGACTGGGCTTTAGAATGTCCTTCTAAATTCTCATGTATGTAGAATGAATCTTTTGAAATGTACTGGTATGGAGAACTCTAAGCTCATGGGGGGATTAGTCCATGGCCCAGCTCCTGCTGAATGAGCTGATAGGAGGTGGGGTGCAGGTGGCAGAGGCTGGCATGGTCATCAGGCCTTAGCAGCACATGTCTCCCTCTTCAACTCCTCCCTTCTCTCTCTGCTTCTGGGCTTCTGTGGAGCGAGCTGCCTGAGTCCCCAACCATGAGCCAAATTAAACCTCACCTCTTGCAGCACATGGATATCAGACACTGTGTCTTTCTGACCAGCTGACTACTCCTGTACAGTAGTCCCTCACTTATCACTGTGGTTACACTCCAAACACCCCCATTAGTGGAAATCAGCAAAGTATTGACCATATAGTTACTTTAGTATTTATATATATTGTAAGACTTTATAAACCCTTAGAACACTTATAAACATTTCCCACATCTTTAAAAACATTTCTAGTGTTCGTGTTTTCTAAACTCATAAACCTATGTAATTTTAACAACTTATGTATACTGTAGGTACTGCAAAATCCCACAATATAGTGAAAAATCCACATTAAATAATTTAAATTAATATTTTTTGAAAACCCATGAAACAGTGAGTTTGCAAAAGTTGAACCGTGAAATAGCGAGGGACTACTGTACATAACACCTCCCTTCTGCGGTGACTTGTAAATGCAGGTGTTTTAATTACTTGTGTAGTAATTGTTTTGCTTCTATCTTCTCCTGTAATGTTTCTGTAGGTTTAGAACATAGAGAGATCTCATAAATTATTTCCTGAAGGCATTCAAAAGAGTCCATATTGTCAAATGTACATTTTGTGCTTCAAAGATGCTAAGCTGAGATGAACTTGAGGTCAGAGAGAGCTTGGGGCTCTGGGAAACATCTTGCTAGGAGACAATCTGGGGCCAGGTTCTAGGCAGCTTCACTATCTGGCCATCTCCACCATGCTGCAGCTTTAATTGTAGTCACCTGAGAGTTTTACACATGATTCACGCATCTGTTGTGTTTATATTAACTCAGTTGGGATCTCTGCATGTGCACCAAGGTCCTAAAATGTGTGAAGTAGGGCCAACTATTTCAAAGGAATCATTTAGCAGTAGATAATCCTAATTCCACTATTGAAAGAACTTTATGGTGCTCTGGCTATACTACTGCACACTCCAGGCTCTACTGTGGATGGCATGCACCTATTTATATATGAACAGGAGACAAGATAAATGGCTTCTCTCTTTCCATTTTATTGTATTTGATCATTTGGAGACATTGGCAGCTCTAAAACCAGGACCATTTTTCCTTTTCAATTAAAACCTGATTCTGTTCTTTTCTATTCTATTCTCATTCTATTCTTACTTTTTCCCCTGATCTTCTCTAATCCTTTTACATTTGACCCAAATTCCAATTCTGCCACTTGTATGCTTTCTTTGGCTTTATCTTATCTTTCAGAACAAAATTTTCACTTATCTTTCATGGCTCTCATTCCTTTGCATGGCTTTGATAGGACACTACCTAAAATTCTAAGTTACATTAAATGTCAGATGGAGTCACTTTGAATCCTAAATTTCCACCAAGGCAAAATTTTTTTTCTTTTCCGGTCACCCTGACTGAAAAAATATATTTTTGAGAATGTGTCTGTTTTTATTGATTTTGGCTGGATTAAAAGATTTAGATAAGTTATTTAGTCTATATTTAACTATTATGTATTGAATTCCCTCTGATCCTTGTTTTTAGAATCCATAATATTCATCTGCCTTTTGAAAATCTCCTTCAGGGTTAAGAAGTAAACATTTTATCATAATTATGCCTCATTTAAAATACCTTTACTTTTGGAAAATAACACGTACAAATTTAGTAATGCCAGAGACATACCAAATGCTATCATTTTAATGGTAACAGAAGTTATTATAGCCTATTTAATGTTTAAAAATTAAGTTATCAATAAAAAATTCTGGTTTATGAATTTGAAAAGTAAACACAGCTGAAAGCATTGCACTTTTGAACATAGAACATTATTTGTATAATATATTATGACCTACACAACGTCGTATTCTGAAAAAAATGACATCAATTATTTGGATTTTAAAAATATTCACATTTTTATATTTGCGTGTGTCCATATCATTTGCTTTAAAGCTCTATTTAATGTTTAACCTGTCTCTGGCACAGTGGGTATTGTTGCTTTTTTATCATTCCAATCCTCTTTCCCCTCTTCAAAGTTATTATAAACGTTTAGGACCTTGTATTTCTGAGATAATTGCTCCTTAGGCCTCCACATTGCTGCTCTTAGGGTTCCCTCTATAAATACTCTATTCAGTCTCCTGTTTGAAATTTTAAAATGCAACCCCAGTCTGATCACTCCAAGGCTTATGTGCCGAACGAGTAATTGCTTACTTACAAATCAAAATTTATTTCTTTGTTTCAGAAAACAAAGCCTTGCCACTCTATAAGCACTACACTGCCCATTTAATTTTGAGAAACGAGTTGCAGGTAAAAGGTTAACCATCACAGTGTTTGGTCTCTATTTAAAGCCTACCCCTCAGGAAAGGTTTATCGGACTCTCTTGTCCACACCTGACACTCTTTATCATGTTGAGTTTGTCACCTTTCATAGAAGGAGGTTAAAAAGGCCCGTTCATGTAAAAGTGATGGTAACAAGAACATGTCAATAGTGCTCTTGTATTCTATCTTGCAATGAGTGACCCACCTGTGAAAATATAGGCCCCAGAACCTACATGGTTAGTTCTAGCAGTTGACCGTACTAAGTGACATTTCAATTTATGTAGTACAGTTTCTCTGAAGATAAAATATACTTCTAAAATCTGCAAATATAATGAACTACTGTGAGGCTTATTCAATTATCCATTTAAGAGTTCTGTTTTCGTTCATTGAAACTCACAAATACTCCTATGAAAGTGGCAATTTGCCGTGCTAAATTTTATGGATCTGGACAATGAACAGTGCCTTTGCCGAATGCAATGCTCATCTTCCTCAAAATAATCTAAAACCCCAGAAATGTACTTACCTCACAAAATGGAAGATTTTTTAAACTGAGACAGAAACCTTGCTTTAGGCACAGTGCTACTAATCTCAACCTTTGAGAAATGATTCTCACTATCACTTTCATGATTACTATGATCTAGGAGAAAAATATGGCCATCCAACTTCTACAGTCAGCTGAAGTGTATAAATCCAATTGTTCATCATCTAGTGGCAACACGCACCCCTCCATCGCTTTCCTTTCTAGACACTACGATTCCACAGTCCTTTTGCTGCTTATGAAGAATGAAGCAAGTAGAGTGCACTTCACCACAGCCTCTCCAACATTTGTTGTTGGTTGATTTCTTTATGATAGCCATTCTTTCTGGGGTGAGATGGTATCTCAGTGTTGTTTTTACTTGCATTTCATGGATGGCTAGTGATGTGGAACAATTTTTCATATATTTATTCACTTATTTAATTTTGTCCGCTAAGAAGTGTGTGTTAATCTTGGATGCCCATTTCTGGATTGGGTCTTTAAATTTTGGGGCCCTAATGTTTTTTAGTTCTTTATAAATTCTAGAGAGCAGACCTTTGTCTGAGTGCTTATTAGCCAAGATTTTTTCCCAGTTTGTGGGTTCTCTTTTCACTTTGTTGGTAATTTCTTTTGACATGCAAAAACTTCTCAATTGTTAATTGTCTCAGTTGTTAATTCTTTCAAGTATTACCCATGCAATTTGATGTTTGTTCATGAACTCTTCACCTACTCTTATGTCTTCAAGAGTTCCTCCTACTTTCTCTTCCAAGAGATTTAGTGTTTCTGTTTTAATGTTTAGATCTTTAATCCATCACATCCTTTTGTATTATTATTCTCTAAGTGAATTGACTAGTGCTATTTTTTTTAAACTTTATTTTAGATGTTCAGTGTTCTGGAGTAAGAGCCTTGAAGATTTTTCCTAAAAAGGATTAAGTAATAAATATTTTAAGGTTGTGAACCTCCTAATTCACTACAACTTTTTTATGCATCCCTTCAAAATGTAAGCAAAGTAAAACCTTGCCTCAGAGGTCATAAAATAGGCCTAGGCTTGAATTTGGCCAATTCTATACTGTAAAATATCACTGACATTTGCTGTACTTTGAAGATTTTTACTAGCTTTCCTTTCTCTGGGAGCATCTTTATCTTTTTTCTTGCAAACATTTTACTCTGCATCTAATTTTGTTGCTACTGAGGTCATCTGGCCACATTTCTGAAGTCTCTAGAAGAGTGGCAACATATACTTTCTATGATCAATTTTGGTCTATATTCCAGTTGGTTCCACTCAAACTGAACCTTTCCCCCTCCTAGCGGCATAATTTTTCTTTTCTGGAGTTTCATCTTTTTGGCCAATTTCTTGGTTCTACTTTTCATTCTTGTAACCATCATTCTTGTCATCATGGCAACTTCCTGTCTGCATGTGAGCTGAACAAAAGATATGAGAGCCAATCACTGGCAGCTATTGATGGAAGTGGTCTGATTGGTCTTTAATCCCGACAGGCTCTGGAAGCTCATGATTGTGTGTGGCCCACAGAGCTAATAGTGAGGAATACACTCGCTGCAGCTCCTTATGCCATATAACATGATAGCTAAAATTTGAAAACAAATTCTGTTGGAACATTGCTGCTATGTTTTTGAAATGTAGGAGCTGAATATTGAAACTAGAAATAAAAATTAAGAACTAAATCACTAATTATTGCACATACCCAATTTCATTTCTGCTATCGCTCTCACTTATTCTACTTCTCATAAATAACTTAGCTTCCTTCTAGATTCCCTTTAGATCACTTGGTATGTGTAAAAATACATAGAAAAAAGCATAATTTGGTTTTTGTTTCAGTTTTTAAATATTTGTATTAGAAGAGCCCAGAACATCACCTGCTACATATATAAAGGCAATAAATATTTGCTGGATGAATGTGCAATATATAATGAAAGCTCTTTAGTGATTAATTTGTATGGATTCTTTACCAAAAACAATTATAAAGCTTTCTATTCTTTATAATGACTGCATTGTATTATTTATCATTAATTAAACTACATTATACATACCGTTTTCTTGGTAGTGAACAATGGCATGGGCTCTTTTTTAGGTATTATTTTAAAATTTATCAAAATCATACTTGCAAATAATTTTTGAAAACTTTGAAGTATCTCCATAAAATAGATTTATAATTGCTACATTTTTTCTCATTTTTAAACATATCTTGAGACTGTACTTTGATCCGATATTAATTCTTTGACAGGATCATCTCATTTTATACCTGGTATATTGATTGGGTCATCCTAGATGTATTATTAACTGTGTAATTCTATATGACATATACAGAACTTGAAATTTTTTTTCTCATCAGTAAATTAATAACAGAATGTATCCAACATGCTGATTGTAAGGCTCACACAAAATGATGTAGTTCATTTAATTTGCAGTAAGGTATTATGCAAATGCAATTACATAAGGAGATGGCAGTATACAGAATAAAATTTTTCTTATGCAAATAACCACATTTAATAGTTTGTTTTGTAAATGAAGCAGAAAATATTTAACAATAGGGTAATGATCATTCCAAGATTTCATTCCTTTAAATAAAACTCATTTAATCCCTTTTAGAATTTACAATATGGTTGCATTTTATGATGCAATAGTTAAAATCTCTATTTTTTATAACAAAAGACATTCATTTTGGGGAAACAAGATGGAAAAGAAAGAAGTCAGACAGCTGCCAAGAAGTGGAAGGGGTGCCAGACCTGAAAGCCTCTAAAATGTCTATTTTTATACATTATTTTATTATCAGCATTACAATTTTTAGCCCAATGTTTTCTATTTGTTCTGTGATGTTATAAAATGATGATTTAGTGTTACAGAGGACATAAATTTTAAATTGCTAAAAGACTATGAACAGCAAAGAATACAGGCAGATCTCATAATCTTTTACAAGATAAAAGATGTATGATTATTTGGAAAATGGAACATTATATATTTTTATCTTGTAAACATATATACAAACAATATATATATATATATATATATATATCATATAACACCATATATCTGTACCATATATTTTTAAAAATAAGCTAAGATTGTACTTTTGCACTATCATCTTGCCTTATATTTTGTAGACAGAATTCTAGTTTTTGGAGGAACCTCTGTATTGCTCTCCGTAGTGCTAATCATTTACATTCTCACCCTGAGAAGCATTCCTTATGTTTTCTATTCTTGTGGATTCTAGGGTGATCCAGCTGTGTTCCACTCATCCATGTACACCCAAAGGGATCAAATCAGCACAGCCCAGAGATTCTTGTCATTTTTCTGCAGCACTATTTACAATAACCAAGACACGGATTCAGCCTAGTATCCATCAATAGAGGAATGGACAGGGAAATTTATTTTTTTGCACACAATTCAGTATTCCTCAGCCTTAAAGAATGAAATTATTCTAGTCTCAGGAAAATAGATGCCAAGGAGACCTTAATGCTAGGCTGAAAAAGCAGACTCAGAAAGACAAGTGTCACATAATTTTTCTCCTATGTTGAATCCAGGGGAGAAAAACCTACTGCATAAAAGCAGAAAGTCAACTAATGGAGAAAGGAAACAGAGGAGGAGGATGAGCATACAATTTGGTAATAAACACTATATTCTAAGGAAATTTAAAAGAAAAAGAACTCTGCTAAAGACATAGTGCTTCAAATCTTTATTGCATAGGCTAGATTACTTGAAAATAAAACATGACTATGTCTCTGGGAATTCAGTACATCAGTGTCATCAACCAACAGAACAGGTGCTAGGCTGACTGGTCTTATGTGTAGATGTTTCAACAGTAAAGATCACAAAATTCTTAAGCAGAGCTTATTTGCCATAAGAATGTTAAGCAGAAAAACTTTCTAGTTACATTTAGTACATTTATATGGCTATGCTGATTGTCAGAGTGTGTCATAAAACATTGTCATGTGTTCAGGATCAAACACAATGAACATTAACCATTTCAAATTAACATAAGTGAAATTAAACTTTATAATGAAATCAGATACCTGTGATTTTTTTTTAAGAAAAGATTAAACAAAATCTCTTCTTACCCTTTTTTATACACAGAGCCAAATAGTTATTAGAAATTATTATTGGATGGTGACTGTTATTCAGTACTGGAGACTGAACCCAGCAATTTCACAGTGAGCCCCATTTAAGCCTTTTGTTTTATTCTATATTTTACATTTTACTTTGAGATGAGATGAATTTTTAATAACCATGTAACCAATGTTCATTAATTAAAATTGTCTTTCCTAGAATAGTAAGTCTTAAATATTTTTTTGTTGTTTTTCTTGGCAATATGGACATTTTCACTATGTTCTTTGCAATGAACAGGAAGATCTTTCCATTCTCTGATTTTCTTCTCAATCTTTCTTATCAGAGTATTGCAATTTTCATTATTTAGATATTTTACTTACTTTGTTAGATCAAGTTTGAAGTATTTTATTTTTTTCAATGCCATTGTGAAAGGTGTATTGCTCCTAATTTCTCTCTTAGTGCATTTGTGGTTTGTACATAGGAATGCTCCTGATTTTTGCATATTGACTTTGTATCCACTTATGCTACTGAATTCAGTTATTAAATTAGAAGTCCTTTGGTGGAATTTTTGAGATCTTCTGTGTAGAGTATCATGTCATTTTCAAATAATGAAAGTTTAACTTTTTTCTTTCCTATCCTTATTATTTTTTTTAAAAAGAGAATAAAAATATTTTTTAAAAACGTTAGAAACAATATAGAATTTCACTAAACAAAGTAATAGGAATACAATAATGATTCTTATATATTGTTGTCTTCAAATTAGTTGTTCAGATTACCAGATATAAGCATGTGAAATTGATGAAAATGTTATAAAAATTAAAAAGGAGAAAGGAAAACAAAATTTAAGCATTAACTGCTCCTTTCAATAGACCAGTAGGAATCAGTAGTACAATTATCCAAGCTATCCTGTATATATAAATATATATTCCTTTCCTTCTTTCTTTCTTTTGTCCTTTTTTACTTCTCTCTTGCCGAATTTCTATAACTAAAGTGTTCAGAACTATATTGATAAAAATGGTGTCAGGTGACCTCCTGGTGTTCTTTCTGCTTTTAGTGTGAAAGCTTTCAGTTTTGGACCATTTAGTGTGACATTAGCTTCTGATTTGTCATAGATGACTTTTATCAGATTAAGATAAAGACCATATATTCCAGTTTTAGGAAGAGTATCATGAATGGGTGATGGACTGTGTCAACAACTTTTTCTGCATCTACTGAGGTGATCATGGTGTTTTTGTCTCTGACTCTGTTGATATGGTGTTCTACCTTTACTGATGTGTATATGTTGAACCATCTCTGCATCCCTGGGATGAATACTACTTAGTCATGGCTTATAATATCCTTGATTTTTTGTTGCTTTCTGTGTGTCAGTATCTTATTGAGGATTTTTGTATTGATATTCATTAGGACAATTGATTTGCAGTTCTCTTTTGTTGGTTGAGTCCTTCCCTGGTTTTGGTGTCAAACCAATGCTTGCTACCAGGAATAAATTGGGCAGTTTTGCTTTCATTTCAATTTCGTTAAAGAGTTCATTAGTAGTGGCATTAGATCTACTCTGAATTCCTTGTAGGGTGACCTGGGCTTGGCTTGGCTTGGCTTGGCTTTCTTTCTTTCTTTCTTTCTTTCTTTCTTTCTTTCTTTCTTTCTTTCTTTCTTTCTTTCTTTCTTTCTTTCTTTCTTCTTCTTCTTCTT
>NW_004524601.1:15004392-15006472 GCF_000260255.1 Octodon degus
TTTCTCCTCCTCCTCTTCTTCCTCCTCCTCCTTCTTCTTTTTCTTCATCTTGTATTTTAGGGAAGTGTCTATAGGGTGTTCAGGGTCTCACTACTAGATTGGATTCATAGTGATCCTCCAGTTTACAGCCTCCCAAGAGGTGGGATTACAGGTGAACCATCATGCCCAGTCTCAGTTACCATTTCAGTTTGCCCCAGGGTCAAGGCTGGCATGGCAGGCCCAGGGATCAAACCCCTGGCCCCTGCACCTGCTTGCAGGTGCTTTAATCTGCTGAGCTATTTGGCTGGCCTAGGCAAGTTTTTAATTACAGTTTCAATTTTATTGAGTGATACTGGATTACTTAGAATATTTATGCCTTCTTGATTCAGCTTTGATAATTCCTACGTACCTAGGAATCTGTGCATTTCTATGTTCTCCAGCTTATTACAGTACAGGCTCTGGAAGTAGATATTGATGATCATCTGGATTTCCATAGGATCAGTTTATATTTCATTCCTAATTGCATGAGTTAGAATCTTTTCTTCCACCTTTTTGACAAAGTTTGTTGTAATTGATATAAACATGTCAATTATATTTAATGTTTTAAAGAGCCAGTACTGAGATTCATTGATCCTTTGTTTCCTTGATCTCAGTAGCATTAAGCTGTGTTCTTATCTTCACAATTTCCTCTCTTGTATGAGCTTTGGGTTTGATTTCTCTTTTTGTAGAGTATTACAGTTCAATAATAGATTGTTTATTTGACATTGTTCTGTTTCCATGATATGAAAATGCACTGTTATGATTTCTTTCTTTCTTAGGACTGCTTTCTTTCTTTTTTCTTTTCTTTTTTTTTTTTTTTTTTTCAGATACAGGGATTGAACTCAGGCCCTTGTGCTTGCCAGGGAAGTGCTTATTCTACTGAGAATTATTATTATGCTATCTCCCTATCCTCTTAAATGTATTTTTTTATTCTATCATTCTGACATTTATTTATTTATTTTTATTTTTATTTTTTAGTGGAACCGGGGATTCAACTCAGGCCCTTGTGCTTGCCAGGCAAGCACTTATTCTACTGAACCACCTACACAGGCTTTCACTGTGTCTCATAAGTTCTGGTGTGTTTTATCAGCATTTTCATTTAATTGTAGATACTCTCAAATTTTTAAAAAATTTCATCTGTGGTCCCTTGGTTGTTCAGGATGATGTTTTTAATTTGCATGTGTTATGGAGTCTTTGTCGCTACTTTTGCCCTTAATTTCCATTTTCATTGCACAATGGTCTGGTAATATGCATGGTATAATTTAAATTCCTTTGCATTTATTTATGCACGCTCTATGGTCTAATATAACATCTATGTTAGAGAATGCCCTATGTACGGCTGAGAAGAATGAATATTCCAGTATTGTAATGTGGAACATTTTGTAGATATCTACTAAATTTTCCACAGGTTTGGTTCAGTTCTGTATGTCTTTGTTGGTTTTTTTATTCAGTTGATCTGTCTATTTGTAACAGTGAGGTATTAAGGTTTATGGAGTACTGCAATTATTTAGTGCTTATTTAATTTTTAATGCCCCTTATTGTTTGCTTCATGTAGATGGGTGCAAATGCAATCCCAATGAATATAACATTTTAATACCTAACAGAACTAGAAAAAAAATTCCTAAAAAAATTATTTGGAACTTCACAAAATACCTAGAGTAGAAAAAAAAAAAAATTCTAGGCAACATAAACAAGGCAAAGGACATCACAATCCCTGACTTGAAATTATACCACAGAGTTACTTTGGTAGAAACAGCATGGTAGTAGAAAAAAAAAGAGAGAGAAAGAATAGATTGTGGATCAATGAAACAATTTAGAGGATGGAGAAAGAATTTGACGCTTAGTATATTTTTGACAAAGGTGCCAAACAAATTCACTGAAAAAAGATAGTCTTTTAAATAAAAGGTGCAGAAAAAAGTGGTTTTCAATATGCCAAAGACTAAAATGAGACCTATTGGAGGCCTGGCCCTAGCTGTGTTCTTTGGGGCCAGGGAGATGGCTCAGTGGAATAAGCGCTTCTCTGGCAAGCATGAGGACCTGAGTTCAATCCCCGGTTCTGCCA
>NW_004524601.1:15006572-15016713 GCF_000260255.1 Octodon degus
TAATAATAAAATAAAATGAGACCTATTACTATCACATGTACTAAACTTAAGTTGAAGTGGATCAAATATTAAGTATTTGATATTTAAATATTAAAACAGGAACAAGAAATCTGCTAAATGAGAGAATAAGTAGAACTCCAGAAGACACAGATGTAAGCAAGATTTCATGAATAAAGCACTGCTTTCTCAAGAAACTACCAAAAAAAGAAGTTCATCCAGATAGCTCAGCAGACTAAAGGGTCTGCTTAGAAAAAGGGCAGTGGCTGGGGTTCGATCCCCAGCGTGCTGTGCTGGCCCTGCCCCCAGGGCCCAATGAGACAGATATTGAGACTGGTCATGGTGGAGCACAATTATAATCCCAGAGCATGGGAGACTGAAAACAGCAGAATCACTACGTGTCTGATCTAGGTAGTGAGACTCTGTAGACCCTGTATTAAATATATTTTAAAAAGAGAAATACTACAAAAAATCAACCACTACCTTTAATAGGGATCTCATCCTATTAAAAAGCTTTTACACATCAAAAGGAATCACTAATAGAAGGAAACAAAAATCCACATAGTGGAAAAAATTTTAGGCAGGTGTCCATCAGACAAAGAACTAATATCTAGATTATATAAAGAATTGAAAAATCAAACCTCAAATTTAAATACCTAGTCCAGAAAATGGGCATCGAAATGAATATATACATTTTAGAAGAAGTACAAATGGAAAATAAATATTGGAAAAATGCTCAACATCACTGATCATTTGAGAGATTCAAATCAAAATAATGCTTTATTCCATTTCATTCCATAAAGAATGGATAACATCAAGAAATTGACTAATGACAAATTCTGGTGATGTTATGGGGGAAAAAAGCCTTCTTCACTGTTGGTTGGAGGGTAGACTGGTGCAACCACATGTCTATTGGGATCAATATGGAGGTTTCTCAAACCACAAGTTTTAGAGGTCTCATTTTGACCAGCTGTTCACCTTTTCAGTATCTTCCTGGAAGAACGATTTTGGGGTCTAATTCTTCAATGAATATACATTTTCAGCTGTTGTAAACATGAATAGGAATTACAGCTCTAAACCACTTTAACCAGCTATTCAAAAGATACTTTTGGGTGTCTTCCTGGAAGAACAGAAAACATTAGTCTACAAAGATATGTATGTAACCATGTTTTTAACAGTACAGTTTGTAATAGCTTAATCTTAGAAAGTACCCAAATGCCCATCAACTGACAAACAGATTAAAAAGATGTATTTTTATACAATGGAATGCTATTCATCTATACAGATAAACGATGTATTTGTAGGTAAATCTACTTTGAGAACATATTCTATGTGAAATTAATTAAACACACACGTGCAAATGTCATATTGTTTCTCTGATATGCAAAACCAAAAGTAAAAATAAGGACCAAAGTATTTAGTAGGTCTTGTAAAATAGGAAGAAATTGTTCAAAAGAAAACAGATTTAGGGCTAGGGAAGAGGGGAAGGAAAGAAGGAAGAAAGGCAAAAAGAAATGTAAAAGAAAGAAAAAATGGAAACAAAGCTTTCTAAATAAGGAGGGGAAGGCAGGAGAGGGGATTAGGAAAAAGAAGAATAAAGATATATCATGTACAGGTACAAATTCCCTAAGATGAATATGATCATTATTATATCTAAGTTTTACCAATACTTAACATAAAAAGAAAATATTATTTTCTTCCAAACATGTAGTGCATCCCTTTGTTTGGTATAAGATAAAAATAACAATTCCTCAAACCATGTTAAAAATTGTTTTATGAAAGTGTATGATCATTCAAAAATGTAGAAACCACAAATATGCTTTTCTTTGAACATTCAAAGCAATATATTTCATATCTTTATAATTTCATTATCTCTTCAAAATGACTTTTGAGAAATACAAATTTTAATAGAAATTATATGGTCAAAAGTAATCGAACTGAACTACATATACCCCTTCACTATAACAAGTTATATGATTATTTTAGTATAGTTCTAGCTTTTTAGTGAACTGTAAAAAAAAAGTACTATTTAAACATACAGATGAATTCATGTTTTTTTTCTTTTTTCTCATTCTCTTCTAGACTTCAGTGACATAGAGGTAAATCTATTTAAAGAACATACATTTTCTAAATGTTACTGTTTTTGCTTTTTTGCAAACATTTGTTATTCCTATGTGGCTAGTCTAAAAATTAAGAACTAGAGTGGTGAATATGTGTGTGTGTGTGTGTGTGTGTGTGTGTGTGTGTGTGTGTGTGTGTGTGTATTTATATGATCTTTGAATACATATGAAAACAATTGCTAAAATGTAGTTCTTTTCATATCCTCAACCAATTCTTGAATCCTTTCTGCACAGAAGTCCTGTAACTAAGTACTATAGTAAACTTAAAACTTAATTTTAGCTGTTCGATTGTTTATAAATTCAAGAGTGTTCACTGATA
Organism: Octodon degus; assembly: GCF_000260255.1. Lineage (NCBI taxonomy): Eukaryota > Metazoa > Chordata > Mammalia > Rodentia > Octodontidae > Octodon > Octodon degus. Next base: position 15,009,009 of record NW_004524601.1, read on the forward strand.
CAGTTTTGTTGATCAAGCCACTTTTTTCCCCTCTCTGTTCAATTACATTATCCCAACTTCTAAACAATGGCTTCTTCTTTTTAAAATGGCACTTACTCATTTAAAAATGAAAATTGTGAATAGGCAACTTTTGTAGGAAAGTATTCCTTTGTATAGTTATCTCTTTTTTATGTGCTAGAAACAAATAGTCATTTTCTTCTGGTGATAAATCTACATCCAGGGGAATGGTTAATTTCTTCTGACAACTAATTTGCTTTTGAAATATTACTCTACTTGCATAATAACCAAAGAATGTAATTGTTACAATAAAGTACACATAGTTGAGAATTTTATGTGGAAAGCTACTTTGACTATGCTGAAGTTTTGTTTTTCCAAAGCAAAGATTGCAAGACCAATCCTCTTTAACTTTCACAGTAAATAAGGTTTAGTTTCTTATTGGATGAAATGTGTCTTTTTCTGGTTTCTCATTTATATATCTTATATATTATTTGATTGAATAAGGTTCATACAAGAAAGTCAGTGTGAACTTGGGAACAAGAGCTTAATATGAAAGTCTGAGAAATATTTTATTATCCACCGTGGAAACTGGTGGTGCTGAGTGTGTCCCAGTGTGCACAATTAGGTTACCAGATTTTACGCCAGAAAGAATAGGAATTCTAGTCAATCCAGTTGATTTTTGGAAACAAGTAACTGAACACAAGTTTTACATGAATTTTTTAATTAGGTGTCTATATTTTTGTTGATTTTTATAAGCATCTGTAAAGATTTGTGTATGTTTGCAATATGCTCTGCTGTGAGAGTTTAAATGTCAGTTACATCAATAAGCCATGAGAGAGTTTTAGAATGAGAACCTCTTTGGGGTCTAATTCTTCAATCAATATAAATTTTCAACTGTTGTGAACATGAATAAGAATTACAGCTCTAAACCAAGAAATAGGCTCCTATAGATTGCACAGTGGCTAAGAAATACTTCTAATCAGCATGTTTCACTGCTTCACTCAGGTAATCGTTGCTTGATTACATGCTTGGAAATATTAAAACAAACAAAGAGGTACAAAGAAGTGGTAATCATTAAAGAAAAAGGCAATGCTGTTCATTCTGTTGCAGGCTTTTGTTGCTAATCTACACTAGAGGGTACTGGCTCTTTTTGAAGTTTGCTTTAATAGTATTATTCTGCCAACATGCCGAACTCCTTCTCCAGAACAAGTTTATAAAGCAGATTTTTTAAAGAAACACATTGAAGGTAGCACATGGTTTTTTTGTCGGTTTTGTTCAAAAATTATAATGAAAATTATGGTGACAGGGCCGGCAGGATAGCGCCTGCTGAGGCAAGTTTAGGCAGGCCCACAGGAACCTTTTGATTCCTGGCACCACATGCTGTGCCAGCCCTGCTTCCAGGGTGGGCTGAAGCAGCCAAAACAAAATAATAACAATAATATCTGGTGACATCTGCCACAAATTCTAAAAATACACAAATTATTTCATTTCTTTCTCTCTCTCTCTCTTTTTTTTTTTTTTTCAGAGCCAGGGATTGAACTCAGGCCCTTGCGCTTGCCAGGGAAGCGCTTATTCTACTGAGCCATCTCCCTGGCTCCTACTTCATTTCTCTAGTGTGTTAAAAATTGCACTATGAGTTGAATAAGGTTAAGAAAATCTGTATTTTTTTATAATGCTAGTTTTTGTCCAAATAGATTTAAATACTGATTTTTTATTAATGTGGCCATTTACATTGTATTGATTGTGTGTGGAAATCAGGCTTTCCCTACAAATCCGCAGGAATAATAATTAGATTGAAGTGGTTTCGTCTGAAACAAATAAAACTGACAATTTAGTAAAGATTAAAGTAAACTATATTGGAACTAACCAAATATTTAGTAAATTCACTGCAGTAAACCAGACCATACAATACATTTTAAACACAGGGACCAGAAAGAATAAATCACAGCAAACACTGACTATTTTAAACTTTCTTTTAAATTTTTAATTTTGGTTTTCTTAGTACATGGTGCAGCACACAGTGGCTGCTTTCACTGTGGAGGTTGGTACACGTACAGAGCACGTACTTACTCTTTTCTCTAGCCTCTTCTCTTTTCCTTCCTCTCTCCCTCCATCTCTTGGCTTTCTTCTCTTTTTCAAAAGTTACTTCTGCCTATTTTCTTTTACCTGTTTTCATTTTGCTCTCTTGGGTTCCTGTACATCTTGGGTTCTCTTTCTTGCCTTTTGTTGCCTTCCAGTGTACCTGCATCAAATAGCACCTTAATAGCCCTTAAAATATTTCACACCTGAATTACCTAAAGTTAAAAATTTGAGAAGACAGAATAAAATGTCAGTGTCAAATGATGTGCTCAAATTTAAACAGTGCTGAGGTGAAGCAGAAGCAAAGTAACGATGCAAACACTGACGGTTCTAGAATTGAGGACGGGCGAGGTATCATCTTCATTGGACCCTCTGTTCTGCACACAGCACTACAGGAATACTACAGATACAGATTTTCAAGAATAAAAGGATAAAGGAGGGCCTGGTGATTTTAATTTTATCACTGACATGGTCCTGTGAATTTAATTTTTGTTGGCAAAAAGATGACCAACTCACGTGGTTGGTTGAGGGAAATTTAAGAAAAACATCATTTGCAAAAACAGAGGCAGGAAAAGCCAAAAGGTTGGGATGGAGTGCATGGCCCTGGAGGTACCAAAACAGGTGGCAGTTTTCTGGAGCTCAAGACAATGGGAGGACCTGTAGCTCAAGCTCACAATCAAATGCCACATAATCTCCAGAGGAAGGCCTCATTCTTATGCATATGCATAATAAATTTAATACATTTCTAGTTTTAACTTCTTGAGTTTCCTTTGGTAAAGTCAATTAATAGTTCCATTCATTCTTAACCATGCATTCCCTTTTACTCAAATAGAGCAGAAGAAAGGGAATGTTATTGTGCACCTTGTTTTTTTCCCAGTTAATATGATATATGAGAAATATTCACATCTCAAGTTGTAAATATCTACTTAATTTTATAGAAGTACAATTTCTATAAATGTTTCACAATGTATTCAACACAATGCACAGTCATTTCAAAGATTTCTAATTATTTGCAATCATAAATACTGCAACATATATTAGCCTTGTGGAGATATATTTTTATATTGTTATAAGTGTACTTTAAGTTGAATTCTTAGACGACATTACTGGGCCAATTTTGTTTTTACAGGTTGACTAATTTCTCTCCTTCAGAACTGTAAAATTTTGGCTACTGTGTCCTACTAAACACTGGCCCATGTTCATCCTGTAGACAATACTTGCTATCCTACATTTATTTGTTTCAGTCTTACTCTGATGAACTTTCTTTTCCTACCTCTAATAAATGTAAAACTTCTCTACCTTAAAGAATTATTAAATTTATGTTTCATCATATATCTATTTTGTATTAACCTTTACTAGACTTTATACTGAAAAATCATTGAAAAGTTTTGTCACAATGATAAGTGAGATCTTTTATCCTAGTTTAGTTTAAATTTGCCATTCTGTGTTCTAGTCCAGTAAATGCAAAACTAACAGCTTTACATTCATTTAGAAGATATGCTTGTAGTTACTAAATCTATATTTTGTTCACTTCTCAATGTGCCTGCTTTTGACCTAGTTTTGCATGTAATTATTTTTATAAATGTTTTAATATGTTCTGGAGAACTATCTACCCCAAAAGCCTCTCTGGGTATTGTATGTATTTCATTTTTCACTTCTGGCTTTAATTTTGACAGGCATAGTTTCTCTGACATTTTTATTGCGGTCAAATACATTCAGAAATGATTGATGTTTGTGTTGTTGACAGATTTTCCCCCAAACAAAGAGTGATTTTATTCTAGTTGATTTTAGTGTGTATAGTGTTTAAGTTTTGCACATGTATTTATTATGAAGTTATAACAAAGTATTTCATCATAACTTTATTTTGTGTTTTTAATAATTTTTGTTGCTCATATTGAACTTACTACATAGTAAACTTGAAACTTTCAAATTTTCTGAGCTCTAGGAAATCTGATACTATACAGGCTTCAGCAATTGAGAGAATATGTTAATGAAAATGTTTGCATGCAGAACTGTGCTAAACTAGCCTGCTAAGTGGTTCGTAGTCAAGCTGAAGCCACAGCTATCTATCACAGGAGTATGCAGGCCAGCGCAGTGCCTTCGTAGTGCCGGCAAGGGAGAGTGTGTCCAAGTGTCGTGCTCTTATCTTCGTGTAGCTGTTCCCACTTTGTTCTCTCTCTGTGTGTCTGTCTCTGTACAGGTTTCCCATTTTTATAAGTGCAGGCAACTCCACCCTAATGGCTTCATTTTAATTTAGTCAACTCTATACAGGCATATATATATATATATATATATATATATATATATGTAAGAAATGATATTTTCTAGATCAACATGTTATAGATTGCTGATGTGTGAAAAAATTAACTTCAGGAAACCACTTCATACTAAGAAGCCTAAAGCAGCTAAAAGTACTGGGAGATAAAAAGCTGATGTTAGTATTTTAAAGTATCTTGCCAGATGGAACAAATAAACAAAGTGGGTTATTAGCACTTTCCAGGAAAATCCCATTCACAACTGGATTAATAATGTAAGAACATCAGCGAACCTATTGATTTTGCTTGTCTAAATTGTGAAGATTTAAGTAAATATGTCTGAATCCCTTACCACAAAATCAGGTCCATTCTCCTGGGTTTTTCTGGCCTTTCCCCACTTCATGAGGGAAAGTTACATTACATAGAAAATTTTATAATATCAGAATACTATAGAAGTCTACTTATGAAAAATATTAATGATTCTCATTAATCAAGCATCTTCTGCAGTAGTGGGGTCAGTTCATGAGCTGAAGGAAGTTCTTTACAGAACATTTCCTCTTCTCCAATTAAGTCTAGATGAAATGACAAAGCAAATTTAACCTCTCATCATTTTAATGCCAAATGACCTACATTTGTGAATATACACTTTATTCAGTTATGTTTTCTCAATGTCTGCTGGCCATATATCTTGTTTTATTAAGAGCTGAAATAACCATCTTCACACAGATTTGCTGAATGACTATTAAGTATAATTCATATTTTTGTAATGATCCATATCTTCAGGTACACACCAGGAAAAGAGATGGCATATTCAAGTGAGGTTATTTTTCAGGTGAGTTTAACACTTGCTTAGTCTCTGCCTGTCTGGCATTGGAAAGTGCACCAGACCCAGAGCCATCAACTAGACTTCACTGAACGAAAATGTATCTGTTACCACTCTGGTGACGGTAATGAAGAAATTATTAAAAATTGTGTGGTCAAGGTCAAGAATCTCAACAGGAGTTGGGATAGAGATAGTAGTGCCGAAGAGATAGTGAACCTATGAGACATTGCCATCTCTTGAACAACAAGCTCTATGTAAGAAATGTGTTAGTCAAGCCTTTTGTGAAAAATGCCTGTGGGAGAGAAGGTTGTTTCCTGTCAACCTTCCAGAGGTCCAGTATTTCTCCTCTTCTACATTGCAATCTCTGGATTATCCCGCTCATTATTAAAGCTTAGCTAGAAGCCAGGCAAGGACACCATTTTGTAGACCACACAGGGGCAGGACAGAAAAGAATGTGTTGCTGGAGAAGAAGTAGGAAATAGTCATAAAGTGTTGATGCTTCTCAGCTTTTGGGGGGTTACACTACACTCTCCCCATTATACATTGAAAATGTTGTACATTTACAGTGCATGTCATACATAAAAATGACCAACATACCAGAGCAGCAAAGGAACTGTAGCCTGTGCAATGTTTCTTCTCGTGGTAGTTCAGGTGACAGCAAGTTTCTGCAAATTAGTAGAAAGAAGATATCACTGCTCAGCATCACGGGAGAGGGCTGCACTTCGGAGCACTAGATTGAAAGAAGATCATGATTCACACACATGAGGAGTTGGTCCTACTGAATGCAACTAGATTTCACAAGATTATGAACTCTCTCTCTCTCTCTCTCTCTCTCTCTCTCTCTCTCTCTCTCTCTCTTTTTGTTTGGTGGAATTTGGGATTGAACTCAGGCCCTTGTGCTTGCCAGGGAAGCGCTTATTCCATTGAGTCATCTCCCCGGCCCCAAGATTATGAAATCTCTTGAAAGAACCATTACAGCCAGGTGCTTTCTGCATCATATTTTTCTGCTAAATACATTTTTTGCTTGAAATTTTCTCATCAAATATTAAGCCAGAAGGATAAACATGTTCTCTGGGTAAGAAAGAAAAATATATAAATGGAAATGGATTAACCTGCCTGCAGACGTAGAGTTTTTAAGTGTGTTAGGTAAGATGGTAATCAAATCTATCACAAACATTTACCCTGAATCATCAAGCTATTTTTCACATTCCCTCTGTAGCATATACAATATGTATAAATATATGCATACATATATACTCAGAATATATTGGGTGTCATTCACACTACAATCTGCAATAATATACACTATAGTGAAGTTAAGATTTCCTCATATGTCTGACTTTGGACTATAAAATATGCATAATATTCTGATGCATATACTTTTTGAAAAAACAATCCTAAATACTATGAAAATTTGCAATGGCTGGGAGATCAATGAAAAGTAGAGAGATTAAAATTAAATGTTTACTTTTAAAGCATTCATCTTTAGCTTTTAGAGAGTAGACAATGCATAAGTGTATATGTGTATATGTGTGAAGTGAAGTATTTAAGGCCCTACCTTCAAAGGTTACCCAATCCTTCATTCTCAGTGCCTGTTGCAATCTTTCTTTTTGGTTAAAAGCAAAGTATGGCAAAGTAAATGAATCAAGACGTGACCTCTACGGTAAAAGACTTAGTGCAGACTTAGCTCATGCTTTGTCTGTTGGCTGACATCTAGGTGGCATGCTTTTGTGCCTGACATTTTGTGTTTTAGAATTTTTTTTATGAGCAGAATATATTTATTGAGAATAAGAAAGCTCCTGTCCCGAGAGAGGGATAGGAGCGGGGACCCAAACGGGTACTTTCCCCCCTGTTTTAGAATTTTTAATGAAATTTGCACACATGCAATAAAATATGACATAAAAGTCATTTTTCATTATGCTTATTAAACTTACACTAAATTTTATTTACAGGAAATAGTACTACTTTATTTTTGTTTTATTTAAAATATAACATGTTTGAATCTCAAGGTTTTAGAATAGGCATTCTCACACACATGCATGGTTTTGCCACTGTTCTGCAGGCTCCCCTGAAGCAGAAACATAAAAATTCTATGGGAAACAAAGATTTACTAATGAGGAAGGATTAGGGTCTGAAAGAGCAAAATAGGTTTTAATTCTTTACCTATAGAAATAAAATATGGGATGAAGTATACATCAAGATAACACTAAGATTGTATGACTTGGAACATAACCTTTTCAATAGATATCTGTAGTAATTTTGGGTCCAGATTAAATAATCAATTTATCACACATGGAATCTAAATCAGGCAATCAAATCAAATAAAAATAGGATTACACTATAGGAAAAAAGCATCCTGTAATACATAGGAATCTGAGCATTTTTCTTAAAGCAAACAACTCGTAAATACAGATATGTTTTTCTTGTTTTCATACTGTGTTCCAAGGTTGTAAATTCTATCCTGCCCTGGATTTTCCTAATATTGATACAGGGAGAAAAACCGGTCTCGGGTGGGTGACCTCCAAACCATACAAGGAACCTCCAAATGACA
>NW_004524601.1:15016813-15019680 GCF_000260255.1 Octodon degus
ATTCCATTGAGTCATCTCCCCGGCCCCAAGATTATGAAATCTCTTGAAAGAACCATTACAGCCAGGTGCTTTCTGCATCATATTTTTCTGCTAAATACATTTTTTGCTTGAAATGTTCTCATCAAATATTAAGCCAGAAGGATAAACATGTTCTCTGGGTAAGAAAGAAAAATATATAAATGGAAATGGATTAACCTGCCTGCAGACGTAGAGTTTTTAAGTGTGTTAGGTAAGATGGTAATCAAATCTATCACAAACATTTACCCTGAATCATCAAGCTATTTTTCACATTCCCTCTGTAGCATATACAATATGTATAAATATATGCATACATATATACTCAGAATATATTGGGTGTCATTCACACTACAATCTGCAATAATATACACTATAGTGAAGTTAAGATTTCCTCATATGTCTGACTTTGGACTATAAAATATGCATAATATTCTGATGCATATACTTTTTGAAAAAACAATCCTAAATACTATGAAAATTTGCAATGGCTGGGAGATCAATGAAAAGTAGAGAGATTAAAATTAAATGTTTACTTTTAAAGCATTCATCTTTAGCTTTTAGAGAGTAGACAATGCATAAGTGTATATGTGTATATGTGTGAAGTGAAGTATTTAAGGCCCTACCTTCAAAGGTTACCCAATCCTTCATTCTCAGTGCCTGTTGCAATCTTTCTTTTTGGTTAAAAGCAAAGTATGGCAAAGTAAATGAATCAAGACGTGACCTCTACGGTAAAAGACTTAGTGCAGACTTAGCTCATGCTTTGTCTGTTGGCTGACATCTAGGTGGCATGCTTTTGTGCCTGACATTTTGTGTTTTAGAATTTTTTTTATGAGCAGAATATATTTATTGAGAATAAGAAAGCTCCTGTCCCGAGAGAGGGATAGGAGCGGGGACCCAAACGGGTACTTTCCCCCCTGTTTTAGAATTTTTAATGAAATTTGCACACATGCAATAAAATATGACATAAAAGTCATTTTTCATTATGCTTATTAAACTTACACTAAATTTTATTTACAGGAAATAGTACTACTTTATTTTTGTTTTATTTAAAATATAACATGTTTGAATCTCAAGGTTTTAGAATAGGCATTCTCACACACATGCATGGTTTTGCCACTGTTCTGCAGGCTCCCCTGAAGCAGAAACATAAAAATTCTATGGGAAACAAAGATTTACTAATGAGGAAGGATTAGGGTCTGAAAGAGCAAAATAGGTTTTAATTCTTTACCTATAGAAATAAAATATGGGATGAAGTATACATCAAGATAACACTAAGATTGTATGACTTGGAACATAACCTTTTCAATAGATATCTGTAGTAATTTTGGGTCCAGATTAAATAATCAATTTATCACACATGGAATCTAAATCAGGCAATCAAATCAAATAAAAATAGGATTACACTATAGGAAAAAAGCATCCTGTAATACATAGGAATCTGAGCATTTTTCTTAAAGCAAACAACTCGTAAATACAGATATGTTTTTCTTGTTTTCATACTGTGTTCCAAGGTTGTAAATTCTATCCTGCCCTGGATTTTCCTAATATTGATACAGGGAGAAAAACCGGTCTCGGGTGGGTGACCTCCAAACCATACAAGGAACCTCCAAATGACACAGAGAAAAAAAATCTCCCGAACTAACCTGCATGAGTTCATGTTCTCTAAAACTGAAGAATGAATTTTAGGAACAAACGGAGGTTATGAGCAGAATATATTTAGAGAAAGAAAGCTCCTGTCCAAGAGAGGGACAGGAGGGGCGCCCCAGTGGCTAGTTTCCCCGGGAAGCTGTCTCTTCCAGGGACAAACCATGTGTAAAACCATGTGAAGCTAAGGTAGAGAGAATGGGAACTCGCTTAGGTGGGCAGGAGGTGGGACAAAACTACGATCAACCAATGGGATTGCATATGGGACAGTCTTTTCCTGTTGGGGGTTGGAATGCGGGATAGGATCTCTTTCTGTTGGGGGTTGGGCTAGTGACTCACTTGGGTCTTTCCAGGTGACTGGTATCTATTTAGAATATCAATCACAGGTGCTACTCATTTAGCATTTGTTTGGCCTTTAGGTCTTTAGGTCTTGCTCACAGCAGGAGCATCCGCCCCTCCCACAGTTGTAAGACATCTCATCTTCTGTGTTGTCTTCTTTGAGGGCCTGGCCCTGTCTGACTGCCTATAATATTTTTTATCTAACTTGGCTGCCTGCAATAATATGACTATCCAAAGTTACAACAGCTCCCAAGCCCATAGGAACATAGTTTTACTTACATAATATCAGAGGGCGGGGATGTGTGTGTGTGTGTGACAAATGTCAAAATGAACTTTGAATTGATAAATCAGATTTGGAGGTGTTATGGGACATTTAGAATTTTTCACACATACAGCGTTTGCATTGTTCAAAAATCTTGGCATAAAATAATACTTTGTCTGAACACCTATTTATTTGTGCCTATTTTATTTTGCCAGGAGCATTTATTGAAATTGGAATTATAATTTTGCGCAGTGCCTCCGTCTCTCTGAGATACGTATGCATCTTCTGTTCTTTAGCAGTGTCTTTCTTGAGACCCTAAAGCCAAGTTTTTGAAACATAATTATCATTAAGGACAAGACTTCTAGTTTCCATGCTCAGTGAAAAAATAGAATTCTAGCTTGGATAATTTTAAGATGGCAAGCAGAGCTGTCTTTGTCACATTTACATAGATGTACTCTTTATTTATTTGGTTTGCAATTCAGACTCCTGGTGATCCTCCTATCTCAGCCTCCCCAGTGCTGGGATTACAGGCATACACACCAGATTTCAGTGGCTGGCTTGGTGTGGTGCTGGCCCAGAATGCAGTACCTGAGATTGAACTGGC
>NW_004524601.1:15020460-15022159 GCF_000260255.1 Octodon degus
AAACAGAGGAATTATTCAATGGAGAAAAAAAGCCAGAACACCAGCTACTGGAGCTAAAGAATATGTGAGTTTCCCATGTTGACAGTTGCTTCAGGTTGCAGTTTTCACTGGATGTCAAATTACTGAGTGAAGTATGACAAGCAAAAAATATTTATATAATTTCAAAGTATCCGTACACATGTTATTAATTAATTACAAAAGCATTTGAGTTGCTTTATATTTGTGTTTGTCCTGTCTGCATTTGTGGAATTGCCTTCAGACTGTATACACAGCTCTTTACTTATTCGTTTTTAATTTTTCCAGGACTGGAAATCAAACCCAAGACCATTTCACTCAACTATATCCCAAGCTCTCTGCAGTTTTTTCAAAACATTAAACCAGGTTTTCCTAAGTTGTTCAATTTGTAAGGCTAGGATTGAACTAGGTTCAGCCTTGCTCAGGCCTCCAGAGTGCTAGGATTGCAGGCTTGCATCACCAGAACCAACTGATTATCATTTCTGTTAAAAATGTGCTCTTTACGGTGAATTTGTATACAATAAATGTGACTATCACTTTAAATTGTCACTGAATAATTACCAAAATCAGAATATTAATATTAAAAATGTCTAAGCTGTTTGTCTAATTCACAAATTACTAATTGAACCATTAATACCCTTTCCCTAGTCTAGCACTTAATTTAGGGTATACATCACATTTGGTGCCCGTGTTTCTTTACTTGTCTATATCCAGAATTGCTCTTCTGTTCTTCATTGTCTTAAATGACCTTTTCAAAAAAAACTTGATAAATTACTTTGTAGAATTCTCCTCATTTGGACTTGTCAAGTACTATTTTGTGACTAGATTTTGCTTATATAATTTTGTTAAGAATACCAGAAAAAGTATCTCTCAAACCTTCATATAAATCCAAAAAGTCACATGACCTGAGGTTAACTTATTGCTGATGTAGCATGTATTATATGCTGGTGAATATATATTGACTCTTCTGTAAATCATATTATTTCCATTTGAACGCATTGGCATTTTGGGTAGAGATCTTTTGAGATTACGTGAATATTTTATTTGTCTTCATATTTACATAAATTTTTTTCTTTACTATCTGAATACCTCAAGCTCTAAATAATTTTATAAGACATTATCTCAAAACCCAAAAGAGTTTAGCATGACTAAATCTATAGCAACATTAAAGCACAGTGAATTACCAATAAATGATATCTACTACTCAGTATGACCACTTCAAAATAGTTCCAGTGCTTGATTATACAACCACACCATTCCACATTTGTTTTATCAGTGGACTAGGATCATGCTAGAGTTTCAGCAAAACTGCTTGGGCCAAATGAAGAAGTAAAGAAATAAAGCTGCATAGTACACACTCCATGAGATTAAACCTGATAGTGATTAGCTATATGCTTGCAAAGAGTTAAGTAAAATAAGCAATGAATGTTTTTCAAATTTTATTTTATGCAAAACAGTAAAACAAAATTTCATAACAAAATAATAGGATAATAACAATGCATCTAAGAGGGCCGCAAAATTTATAGACCCAATCCAGAAATGGGCATCCGAGATGAACACACACTTCTCAGAAGAAGAAATTAAAGAAGCAAATAAATATATGAAAAAATGCTCCACATCACTAGCCATCTGCAAAATGCAAATTAAAACAACATTGAGATATCATCTCATCCCAGAAAGAATG
>NW_004524601.1:15024419-15030479 GCF_000260255.1 Octodon degus
TATAATCTCATGACTTCCTTCATGATATATTGTATTTCTTGTGCACTAGGTTACAGAGTGGGCCAACAAATGGCCAACCTGTCTCACACAGAATAAAGGTGTACTGCAAGATTACTTCCTATGCAAGAGTGCAGGTGTCTCTCAGACATATTGACTTTAGTTTTCTTGAGACTTATAATCTGCATAGGAATTGGTGGATCCCATTGTAGCTTTAGCCAGATTTTGGAGGAGCCATCATTTTGTTTTGTACAATGGTTCTACCAATTTATAGTCTGCAGATCTGCAAGGTGTTCCTTCCACCCAAGGGAGGACAGTCTATAAGATCTTTGAGTTAATTTGTACTTCACCATCAAGTATTAAGTTGTTCTTTTCATGACTAAAATGATTTGAATTATATGTGAACAAAACTGAGATCATAAATTTAAAGAAAACAAAAGAATAAAGACTGCAATCCTGACTAATTGAGGATTTGGTTCTGAATAGTATGTAATACCTCATTAGACTTTATAAGAATTTTAGAATGACATGTCGCTAAGTTTTTTGATTCCCACCCCTCTTAAATTTTCCTTCACAGGGGCTAGGGAGATGGCTCAGTAGAATAAGTGCTTCTATGGTAAGTGAAAGGGCCTGAATTAAATTCCTAGTTCTGAAAAAAAAATTCCTTCACTAAAATTACTTGATGGAGATTTTAATAAACAGGACTCCTACCCAAAGTTTCTGAGATTAGGATAAGGTATTCTTGGTGTGTTTTGTTCTTTTCTTCTAATACTTAGATTATTATCAAGGCAAACTGATTGGTATAATACTATTAGTAATGATCTGCTATTTTATATAAAATTATTAAGATATTTTTATAATGATGTCTGTTTTTCTATCAAGTTATTAAATTCTTAGATGAATGTAAAGGCATACTGTAGAAATGAGAAATTGCAGTGAAAGAAATAAGTTATGATTCCTCAGGTGATACATACTTATCTTTGAAGCAATGGAATAAAGATAGAAAAGTTAGGATGAAAAATGGAAATGTGGCAAAAGTTTGGAGAGCTTAGTTTACCAACTCAGTACAAGAATACATCATGCAAACCTTGAGTTTTCTTAATGTTATGCATATGTTACTATCTGACGGTTCCTATCATTGACATGTCATACCATCTTAAAATGGATTGCTAATCCAATAGATGCCAATATCTAATCAAAGTCTTGCAATGTGAATTTAAAGATTATTTTTAGCTTTAAGTTCTAAATACAAAACTGTATCTCAAAAGCATATCTCATGCAGACATCAAAAATTTCCTTATCTGATTATGTCATTGGCTTAAATATTGTGATTATTAATAGTGAGTAATTTTATAGGAAAATCGGTTTAGATCCAATGTGAATTTTCACATCTACTCTAATATTTTTATCCATTGCATTTCAATATTTAATAGGTATATGTTTATTTAATCACTTGTTTTGGCATGTTGTCAAGTATGAAAACTGAAACGACAGTAATGTTCGAACTGGAGAAGGGGAAGTATTAAAAATTAATACTATTTTTATCTGTTGGCAATCATGAAAAATGTACATTTCTTTTAGATTAATCACATAATGGAAGGAATTGTATATTGAACGGTGTGAAAGTCTTACAAAGTGAAGCTTCTAGAAAGATCTGAATCATCTGAAAGGAAAAGGGCAATAGAAAAAGTAGGAAATGCTTGTACTGACTTATTTTATAATGTATCATACACATGGTGAGCTTTTCTTGTTATGCATATCATAGAAGAAATAGGAGTTCTGCCTGAAACTTAGACACTTGGAAAAATAAAGAACTTTTTTTCTACCCCTAATGCAAGCTTACAAAGATATCACTTTTTGACAAAAAGATAGGAAGCAATGAGTATAATTTGAATTAAATCATCCTAGTGATGAATCCACAGCATTTCTCTAGAAAGTCTACTTATTTAACACAGAAGGTAAATTTTCTCACTTATTTGCTTAATGCAAGAGATACTATTTTCAAAAAATTGTGGTTTCAGCCTTAATTTTTTCTCATAACGCTGTATGATCAATTAAGTAAAACAAAAAATTTTTTTACATATTTAAACATTTTTATTCCTATATTTTAAGAATATACATGACTACTTTTTTCTGGAATTTCTGGCATATAAGTGTGTAGATATAGTATATATATTTATGATTATAACATATGTATATATATAATATTTAATCTGAAAATTTATTATATTACATTTTCCTTTTGTATATGATTTGTATTTCTTCCCCTTTCTAGATAGTTTATAAATAATTAAATAACATTCAGATCCAAATCATTAAAAATTCATTTATTACTAAAAGATCAAAATCTCTGAGATAAAATTATGATGTAGTCAGGCCTGTCAGATAACTTAGTGGACTAAAGTGCCTGCTTTGGCAGAGAGAAGTGATCAGAGTTCAATCCTGGGCTGGGCTGTGCTGACCCCACCTCTGGGGCCGCTTAGATGGCGACTGAGACTGGGCGTGGTGGTGCGTGCCTGTAATCCCAGAGCTTGGGAGGCTGAAAACCTGAGAATCACTCTGAGTATGATCTATGTAGTGAGACTCTGAATACCCTGTAGGCCCTGCTCTAAATTCATAAAAAAGGGAAAAAATTATGATGTAGTAAAGGTCAGTTATCATTAGCTATGTTCTTTATTACATATTATTTCCAATTACTGTTTCCTCTTTTGTATGCTTTAAAACTTATGCACCTTGAGCTGCAAAAGCATCTTATTAAAGTTTGATTTGGGGTACAAATATTATTGGGCAAAAGCAGGAGTATTATTCCTCAGCTAGAGTGACCATGTGGACAGTTATGGTGAAGAAAACTGTGGCTTCAAACTGTTGGTTGCAAATGACACCTCTCTGTTCCACAACAAATGCTCCAACGTCATAAAGAAATTATACAAAAAGTAAAAAATAGAAAGGATGTCTAGATGCATAGGCATAGAGAGAAAAGATTGAGAAAGCAAGAGAGAAAGAAGGCACTTTAAGGTAAGTCTAGCTCCTAAAGGAGTAAAACCGTAGAGAGTCTAGCATCAGTAAATAGCAGATGATGTATGCCTGAAGAAGTAATGTTGCAACTGAAAGAAAATGAGAAGCTATTAAAGACAGCACAAAATGATAGTGATGGAAGCAGGAGCTCTATGTAAAGCCAGCGACCTGAAAGCTTTGGTTTTGTGGCATCAGCTCCCAGGCAATCGATTCTAAGACACTTCTCAAGATGCCTTGGCTGGAGAAAACAACAAGGAGAAGTCACCTATGAAAACAGAGACCTGAGACTAGCTGTGAATATCTTCGTATGACAATTTTAATAATATTGATACTCCTGATCTGAAAAACATTAAGAGGGCTCTGCAAGATCTCTCTTCTTCAATTCTGAATGTAAATGTTTTATAATTTTTATTGTAAAAGGGTGCTCACATCCTTGGTTAGGTTTGTTCCTAGGTTTTGTTTTCTTCTCTGACTTTTTTTTTTTGTGTGTGAATGGTTGCTTTAGTGATTTCTTTCTCAGTTCATTTTTGGTATATGGAAAAGCTTCTTCTGTATGCTGATTTTTATTGTGCTGCTTTCCTCACCTGATTGGTTCTAACAAAGTCTTTTGGTAAAGTCTTTATGTTATTCCAAGTATAGACTATCACTGGCAAACAGAGATAACATCGTTGCTTCCTTTCTTGCTTATATACCTTTCATTTCTTTGTCACTTACCTTAGCCTTTAAACTGACTTTTGTACCACACATAAAGTAGGACAAGTACTGCTGAAAAAAGAAGTCTTAGAACTTGTCTTCTGAAACCATGCCCTTTTCTACTGTCACCTCTAGCACCCTTTAGTTTAGTTACAATTGATGCCCTCATTTTGTTCTAGCACCTCATGTAGTGCACCACATTGCATGTAGCCGTCAGGTCTCCTTATGTAACTGAGATTGTGAAAGACTCATGCTCTTCTTTCTGATGACTTGGATAGCTTTGAGAAACAGTGGTCAATGAGCTGCATTTGCTGACCACTCGATTTGTCTATGCCTTCTGTTTAATGCATTGATATTGTCCTTAGTATTCAATACGCTCCTACTAGGCATTGTTGGCTTTTCATTACTGTAACCACACACCCAAGAAAACAGCTTAAGGAAGAATGATTTATTTTGGCTCATGCTTTCTCAAGTCTGACTCACTGTCAGCTGACACCATTGCTCTTGGGCATGTGGCAATGCTGACGCACCATAGAAGAGAGGTGCAGTGGAGGAGCACTGCCCATGTCGTGGTGGCCAGGAGACACTGACAAAAGGAATGGGCCAGAGAGCCATGGGCCAGGAACAAGGTACACTCTTTACGTCTGTGCTCCCAGGGACCTACTTCCTTGGAAGAGACCCTGCCTTTTAAGAACCCACTCAGCTAAGTCCTCACAAAGCAATCACTCAGTAGCCTCCATCTCTAAACACTGTTGCCTGGAGAATCCAGTCGGCAATGCCAGAGTCTCCAATGAACAGTTCATGCTGAAACCAAAACAAGCACAAATATGGTTAGGTCTATAATGTCTACAGAGAATTAGCTTCTCTATGACTATATAGTAGCCTTTTGTTTCCTTCATAATATTGTTCACTCCTATTTGTTTGAAATTATCAATATGTAGCTTTATTTTGATGAATGATATCATGTTACATTTTTTATCCATTTCTTTGTTTTTAAGCTGTGTTCTTTACATGTAAAAGTGAGTTTCTTGTGGATGGGTGTTGTTTAATGTATTGGACAGGATTCTCCACAGGAGCAGAAATAATAATACACACACACACACACACACACACATACATACACATACACACACATGCACACGCACATGCACATGCAGACACAGAGCTGTCTCTAAATATCCACAAAGGATTGATTTCAAGAATCCACAAATACAAAAATTCACAAAAGTTCCAGTCCCCTAGTTAAACTGGCATAATGCATGCATGTAACACACACACACACACACACACAACCTTTTAAATTATATATGGATAATATATCTAATATCTCATACAATATAATTATTAGATAGATATTTCATAAACTATAATGCTTAAGGAATAAAGACAGAAAAATATAGTATAGAAGGAACTTTTCTAAAATTTTGATTCACAGTTGATAGAATCTATGTTGTGAAATGCACACACACATCTGTATATATTCCATAGACATATGTATATAACACAATCATATGATGAGATTTGCATTGAGAACTAGGACATGCAGTTTTGGTGGTCAGGAGGTGCCACAGCATGTTGTCTGCACTCTAGAAGAAGAGGAAGCCTATGCTGTCCTTTAGCCTGAGTCTGAAGGCCAGAATACCCAGGAAACCATATCTAATGGTAGAAGGTGTTGCATGTCCCAGCCCAAACACAGTCAATCTTCCCCTCTTTAGCCATTTTCTTCCATATTAATATGTGTCAGACACTTGATTTAAACACTCTGAAATTAAAAGTTAGCAGCTTTCATCTTCTACCAGGAGGTCACAGCCTTATGCTATGTCCCACAAATAGTTATTTCTTTATGTAAGTACCTTGTGTTTATTAGTTCCTCTGCCTGGATTAGCCTGGTGACAATTTTTATGATTGCGCTTTTGCATCCTTTGAACAATTTAAATATTAGATCACACAAAGGTGTATTCATCCACGTACCCATAGTATAGCTCTTCTCATTTATAAAAATATCATTTTCTTATGTAGCAATGAAATATTGCAAAATTAACTGAGGAGGTACACACAACGCAATGCACCTGCATATGCACACTCCAGATTATTTTACAGACCCTATAAACCATGCCTACTAGTGTGTGTGATCTTATGTATTTCTTTCCCTCATTAAGCTTGGCTGGGCCTGTATATCAGTTTAAATTATAAGATGAAATGGAAAGGACGATGTGCTAAATGCAGTCCTAAACCTTAAGAGATGATAACTGTTTGATTTGCACTTTGGCATCACTAAATTACTACATATAAATTAATTTACTTTAGTGAAAAGATAGTGTAGAAGGGCAATGTGGAGGGGAAGAAGCCCTAAAA
>NW_004524601.1:15030579-15059669 GCF_000260255.1 Octodon degus
GAGAGAGAGAGAGAGAGAGAGAGAGAGAAAGAGAGAGACAGAGAGAGAGACAGAGAGAGAGACAGAGGAGAGAGACAGAGAGAGACAGAGACAGAGAGAGGGACAGAGAGAATCTCCTCCTGCCACATCATCAGCTGCAGAGATACACCCAAGTAAGGTATTAAAGATGTAAGTGAGCAATCCAAGGCATACGAAATCCTATGGGCTGAATTTTGTCTCCCCCAAATTCTTATTTTGATGACCTAATCCTGAATGTGACAGTATAAAAATAGGAGGTCCTTAAAAATAATTAAATTTAAATGAAATCATACCAGTGGTATCCTAACCCAATAAGACGCTAACCATATAAAGAGAAGTAAAGAGATCTTTTTCCACCTTGGGAAGACAGCAACAGAAGGTGGCTGTGGCAGCTGGCAGGTGGCTATTGTAACCCAGAAAGAGTGCTCAAGCAGACCCCGGTCATGCTGACATTCTGATAGATTTCCAATCTCTACAGCAGTGAGAAAATAAATTGCTCTTGCTTGAACTACTTCATGTACAGTATTTCCTCAGGAGAGCTTGAGCTGACTCATACAGCAGCAACTGGAGGCCCTAAAGCTGATTGCTGCAGTCCCAGCTGAAATTGCAGGATACAGAAGGAATATCCAGCTGTATCCAGTAATCCCACAGACTTGTCCATGATAATTAAGTCATAATTCTCAGGATAGTGAGTTTGGGAGAACTCCACTATATATCATAGGATAGCTAAAGCATTTTATCTGTAAAATCTTATAGCTCATTTCTTTACACTGGTTCAGTTCTTGCAACTTAATAGGCACTCAAAAGCTATTATGTGAAAAAAGAAATAGGGGACGAATGTACAATTGCATTCAGAATGATCAAAAATGTACAATGAGCATGTAGAATCATTTGATAAAATGAAAGTGTCTTTCCATAGAGTCTGCAGCTTGCTTAAAACGCACATTAAGGTAGGGAGGGGTATTGCCACTAAAACTAGTTCTCAACGTGTGCCTCATTGACCATCTAGATATGGAATAATTTGTTTACAATTTTGATTCCTCAACTTAAACTTCTGCTAGAATTTTGTTTTCTTGTTAAGAGTCTCCGTGATATTTGCATAAGGTAGTGTGACTTTCCTCATTCACTCGCAAAACTGATACACACATATGTGTATCCATACCCAAGCAAACATGCACATAGATTTTCCTAAGTAGAGAAACACGCACACACACAAATTAAATAAACAGAACCATATTTAGTCGGCCAATGAAATTACAACTGGTTCTGCCTCAGTATTGTAGTTATTACAATTGCATCACTTATTGGCCTAGATAAATACATTTTACTTTCATTTACAAATATGTTCACAGCCGTAGAATCTTTCTTTCCAAATTAAGTTGCTTAATACTGAAATACTTTTATTAGAGCAATTGCTTTAGATGAACCAAAACTATGCCATTGTTTTTATTATTCTAAATCTACTAAAAAAGAAAAGAACTATTCTTCAACTGATAGCTGCTTTTTATTTTGTACTTTATTATCCATTCAAGCTATTAAGGTTAATTCATATAACTGTGAATTTTTTTTCACGAATTACATTTTTTAGAAAATATCAAATTTACCTCTAAATGTACACTGGTGTATATAATTATGCAAGCAGTTACTGTTTTTAAACTATTCTGAGTATGTTTCTGGTACAATAAATTGGGATACAGATACCATAAACTGCTTGCAATTGAATACATTAGTAGCTCTCCACATATGCTCCTCACAACTCGACATTCGTCATAGCTGCACCAAACCTTGGTCAGCACTGAGGAACAGACTTGGTGCTGATAATTAATAGTCTGCTCCTGTTTCTTCCTTGTGTGTTGCTTGCTAAGCATAATAACAGCAAGAACGAAACAGGACAAGAGGCCTTGGAGGTGGAGAGAGGGAGGAGAGGGGGAAGACAGAGGTGATTAGAAAGAAGCAACTGCATCACGTGCACGTACCATTTACTGGGGTGAGTGTGTACATTATGTGCTACAAACAATTTGTAGTTAAATTCAATAAAAAAATAGATTCCATGGAGTTTTCTAAAGACCCACCCTGGACAGCTCCTCCCTTGCCCAAAATTAGTAATGGGACTAACAAGGCTCTTCATTGGAGGATTACAAAACTGTGGACTACATACAGCTTTTAGAAGCAGGTCTGGTGGCCACTAACAAATGTCCAATTCTCTAAAATTTACCCCTGCGTGCCAGGGACATAGCTCAGAGACATTAGCGCCTGCCTAGCAGGAGGAAGGTCCTGAGTTCAACCCCTAGTACCAAACACAGAAAAGTAAAGTATAATAAAGTAAAATAAAATAAAATTTCCTTCTAATTTCCTATACTAACCAATCATCCATTATTAATTTTATGTAGATGATTATATATTCTGTCAAATGTACTTACTGAATTTCTCCTCACTTCCTTAATTGTTTCTACTTCTTTCCTACCAACTTATGATACATAAGTTTTACCTACTTTTTTTTTTTCCTTTTTTTTTTTGAACTGGGGATTGAACTCATTCCCTTGCACTTGCCAGGCAAGCACTTTTTCTGCCAAGCCATCTCCATGGATTACCTACTTTTTAAAATACAATGAAACTCCTATATAAATGTGTGTATGAGTGGAAATAATATATCTACAAAACAAGAACATGAAAGTATGAAACATTCATATACTTAAATTTATTCTGCAAATGTTTCTCAATAAAATTATGGGAAAAAATAAAAAAAATTAAATCCAAAAAAATTTATTCTGCAAAAGAAAGAAAAGAATTGGGTAAAATAATAGGAGTAGTATAACTGGCAATGTTATAAATATGTAGTTAATAGATTGTGATACTATACTTATTTTTACATGAGGAAATTTGTTGTAAATACTCACAGATTGTCCTTCAATCAACTGAAGTACATTTTATATTAGGGCTTCTGAACTCATATTTGTAACTGAATAAAATAGGCCAAATTGGTGGATTTCCTTTTCTTGTTAGTATTCTAAGAACTTTTAAATTATAATTTGAAATATAGATTGTTTGCCAAATTGATTAGATATAGAAAAAAATTAAAAGAAAGCAAGAGTAGGATTGACACATATATTACAAAACAAACCTTTCTCTAATTGACTGAAACTTCATGCATCAGTAACTAACATTTAAAATATTTAAACTGTGTATCTCATAGAATAAAAGGCCCCATATCATTAAAATGCACGATTGTAGTCTCAATAGCACTCCCATCCTTCCAGTGTGAATGGAAACTTCTGAAAATATACAGTGGTCCACAATCGTGGATTATTTTTATGATACTCCTCAATCTTATTGTATGCATTCTTAATTAACTCCTTGTTTTGAAATATGCTTTCTTTTTCAGAGAAAGACTCAAAAAGTGTAGTCCAGGTTGGCCTTTCTCACTATGTAAACCAGACAGATCTCCTTCTCCGTCATGAAGTATGTGAGCAGTTCACATCCTGTTGTCTCAGTTTCCCAGGTGCTGGGGTCAAAGGCGATCGCTACCATACATGGCAAGATGCACTTTTAAAAATTTAAATTATTAGGGCCTGCCAAACAGCTCAGCGGATTAAAGTTCCTGCAAGCAGATGCAGAGGCCCGTTAGATCCCTGGGGCACACTGAGATGGTGACTGAGACTGGGCGTGGTAGCGTGCACCCATAATCCCAGCTCTTGGGAGGCTGTAAACAAATGGACCACTATGAGTCTGATCTAGTAGTGAGAGCCTGAACACTCTGTAGATCCTTCCCTAAAAGTACAATAAATAAATAAATAAATAAATAAAATAAAATTCTTATTAATTCCTTGACAGTTACCAAATTCTTTGAGAAGTTGTAAATTATTTCAGAAATTGTCTCATTTATTATATATATATGTGTGTATAAAGTATATATGATATATATTAGTAGAAACTATATACAATATATAATAGAAATTGTATATATAATGTATAGTAGAAATTGAGTAGAAATAAAACTATTACTAGTCAGTTTATAAAAATTAATAGTTTCAATATATTTCTTACATTTATAAATGTGTAAGTTTATATGTATACATTATTAGACATACTAAAACTTTCCAAAATACTTTATGTAGTGTCTATTATTTACCTCTTAACAAATACTGCAAAATATAGTAGAAGAAAAGTTAAGCTCTGGCTCCAAATATCCTTACGTGTGTGAGTTCTTCCTGTTAGAAAATATTAGAATCAATGAAACAGTTGCAGGTATCAGGATTTAATACTTGAAGATATTTTGGCCATTAGATATCCTCAGCTAAGCTAATAGGTGACACATGTGAACAACAGATGCACGGATCACCGAAGTTTCAAATCTACGAAAATTAAATACGTAACTTCTGCACACATTAGGAGTTTTAAATCACTTAAACTTTGCTGCATTCTTTTAACCAGGCCAACTGGAAATGTCTAAAAACAGTGCATGATTGTGACACAGTTGAGATTAATAACGATGATGTTACTGATGATGAAAGGATGAGAAACATGAAGATCAGCTTGTGTCTAAGAAGATGCTCTCAAATGCCCTCGAATTTAGAAAACTCTTGTGTAAAGCTGCAAAGAGAAGTGAACATTCACTTAAAATTTTTATTTTGACTAGTTTCACATGCTTCCATTCTGAGCAACTACCTTGTGAAATGTAACAACCATTACTGAACTCCTATCATCTTGTTTTTGAAATTCTCTATCATTTCTAATTATTTCTATTCTCTTTTAAATAAATATATATGTAAAAGATTGTTCATTTTCAAAAATGGTGTAAACTATCAAATTTGTTCATAAAAGTAATGCTAAACGGATAACATTTCAGGAAAGTGATTTCATGTCAATATTAGAGTTTGAATTTGAGGATTTATGATACATGATGTTAAACATTTTATTGAGAATACTACTATTAATTTGAAAATAATTTTGATTATTTGCATCAGAAACTAAATATTTCATTCACTACAAAGTGAGGACACGTATATTTTCCTACTGCAGTCAGATGAAGATGAGTAAAATGTATTATTATTTCTGCCTTTAAAAGGTTTTGAGTTGCAGCATGAATTAAATGCGAAAATTAGCTTAAGGAAGTTGATTATTCTAACATGCAAAAAAAAACCGAAGTGATCTTAGTTTACTATTTCTGAAAATGAGAAACAAGTTTACGGAGTTTCACACTGTGTTGTGCCCACCCACTCTTCCTATTTGTCAGATTTTAAGTGATTACCACAGAGGTTCGGACCTCGGCTATAGGAACTGTGCACATGGGATAAAGCCAGCAATCCTGTATTGCACCCTCAGCAACATATACAGAATTGTGGACATTCCGGAAGAAATGAGGCAGGAAATTAGGGCATGGCAAAAAGACCGGACAATGCCTTGCAACCTGTCAATCAGGGAGAGCTGGCAAAGAGGCTGGAGAATAGCGCGTGACCTGTCAGTCTTGGAGCCTGTCAAAGATAGCTGAACAAATATGCAGAATGGGCTCCAAAGGCATGGACTGACAGCAAAAGAAGATGTAAGTGATGGATGCCACTGGCTGCCCCTGTCCCGTCCTGCCTCACGACCCTTCTTCTCTCCAGACTACTTTTTCTTCTTGAGCATTTCCTTTACTTTTTAACTTTGCATAAATGTTAAGCTTTCTTTAAAAAAAAAAAAGAAGCCTCGATTTTTTAAAAATTGGAATAATTCCCTGAACAAGAGTACAGAACATGTAAGAAAAACACAGTCTGACATCATTTTAAAATTAAAAAGGACAAAGTCTGAAAAATTATAGTGGCCAAAAACTTTACAACGTATACAGGTATGAAAAATTAGATTTGAAAAGCTTCAGACATATAGTCTTGATATAAACAACAAATAGTGTGTATTCCTTGGGAGTACTATGAAAAAAATAATACCATACTTTGAGAGCAAATTATTATGGCAAAATGCCTACACTGTCGCAAGTTTGAACATATCCTGGATAATATTCCACCTCAAAATAAAAAATAAAATATTTTTTAAAGATCTGGGTTTGTAACTCATTGGGAAAGTGCTGGATTCAATCCCAATAAGGAAACAAACAAAACAAGAAAATATATAGTAACGAGAAAATCTTGTCTTTTTTTTCAGAACCTGGGATTGAACTCAGGCCCTTGCGCTTCCCAGACAAGCGCTTATTCTACTGAGCTATCTCTCTGGCCCCTAGAAAATCATTCTTTGCAGTATTTACATGCTTTTTATTCTGGATCTGTAACAATTCAATACCTGGATTTCTTTACTGAAAAATACACTAACAAACAATCAAATAAATGAGCTGTGACAGCTGACAAAAGTTTTCTTGTTCTAAAATTGTTTTTAAAAGTAATTTTTTTACATTTCATATACGGTCGGAAGTTTGTGTGGAAAGTTACCATTCATTTTCACTCACAACTCAAAATAAGTATGTAAATGACATGGAAATGACAAAATTAGAAGTTCTAGACAAATACACAGCTATCTGTTTCTAAGGTGGTATAAAACATGTTTATTATCACTCTCCAAATGAAAAATTCCATCGCTAATTTACTTAATTTTTTCATCATAAAATAATTATACATTTATCCTCCATAGCCACCAGATCAAAATTCCTATGGAATTATTCATCTTTTGTCAAATTTTGAGATACAATACACTTGAAAACTAAATGATTATGTTGTCCTGGATTTATCCACTTATTTTAGTGAAGAATACAGAAATTGTAGCTATAACATGAGTTTATTAGCCACATAACATTCAAAACATAGCATAGCGCTCCAAAACAGACACGTTTCACTGAAATCAACAGTGTAGGCTTGGCTTTCATCCCTGCTATTTTTTCATCAAAATCATGTTTCTTAATTTTAGTTTTCTTCTATATATCAATGTGCAAAACACCACTTCTTAGTCTGTCAGACTCTTGACAGAAAATTATGAAGATAATTTGCTTCATCAATGAAAACAAAGGAAGTATTTTGAAATAACTTGAACACCAATTAAAAATTGATTTTGCCTATGTAAAATGTAATGGAAAACAAATAATATTATTGATTATTGATAAGTAAAGATGATATTTGATCTTAGATTTTAATTCATTTAAATTTTTAAGCACAGTGATGTCACGTTTGATAAAATTAGGGTTCAGCAATATTAATGAACCTCATAAAACTATTATCCACAACATAATATGATGGAACTAAAACTCCTTCATTTGATATTCAAACATAAAAATCATCCTGAAAGTCTCCTTACATGTGTCAACATTTTGATTATTAGTATTAAATTTTTTGTGCCAGTTGTCTTTTTGAATTTTAGGACAGGGTCTACAGGTTCTACAGGCTCTCACTGCATAGATTGGACTGATAGTGATTCTCTTGTTTTCGGCCAACCAAGAGCTGGGATTACAGGTGCGTGTCACCATGCCCAATCTCAATCACCTTCTCAGCACGCCCTCGGGGCAGGGCTGTCACAGCACACCTGGATGGAACCCTGGCCACTGCACTCTGCCTAAGAAGGCACTTTAGTCCGCTGAGCTATCTGGCTGCCCCTATGGCAGTAGGACTGAACTAAGAGCCTTTTCCTTTTCCTTTTTTTAAGAGAGGGTCTTGCTAGGTAGATAAATTGCCCAAGGCCTTGCTCAATCTTGGATCTTCTTGTTTCAGCTTCCCAGAATGCTGGGATTACAGGGTTGTACCAGTGTATATACTGAACCCCTTAATTTAAGTGTTATACAGTCTCTAGGTAATATTACATGGAATCCTGTAATAGGTACATTTTTTCTGTTTTTATGTGTAAGTTAAATTAATTAATTTTAGATTAAAATGTGAAAAAAGAAGTACCAGCTCTTTTCTGCAAAGTAAAAGCTCAAACTCTGCATATTGATAGACACGTATTTATTTAAAAAATGTGTCTCAGAGTTGTTGGAGCTGACATATCAAATATTTGCAGGGCAGGATATCAGAATGGAGTCTGAGAGAGGAACTGAGGAAGAAGGCCCCCATCCAAGGGCCATCTGGAGGCAGAGTCCCTTACTCCTCAGGGTCCCTCAACCTTCTCCCTATCACCTTCAGCTCACTTCAAGAGATCCATCAGGATACATATATTTATATTTCATTCAATATCTACTCACATACATGGCAATTATCTATAAAATAGACATGCACCGTGCTATCAGACTAGTAGTTGACCAAGGAAATGTCACCAATACTGACTAAATTAGCACATAAATTTAAACACCACAACAATGAAACCCATTTCCTGAGAGAAAACTGTTGATTGCTGTGGAAGTATATTCTATCATTTAATTAGGTGATTACTAATAAGACAGATTACCACATCACAAGTAGGTCCTTTGCAATTCGTAGTAGCACAATTTGTGATAGCCAAATCTTGGAAACAACCAAGATGCCCATCACCTGAGGAAGGTTGAAAAAGATGTGGTATTTTTACCCAATGGAGTATTACTCAGCTATAAAGAATGATAAACACGAAGTCTTTATATTGAAGGGGATACCACATGAAGATATACTCATAAGTGAAATAAACCTGACACACATGTGTAAATATTGTATAGTTTCCCTAGTATAAGAACTCAAAGGAAGAAATACAAATAGAAAAGTATAATACAAGTAAAAGGAAAGCAGGAATTCGAGGACTAATTAACAGAGGGAAAGGAGAAAGCTAGGAAACATGACAGTGACGAGCCATACAGTTATATGTAGAAGATGGGCAAGGCAATGATCCTGAGAATCTCCAGAAGATTCTTGAATCTAGCAGTTAATTGGAAAGATTCTCACCCTGACTAACTATATGTACTGATACCTGTGAACTAAGCAACTGCACTGAAGATGGTAGTCTGTAATAATAGTTTCATGCTTGGAGTGCCTGTCATTCTGGTCTTCTGAATACAGACTGCTTGTCATGACATGCCAGTTGCTGCTGTGCTGTCTCTTGGGTAGATGACTGTTCAAAAAGAAGGGGGTGGTGAATGAAGTTGGGAGACAGGAAAAGGAATGCTGTGGGACTGTCCTGCTTCAAGGTTGTATATAGTTAGATTTTTGGACTTATGTGTAAACATAAGAAGTATATAATTCTTTATGCCTATTTTTAAAAATATATTCTAATTTTTAAATGTTTTTCATCATATTCTATAGTGAATTAAAGTTCAACATATCAATACTTGATGAAAAATACCTGTTCCATAGTATGCCTAAGGTGTTTGATATTCAGACAGATAGTGAGGTTAAGTTTAACAGCCTAAGTTGTATGGTAATAACAATAAGCTTGTCTTCTGGAGGATTAACAACCTAAGTTTGCAGACCAAAATTAGAAAAAAAAGGAGGGCCACAAGGAAAGCCAACATTTTGGCCCTAGCCTTCCAAGGTCAATTAAGACTCAGGACATATGAGAACTTGTACTGAAATGTCATGTAACGCAGTAATGTCCCAAATTTTCTGATCAAGGAGATTATGGGGCCAAAGAGGAAAGTGATCGATGATGTAGAGTGTGCCTAAGGAGAGTCATATGGGAGAAAACTTTCGCTCAGGTTTTCACAGAGAGCACATTGGCCAAGCAATGTCTGTGACTCATCCACATGGCTGACACTGACAAAGGTTCTACAATCTGAGGTACAGGATCTCAGGATAAATCCTGAGGGGATTTCACTGACCTTATCAGATCCAAAAGCTACAACTCTTGTTGCATAGGTTCTGCTTTACCTTTGTCTTAACCATCCAGCAGAAAAGTATAAAAACAAAGTACAAGAAGTAAAGCCGTGCTATTATGTTGAACTGTAGGGGACTCAGGTCAACAATTTCTGACATTGCCAGTGAAGCGGAAGACTCAATACTATTATGGGCTACTGGACTCTTTTAGAATATTTTGCTAAGTTAAAACACCTATAATATTCAAATAACAGAGCTTAACAAAAAAAGGGGATACAGATGAATGTCCATTTTATGTCTGTGTATTCAAAGTGGTTAGGATAGATATATAGTTGCATTCTCCTAATGAATAGAGGGATTTGTTCTAATAGTGTGTGTAAATAGGATATCATGTCCACATCTTGTACAGCAATTAACCACTAGGAAGAATGTATGCAATGATGCAATGTGTTAATTATTGAAACTGTCCTACCAATTTGGTTTTAAACTGTCTCATCAGCTATTTGTTTCTCAATAAAATTATGGGGAAAAAAGAAGCTAGTCTACTGTTAGGACTCCAAAATGTCTAAATTCTATGCTTCTGACTTTCTGCAATTTAAAAAGTATTATTAAACTCTATTATCTAGGATGATGAAAAAATAACAATACACAGTATATAGGGAAATAATTTTTTGAACTGCCTATGGCAATTAATAACTACAACTGTTATATTTCAAAAATATGTTTTTAATAACAAAACTATTATTAAACTTCAAAGCCCTGTATTCTGGAGGCTAAAAGAAATCATTTTTGTTTAATACTTTTATGAATCCTCTCCCAATCCATTGTGGTTTTCCTGACTTTTCTGTACTGAATATCAGTGGCTAAATTTTTAATAAAAGTCTGGAAGATATTTAGTGAAACAGATTTATATATCAATTCATAAATCTTTTGTCTTCAACTTATACCTAATAAGTACTTTTTCACTGTCTTCAAGTTATATCTAGTATGCTTACACTATGGAAAAATGTGTTTAAAAACTCTTCCTATTAAAATGTTCACTGTAGTGTGTGTGTTTGTGTGTGTGTGTGTGTGTGTGTGTGTGTGTGTGTGTGTGATTTGGCTGGTGTCTCCTGTCCATAATAGAAATCTTTAAAGAACTGAGACCTAGTCCCAACTCTACACTCTACACATTCGATCAATTTCCAAGCTCCCAACATATCCCTCTTTTTTGTTATTTTTGTCAGAGATAGGTATTCCATTGCAGTTAGAGATGCTGTATTTGGAGAAGTCTTTAAAGGACCTTTTCAGACTTGATGCCAGACCAAAGATTGTAGACAATTGAATTCAGCAAAATAATCCAATATAGACCAATGGTCCATAATAGTAGTGAGTTATCAGTACAACTGGCAATTTTCAGAAGTTGTTGACTTGAGCCTTTTATAGCTCAGCATATTGATATAGCTTTACTTTTTATACCTTGTGGTTAAACTTTTCTGCTAGATGGTTAAGACAAACTTAACACAAGACCTGTATAACTACAAATGTAACTTTTTTTTTTTTATTTTTTTTTATTTTTGGAACTGAGGATTGAACTCAGGCCCTTGCGCTTGTCAGGGAAGTGCTTATTCTACTGAGCCATCTCCCCGGCCCCTGAATGTAACTTTTGATATCTGCAAAATGAGCCAAATCTCTTCAGGATTTACCCTGGAACCTTGTACAGCACCTGGTACATCTTTTGTCAGTGTCAGCCATCTGGACGTGTCACAGCCATTGCTTGACCAGTTTGCTCTTTGTGAAAGGCTGCGAGAATTTTTTCTCTCTAGATGACTCTTCTTAGGCACACTATACATCATGTGCCATCACTTCCTCTGCAAACAAGCTACCTCAGTCCTGAGATAAACATCTGCCTAGTTAAGGTCAGCTATTATTCACTAGGCAATTGTGTCACTTGTGACTAACTTTGCAAAAGTATAAATAAACTACTGTTTTGTTGTGAAAAAGAAAAGAAAGGAAACAAAAAAATATATGCATACACAAAATAAGCTAGGTATACAGCTACTTTCTATTAATTTATTGAGAAGAAAGGTTTGTATTAATATTGTTTAGACAAAATATCATGTCTACATCTTGTCCTCTGAATAATTACTATGAAGACAATAGTATCCAATGTATTATTATTCATTAATTAACTGCCCTACTAACCTGTTTTGAAACTTTCATTGCTATTTTATCTTTTCTCTTATCAAAATGAATAAAAAATAAATAAAATTTTTTAAAAAATTAAAGAAGTCTTTAAAATAGGATAAAATATGATATAAATTTAAAGTTTTATTGCTTGAAGGTATAAATCAAAGTACAGGTTGTTTCATTGTCTTTTGTCTCTGCATCCAAAATTAACCTGACAAAAACTGGAAACACACATGCATTCAGCACACAGACTGAAAACTCACACAGCTGTGACTGTAAAGAAATGTTGCTCTCATTCTGTCTTTGCCTAAAAAGAGATGCAAAGCATCATCAATTTGAAGATGACAAGATAAAATTAAAATCTAAATGCCAATATTGTCAAATTGAAAGGGAGAGCTGTTGAGCTCTTCTGTCCTGCTTTTGACTGTATCCTCCCCCACCCAGTTATACTCAGTGGAATTGCCTATTGGAACATTTCACAGTGAACATTGCCTTGTGTTTGCTCGTAAGTTTTTATTAGTACATGATTATGGGACATAATCATTGCATTCATGGTGAGAAATGGGTATGTGCACGTAACAGATCTTAATTATTTCAATTTTCTTTCCCTTCCTCAACTCTGCCATATTCCATTTTGAGGTTCTTTCCAATTTTTTGCAATATTTATCTCGCTGATTCAAATCAGCTCTTTATTTTGCTCCTCACATTACTTATACATTGGACTCCTCGTATAAGAGAAACTATATTTAGGCATATGTCTATTTTGCCTAACAGTATTATCTTATTTTCCTGCAAGTGATTCAAAATTAGCTTTCTTTATGGCAGAGTAGTGATTTTGTGTAGAAAATCATTGTGTTTATTCATTCATCTCTTTGTGGCTATATGTACACCGTTTTGAGATCTAGTTATTATGAGTTTTGCAGTAGTAACCTTAGGTATGCATGAATCATTGTGATACAATGTCTTTAAATAATAGAGGAAAATATATAAAAAATGAATAGCTAGACTGAATGGAATTTTTATTATTAGCTTCTTGAGAAATTGCCATACCGCTATCTATAGTGGTTGCAGGACTTTATATTCCTACTCACAGTGTTTAATTCTCAATTTTATCCACAGATCAATCAGAATATGTTATTGTTACTTGAGATAGTCTTTCTTTTTGGAGAAAAATGTAGCCTCATTGTTATTTTCAATTGGATTTCTCTAATGTGTAGCAACATTGAATTTTTCCTATATTTATCGGTCATTTGCACTTCTTCTGAGGGGTATCTACTTATCATATCTGCCAATTTATTATTGGCTGTTTTATTTTGGGGACACATTTTTTTTTGCGATCTTTAAGTGTTCTAGATGCTAGTCTTCCTTCATAGAAGTGGGTTGATGGAAACCTTCCCCCGCAATTTTGTACTTTGTTTCTTTACTCTGTTGGTTGTCTCCTTTGCTGTGCGGAAGTTTTTTGATTTGATAGACTCCCATCTGATTTTTCATATTATTTCTTGTGCGAGTGTAGTTCTATTCAAGATATTTTAACTTAGGTACCTATCTGCAAGAAATTTACCTATTTTTATCTTGCAGAGGATTTTTGATCCATTTTGATTTTACTTTAGTACCTGGCTAGAGATACAGACCTAACTCAGCTTTCTGCATGTATGTAATCTGTTTTCTCAGCACTGTTTACAAAGAGGCTATCTCTCCTCCAGCTAATTTGTAGCCAGATTGTCAAAGGTCAGATGACTTAAGATACCTGAGGCCTGAATCAGCATCCTCTGTCCTTCTGTTGCACGTGCCTATCTTTGGGCAGTGCCACGCTGTTATCACTACAGCTTTGTGGTAGCATTTGAAATTCGGGGGTGTGATGCTTCCTACTTTCCTTTCTGCCTCAGCATTGCTTTTCCCATTATGAGTCTCTTCTGATTCCATATGAATTTTTGTTTTGGCTAGTTTTATGTGCCTGTTTGTACATAAACTGAAGATGTTGGTGGCTGTCATCTTTAACATCAACCAAAGACACAGTCTACTAGGGTCCCATGAATTCTTTGAAGTGCTTAATATAGACTGATTACTTTAATATTCTTCTTTTTTATTTTAATATTCTTGAAATCCACCAAAAGACTTCAAGAGCACAGGGCCAGGGAGATAGCTCAGTGGCACAAGTGCCTTCCTGGCAAGTATAAGGTCCTGAGTTCTATCCCTCATAGAGACAAAAATAAATTATCCATGCCCAGATATATCATATAAGGCCAGACAAATAGCTCAGCAGATTAAAGCGCTTGCAAGCAGGCACAAGGGGCCAGGGATTCCATCCCTGGGCCTGCTGCACCAGCCCCGCGCTGACACAGCCATTGAGACTAGGCATGGTGGCACCACTCCTGTAATCCCAGCTCTTGGGAGGCTGTGAACAGGCTGATCACTATGAGTATGATCTAGTAATGAGACCCTGAACACCCTGTAGCCCCTTCCCTAAAATACAAAAGAAAAAGAAAGAAAGAAAGAAAAAAGACTTCAAGAACAAATAACCAAATTCAGCATTGTAGCAGAATACAATGATTCCTTCAATAATTCCATATGAATTTTTACTTTGACTAGTTTTGTTTATTTTTATGTTAGGAATGCCATTGATATTTGTTTGGGATTGCATTAAATGCATCTATCGATTTTGATAGTATGACCATGTTGACAGTACTCTTTCTGCCTATCCAGAAACCAAGAACAACTTTCCATTTACTGATAACAACTTGAGTATCCTTTTTTGGATTCCTCAGGATCTTTTTATAAGACCCTTTACTTCTTGGTTAAGAAAATTTCTTTTTTCTTTTCTTTTTTTTTCTTTCTTTCTTTTTTTTTTTTTTTCAGAACTGGGGATTGAACTCAGACCCTTGCGCCTGCTAGGGAAGTGCTTATTCCCTGAGTCATCTCCTTGGCCCCAAGAAAATTTCTAAATATTTAATTGTTGTCTATATGTATCACAAACAGTATTATCTTCCTAATTTTTTTTCTAGAAGGATTCATTATTAGAGTACAAAAATGATTGTGATATTTGGGATGATTTTGTATTCTGCTACAATGCTGAATTTGGTTATTTGTTCTTGAAGTCCTTTGGTGGGTTTCAATAATATTAAAGTAATCAGTACATATTACACACTTCAAAGAATTCATGGTCCCCAAGTACCTTAAAAGACTGTGTCTCACGTTGATTTTAAAGGTGACAGCCACCAACATCTTCAGCCACCAACCACACTGTTTCAATGACTGACCATGACATCACTTCCTCTCCCATGGTGCATGTGCTGTAAAGCAAACCTCATGTCTTGAACTTCTTTAATAATTGGAAAATTCAGTGATATCCAATACAACATAAATATGCAACTCCATTTTGAAATGAAGTACCCTGAACCTTCTGCTGCAGCCAACTTTATGTCACTTATTTGTGAGGATGTAGATGTAGTAAAAATTTAAAAAAAAAACTGAGCTGTAGCTATATTAATGATGTTAACTCATACAAAGCAAATTAAACTATGAATGTTCACAGAAAATTAAGTTTACCCATAAGGTTGCTACAGAAGTGGAGATGAAGCGGACTCAAAGGACTTCCATAGGGGCCGGGGAGATGGCTCAGTGCAATAAGCACTTGCCTGGCAAGCACAAGGGTCTGAGTTCAATCCCCAGTTCTGCCACAGGAAAAAAAAAAAGACTTCCATACAGTCCAATGAAAGTGTGATAAATACTAAATGAAAATATGACAAAATATTTACAGCAGTTTAATTTTAGGTGATTAAATTTCTCCCTATGTCTCCATAACATACTCATAAATGATGAATATTCCTTTCAAAAGGAATAAATTAAAATGAAATATCCACAAAAACAGTTTAAAATAAAGCAACACTACTCATAACACAAAAACAACACAAAAATGCATTCCAAATTGATTCATTTTGTACTTATATTCCTTTGGCAATCTTAGATTATTTTATATCAATACAGATGCATGTTTATTCATGCAAGTATACATATTTTATTTTTGATACATTTATATTTCTTGATAATCTATACTTGAAGTTATTAGATGAATCTTTAGGTGTAAATAGTGCTGAGTATTTTTTTTTTTTCTGAACTGGGGATTGAACTCAGGCCCTTGCGCTTGCCAGGCAAACACTTATTCTACTGAGCTAAGTCCCTGTCCCCTGTGCTGAGTATTGATGGACTTGAAGGATAATTTTGAGTAAAGCAAGATGAGAACAATTGTAAGTATTTTATTTTTGTGCTTCATAAAATTGTTAATAAATTCATTCTTTATCAAAGTAATCAAGTTTATAAATAATTGCAAATGTAGTAAGATCTCTTACACAGTTGAGAATATAATTTCTGCACTAATATGAACTTGTTAATTCAACTTTTTGTTGAAAAAGTACATATATGTATGTACAAAACTTATGAACAGTTTATACTGCTTTTTTCAGGTTACAGCTACTATACTGCTATTATTTAAAGAACACTTTTGAGGAAAAATTAACTTCATAGCTTCAGTCTTTTTCCTTAGCTCTCTGGATTTCATTGTGACAGATGAGTTCAGAACTGTGGTGCAAACTGGCATGGCCACAGAGTAGAACGCTAACCTTGACCTAGTTATAATGAAATGTTGTGTTGTCACTCAGGCTAAAGGAGTCATTAAAGTCTGACAGCATTGCCTCCTGTCAGCTTTTCCCGAATCCCTAAGGAACAAAATGTCTACCAGAATTATGACTTGGTTTCACTATTTTTCCTTTGGAGTGACATGTTAACTAATTAAAAGTAACCTGTTGCATTTCAGTTCTGGCCATCTACGAGCTGAAGGTCAGCCCTTAAGGAATTTTTATTGACGTGGCAGCTTTGCTTTTTATGGATACATCTTCATAGCAAATGTGGCTGGGAAATATAAAAAAAGGAAAGAAATAAACCAAGCAGTCCATTCAAAGCCCCGAACTTTGACTTAGTATTTTCTTTTATTAACTTGTGGTTTCCTGGCCAATAATCTTTTATATCTGAAAGGAAAAGCAAAGGCAGATAAAAGTTCTAAGGAAATATAATTACATTTATAACACAAAGTCTAAAATTACATGCATTCATAATGATAATCAAAATACAATGCTGCAAAATACAATGCCTGATATTGAAACTCATTTTAAAAAGATATTTAAATGTATAAATAAGGTCTGTATGTCAAAGAAGAAATTATGAAATGAGTTTTAAAAAGAGCAATTTGGGTAAATTTACCATTATTAAGGATCAAAGAAACATGAAAGAGGTCACAATGAATGCCTGGGATCATAAGCTAAGAGGCAATTTTCATCCATTAGCTATTCTCATATTTTTAAACATAAAAGAACTAGAGAGGAAAAACAAAGGGTAGTTTGAATTAATTTCCTTGTAGAACTTTAAAATGCTTTTTCTATTCAGATTTAAAATTTTAGCATAATATATTCTGTGATTGGCCTGTGAATGTAGCTGTATACCATTAATAAAATCAAATAAAAAAGAAAAGGCTATTAAAGTTTAAAAATGTTTTATTTCTGGTAGAAGCAGTGTAAAAGATAACATGTTAATGATTTCTAAGTAAAAACAAACCACCATGCAAATTATCATTAATTAAGCAACACATTTAGTAAGCAACTTATCTGACAAAAGGCGATCATATCATTAAAAATTATTTTAGATGAAGAATTAAAAAATCAAGAATTTTGTTAAGGACGAAAGAGAGGTCCAGTCTTTGGGAACCGGATTTGAATTCATTACCAACTTTAAGCTGTTAGGATATTTTCATTCATAGACAATTAAATTCTTTGTATCATGCCTATTTTTGTTTTGTTTTTTGCTTGTTTAGTTTCTGGTTTTTTTTTTTTTTTTTTTTAATTTTCGAGATAGAGTTTTTCTACTTAGTTCAGGCTGGCCTTGAATTCGCTACGCCATGCATGTCGACCTTAAGCCTGTGGCAAGCCTTTTGTCTCAGATTCCCACATGCGGGGGGTTACAGGCCTGCATCCCCAAACAAGGCTTGAGTTGTGTCTTTCTAACGGCCCAACAATTTTGATTTTCCACAGAATCCAGGCTGTTTCTTGATACTCATTGGATTTGTCTTTTAGCCAAATATACATTCGGTAAAATTTCTGCTAAGTTCTGTGTCAATGTCCTTTGCAAATGATTTTGATATGGGAGATCCTGCGCTGCCACAGGAAGATGAGAAAGGCCTGGTCAAGCCTCAGAGTAATAAGAACTGGCAACATAATGCAATTTATGCAAACAACCCGTTACTCAGCATATCTTTCTGTAACCATGAAGATTTAAAAGGAGAATTGTTAAAAAATACTCTAGGAGTTCAGGAGGAAAGCTATAGATGTATTACTTTCCCTCACGCATTGAAAAGGAAATCTCATTTATTTTATTTTATAATATTGAGAAACAAATATCAATGGGAGTTTCAAAACTGATCGATAGGACAGTTTCAATAATTGATGCATTGTATATTGTTATCTTCTTAGTGATTATCCGCAGTACAGGATGAAGACAGGATATCATATCCTGTTCAAACACTATTAGTACAAATCTTTCTTCTCACTGAATTAAGTGAAAGTAGCTGTATATCTATCCTAATTATTCTGTATATACAGATACAAAGTGGTCCTTCCTTTATATCCCCTTTTTTGTTTAGTCCTATCAGAAATGGGCATTCCATTGGCATCTAAATGCTATAGGTGCATAATTCAGCAAAACAATCCAAAACAGTCCAGCAGTCCACAACAGTAGTGGGTTATCCACAGAAGTTGTTGACTAGAGCCTTTCACAGCTCAGTATATTAATATGGCTTTAATTTATATACCTCATTTTTATACTTTTCTGCTGTATAGTTAAGACCAAGATAAAGCAAGACCCATATAACAAGAAATGTAACTGTTGTATCTGATAAGGTCTGTCAAGTACCCTCAGGATTTATCCTGTAACACTGTACTGCAGT
Organism: Octodon degus; assembly: GCF_000260255.1. Taxonomy (NCBI): domain Eukaryota; kingdom Metazoa; phylum Chordata; class Mammalia; order Rodentia; family Octodontidae; genus Octodon; species Octodon degus. The sequence goes on from NW_004524601.1 coordinate 15,049,438, forward strand.
TTGTAGATCCTTTGTCAGTGTCAGCCATGTGGATGAGTCACAGCCATTGTTTGACCAATTTGCTGTCTGTGAAATCCTGACAGAATGTTTTCTCTCCAGGTGACTCTTCTTAGGCACACTCTACGTCATCGATCATGTTGCTCTGTGACCCCATAATCCCCTTGATCAGAAACTGTGGGATACAACTGAGTTACATGATGCTACATTATAGGTTCTCTTATGTCCTGAGTCTTCATTGAACTTGAAAGGTTAGGGCCAAAATGTTGACTTTCCTTGCAGCTCTTCTTTTTCTCTAGCTTTTGGTCTGCAAACTTAGGTTGTTAACCCTCCAGAAGAGAAGCTTATTATTACTTTACAACATATGCCATTGGGTTTAACTCCACTATCTGTCTGAATATCAAATATCTTAGGCATAACACGGAACAGGTATTTTCCATCAAGTATTGATATGTTAAAAATTAAGTTCCTACAGAATATGACTCAGGACACAGGAGAACCTATACTGTAACATCATGTAACCTAGTGATTTTTACATGAAAGTTAGAATTGGTTTTAAGAAAATCTGATACTTTACTTAAATTTCAAAGATTAGCTTTGCACAGAGAATTTAAAAAATTATATAAGGGAGAGGCACATATAACAGACACAGGTGAGAATGTGTTAAATCACATATTTAACATATGTAATATTTTTTATATTTTTGAACTAGCATTGTAAATGCAGTAATGGTGCATTAGAGTATAAGAAGTAAATAATGGTCTAGGGCTCCAGAAAAATGTTTCTGTACTTATCCCGTGAAAAACCTCGCATTACACATTTAGAGACTTGCACTTTGGGTATAGTGTTTACGTTTTATCCTATGGAGAGCCATCAGTGGTGTTATTGGCATAGAAGAATTCATTTACCAGATTCACTTAAGAAATAAAACACTTTTGACAATGTGAAAATTGAATATATGCATGAACAGTTATGTACCGAGAGAATATTAGCAAGCTAAAAATAGGAAGTAATATATAAGACCAAACGTAGAGGGTTAATGTGTGATTAAATAGGAAACTATTTCTAGAATACAAAACTTTGTAAAGGTTGAGGACTCACGTATTGATATTCCCACTGTCTACTATGCACTACACCAAAACTGTTATTGGAGTGTATTAATCACCTCTTTCATTGCTTGACAATATATTCAGTACTTAAAAGAGAAGAGCAGCTTAAAGTTTTAGAAGTTTCAATTAACAGTGGCATGATGTGCAAAACTGCTTAATTCATGGCAGCAGATAAGCAACACAGAGGAATCCTGGAGGCAGAATTCTTTCTGAGGGGAAGAGTCCAAGAATCAGACATAATAGAAGTCATGCATCCATGAACCCCCAGACATACCCTGAAATGTGGTATTTACTGATGCCCTAGTCAGATCTGAAGACGTAAAAGGTATTAAGCCAGTTTAACTGTCACAAACATTTTTAGTGTAGATAACACTATAACATGCATCTGAAGTTTGAAAATAGCAAATAATATGAGCACAATTTTAGTTAACTCTGGAATGAGACATTACTTCTTAGGAATTAATACATACTCCAAGACAAAAGATAGTGGGTTAAGTCTGGCGTCGTGGTCCTGGCCTGTAATTGTAGCACTTGGGAGGGCACAGGAGGATTTCTCTGAGTGGAAGGACAGCCTGGGTTACATAAGTGAGCTCGGGGCCAGCCTGCACTACATAGAGGGAACTTGTCTCCAAAAAAGCATTATGTATGTTATGTAACACCTCTCCAGATTAAGCATCATGTACATTTACACTACTAAAATAGCAAATGGCATGGAGTATGTATAATGAATATTAAGAGGAATCATTAAACACCAATTGATAACTTCAGAAAATAATCTGTAAAATATATAAACAGACATACCTTTGAATTACAGACATCTGCCTTGTAAAATTTTTTTAAATTATCATTATGACAGAAATTTTAAAAGAGAGCCAATAATTATTATTTTTTGTTCCCTTGAAGATAGTATGTAGCTGAAGTTGACTTTCAGCTCACTATGAAGTCCACGCTGCCCCCAAACTGTCACATGACTCCCTGTGCTTCTCCAGTGTGAGTTTACAGGTATATATTACTCTTTAAAACAAAAGCAGAATATTTCAGTGGGAAAAATGTTATGTTACAAGTATATTCATATCTATGAATACTACACTCATTTTTTATTTAGTAACATTTTGCATGAATGTTAGTTAATGTTACAATACTGCATTAAATAATTTTAATTGCAACATATGAATTTGCTTATAAAAGTTACTTATAAGAACTACTAAGTCTATCTAAATCAAAATTGCTCTGGGGCAGGCCAGATAGCTCAGAGGATTACAGTGCCTGCTGAGGCAGATGGAGAGACCAAGGTTCAATCCCCTGCATGCTGTGCTGGCCCTGCCCCTGGGGCCTGCTGAGACAGCAGTTGAGACTGGGTGTGGTGGCGCATGCCTGCAACCCCAGCACTTTGGAGGCTGAATACAGGAGGATCACTATGAATCCGACCTGTGTAGTGAGTCCCTGCAGACCTTGTGCTATATAAATAAATAAACAAACTGTACTTATAGTCTATCCAAGCTAGTAGAAACAATCTTTACTTTTTTGCAATGGGTTTGCCACGAGAGCACAGGTGTAGTAAAACCACCACTAAATCAAAGCCAACATGAGAAAGGAAAAGACACACATTAATATCATCATCATCAGACACATAGACTCTGGCCAGTCCATCACCACAGCAGGCCATTTGATCTACAAATGCGGTGGCATCGGCAAGAAAACATTGAAAAATTTGGGAAGGAGGCTGCTGAGATGGGGAAGGGTTCTTCAAGTATGCCTGGGTGCTGGACAAGCTGAAAGCCAAGCATGAGAGTGGTATCACCACTAACATCTCCCCGTGGAACTTTGAGACCAGTAAGTATTATGTGACCATCACTGATGCCCCTGGACACAGAGACTTCATCAAAAACATGATTACAGGCACATTCAGGCTGACTGTGCTGTCCTGATTGTTGCTGCAGGTGTTGGTGAATTCGAAGCTGGTATCTCCAAGAGAGGGCAGACCTATGAGCATGCCCTTCTGGCTTACACACTGGGTGTGAAACAAGTAATTGTTGCAGTTAACAAAATGGATCCCATGGAACAACCCTACAGCCAGAAGAGATACGAGGAAATTGTTAAGGAAGTCAGCAGCTACATTAAGAAAATCAGCTACAACCCTGACACCATAGCTTTTGTGCCAATTTCTGGTTGAAATGGTGACAACGTGCTGGAGCCAAGTGATAATATGCCTTGTTTCAAAGGATGGATGGTCACTCATAAAGATTGTAATGCCAATGGAATCACACTGCCTGAAGCTTTGGATTGCAACATTCCAACTACTTTCCCAACTGACAAGCCTTTGAGGCTGCCACTGCAGGATGTCTACAAAATCGGTGGTATTGGCCCTGTCCCTATGGGCCGAGTGGAGACTGGTGTTCTTAAACCCAGCGTGGTGGGCACCTTTGCTCCAGTCAACTTCACAACTAAAGTCAAATCTGTTGAAATGCACCATGAAGATTTGAGTGAAGCTTTTCCTGGGGACAGTGTGGGCTTCAACGTCAAGATAGTGTCTGTCAAAGATGTCCGGTGTGGCAATGTGACTGGTAACGCAAAAATGACCCACCAGTGGAAGCTCTTTTCACTGCTTAGGTGATTATCCTGAACCATCCCAGACAGATCAGTGCTGGCTATGCCCCTGTTCTGGATTGTCACACAGCTCACATTGCTTGCAAGTTTGCTGATCTGAAAGAAAAGATTAATCCCTGGTCTGGTAAGAAGGTAGAAGATGGGCCCAAGTTTTTGAAATCTGGTGATGCTGCCATTGTCGACATGGTTCCAGGCAAGCCCATGTGTGTTGAGAGCTTCTCTGAGTACCTACTTCTGGGTCATTTCACTGTCTGCAATGTGAGACAGACAGTTGCTGTGGGTGTCCTGAAAACTGTGGACAGGAAGGCTGCTGGAGCTGGCAAGGTCACCTAGTCGGACCAGAAAGCTCAGAAGTCTAAATGAACATTATCCCTGCCACCTGCCACCCCAGTCTTAATCAGAGGTGGAAGACATGTCTCAGAACTGTTTCTCCCAATTGACCATTTAAATTTAATAGTGAAAGACTAGTTAATGAAAACAATGCAACGTAAAACCTTCAGAAGGAATGGAGAATGTTTTGTGAACCCTTATTTTGTGTGTGTGTGTGTGTGTGTGTGTGTGTGTGTGGCAGTTTTTAAGTTATTAGTTTTCTAAAATCAATACTTGTTAATGGAAACAACTTGACCAAAAATCTGTCACAGAATTTTGAGACCCATTAAAACAAAGTTTAATGAGAAAAAAAATCTTTATTTGTTATCGATTAAACAGTATAAATAGAATTTCCATATCATATACATTTAGTTAAGTGATTTAAGTATTACTAAAATAACTGTTCAAAATTTTTTTAAAGTATTCCATGATTTCATTATTTTAAACAGAGAATTTTTAGTTACCTCTTCTGCCTTTTGTCAAATAATTTTATTTAATGTATTTGGTACAGGGTCTCACTATGCAGCTCAAACTTGTAGTGATCCCCCTGCTTTCAGCCTCACCAGCACTGGAATTACAGGTATGCTCCACCATGCCAAGTCTCAGTGGGACTCAGTGCATCTGGGGTGAGGCTGACATGGCATGTGGTATTGGGGATCAAACCTGGGCTCTGCACATTCCAGGCAAGTGCTTAGTCTGCTGAGATATCTCTCTAGCCCCTCAAATCATTGTTTTAAATCTGTTTATTAATTGTTACCCAATTACAAGAAATATAAAAATTATGTGTATTGCAGGGTAAGATGAGGTATTTTGATAACATGAATGATTATATAACACACACACACATATATATATATATATATATATATCCTCAGATATTTGTCATTTCTTCATTGTATAAATATTTAAGTCTTACCTCTTAGCTTTTCAAAATATACAATATAATATCAATATCTATACACATTCTATTATGTAAAAGCTCACTGGAACATGTTACTCTTATTTAATTATATCTTAGCTTCAAGAAGATGACAGTAGCAAAATCAAAATTATTAGCTACCTCAAAAACCCCTGATCCCTTTGGTCTTTATATATTCACATGTTTTATGGGTCACAGATTAAATATACAGATAATTATTCACATTAAACCATCTGAATATTAAAATTAATACTTTCTTATTCAGTCTATTTTTCTATCTAGTTTTCTTGGATAGAAAAAAGTAAAAATTTGTCAATTGTCAGAGATGGAAGTTCCATTACAGTTAGAGAAGCTATACCTGTAGAAATCTTTAAAGGATCATAGGTCTGGCCAAATAGTTCAGTGGATTAAAGCGCCTGCAAGCAGGGGAAGGGGCAGGGGTTTGATCCCTGGGCTTGCTGTGCCAGCCACCTCCCCTCAGGGCATGCTGAGATAGTGATTGAGACTGGGTGTAATGACATGGGACTGTAATCCCAGCTCTTGGGAGGTTGTAAACAGGAGAATCACTACAAGTCCATTCTAGTAGTGAGACCCTGAACACCCCATAGATCCTTCCCTAAAATACAGGAAAAAAAAAATAAGCAAGATTCATATTGCTATGGTTTGTGTCAAGTAGTCCCCTAAAGCCTTATGCTGTGATTAGTCAGCTCCTAGAGTTTGGGATTAATTCATGATCCAATTCTGGGATTATGGGTATGAGTGCTAACGCAGCATTGCGTGGGGAACCTGCATACAACATAAGGAAGGGAGAGAGGCTTGCTACTTGCTGCTGTGGCTGCCCCTCCCTTTTGACTCTTGCTGCTTTTATTGTTTTTCTCCACCAAGAACTGCTGCCCTCTGCCATGTACCAGTCTGCCTTGGAGCCAGCTAACTATGGACTGAAACCTCCACATACTGTGAGCTATATAAAACTTTCCTTCCTTAATTTTGGGTGTCAAATATTTTGTCCCAGCAACAATAGAAAAGGAACAGAGACAAATAGTAAATGTAATCTTTATAACTTCTTATCAGTCTAAATTTTATTCAGTATATTTTACATTATCAAGTGTTTGACTGTTATAATAGAGTTTCTGATTAAGTAGAGGTAGAAGGACACCTCCCAGGCATGTCCCACTTCACTGGAAATGTGCTCATACTGGGCTGAGAAAAGATTACTGATCTACATTCTACTCTGCAGCAGTTGTTTAGTTATTTATTAAGTTGTGGCTATTTTTATGTTTCTCATCCTTCCGTCTACAGTCATATATTGATATTTACAACTTCTGTAGAGTAGAATCTAATGTTCTTCTACTTCTACTATGTCATGACAATTGGGTTATGTATAACAGTTAAAATGAAATATGGAACACACAAATGTTTTTGATAGATTAACTCACAAATGAAATATGTACAAAGAATACATATTAATCTTGTTTTGCATTCTTTTAGACAAAGATAAGCTTGGATAAATTTAAAATCACAATAAATTCACTATTTCTCCATCAACTAAAACTGCATCTTTAGTACATCTGATATATACAATAGTTCGTTCATCCAAAATTAAGCATATTCTCTTATGGTGAAAATATAAATGATTGCAGAGTAGATAATTAAATCAGCTAGGATGTTTTATCAAATGAGCCATGAAAATTGTGGTATGGCACTCATCCAGTTGGAAAAACCATTGAAATCTTGTCTTTTTTCCTGCTGCTTAAGGCTCTCAGTTGATTAAGGATGCCTAGACTTATTCTTGCCTTCTTCAACTGTACCTTGCCTTTCCTTACAAGACGAAATAAAATGCTGTTTTCAGTTATTCATAATGTTACTTTCATAATAACATTAATATTGGTGAGAAATCATAGAGTTGAGACACTAGTATTTGGTAAGAGTTGTCATTTTGGCCTGCTTAATGCTATTAGGTTTCTGTTTTTATTATGTTTTGTAACTCTGTTGAATATATTTATTAAACCTAGGAGATTTTTTTGCTATGTTTCAATTTCTACTTATCTGAATCAAATATCAAGAGAATGCAGCTATTTACAATAGCTACATTAAAGAAGACTACATTTAGCCAAAGAGGTGAAAGATTTCTAGATTAAAAACTAAAGTATCACAAAGCATGACGGTACACACCTGTAATTGCAGCACTCAGGAGAGTGAGCCAGGAGGATCACCATGAATTTGAGGCCAGCCTGGGCTACAAAGTAAGCCCAAGGTCAGCCTGTAGTGCATAGTCAAGGCTCAGAAACATAAATAAATAAATATATAAATAAATAAATCTAAAATATCAGACTGGGGAGATAGCTCAGTAGAACAAGTGCTTGCCTGGCAAGTGCAAAAGCCTGGGTTCAATCCCAGTACAGCCAAAATAATAACAATAATAATAATAATAATAATAATAATATAATTAATTAATTAAAACAATTGAAAAAGGTATAAAAAGATGGAAAGACATCTTTCATTCATTTATTAGAAGTGTTATTATTAAAATGTCATTATATCTGAAATGATCTAAAAATTCAATAGTTACTAAATACCAAAGTAAACCTTCCCAGAGCTACATAAAATAATCTCAACACTTGTATGGACCAAAAATAAGCAATAAACATACAAAAAGCAAATGTTCAGAGCATTGTGGAGCAACAGAATGAAGGATGACATGCTACTGGACCTGACTTGTAACTACAGTACAATGCTAGTACAATCAAAACAACATGGCAGTATCATAAAAATATATACACCAGAGACAAAAATAACATGACATCTAAATAGATGCAGAAAAAAATTTTGACAAAGTTCAACACTGAATTTTGACAAAAACCCTACAGAAAATTGGAATAAATGGTATTTACTTCAACTTGATAAAAGCCATTTATGACAAACCAACAACCAACATCATACTAGATGGACAAAAACAGAAAGGCTTCACTTTAAAATCAGAAACAAAACAAGGATGCCCACTGTCACCACTCTTATTCAAAATAGTCTGGGAAACAGTAGCCAGAGCAATTAGACAAGAGACAGAAATAAAAGGAATAATGATTAGAAAGGAAGAAATGAAATTATCATTATTTGTAAATGACATGATACTTTGTATAGAACAGCCCAAGAACTGCACTTCAAAAAGCTTGTAGATTTAATAAGGAAATTCAGTAAAATATCAGGCTGCCAAGTCAACATTCAAAATCAGTAACATTTCTATAAACAAACAACAAACACACTTAGAGACTAATTAGGGAAACATCAAATTTCACAATAGCATCCAAATAAAGAAAATATTTAGGAGTCAATCTAGCAAAGAAAGTAAAAGATCTATGCAATGAAAATCAACACTACCCAGAAAACAAGATATCAATAAGGATTTTGGAAAGATATTCTTTGCTCATGGAAAGGAGGAATCAGCATTGTTAAAATGGCCATACTCCCCCAAATTTTTACACATTTTAAATGAACTTCCAATTAAAATAACATTATTTCACCTCAAAAATCTAGATAAAACATTCCACAAATTCATCTGGAACCAGAAGAGACCTAGAATAGCCAAAGCAATTCTGTGCAACAAAGGCAAGGGAGAGGCATCACAATCCCTCACGTGAGATTACACTACAAAGCTACTGTGATAAAATCAGCATATATTAGCAAAAAAAAGAGGCAGACCTGGGGATCAATAGACCAGATTAGAAAATTCAGACACAATTGCAAACACACTTAGCTACCTTATCTTCGATAGAGGTGCCAAACATGTGAACTGGAAGTAAGATAAGCTCTTTAGTAAATAGTGCTGGAAAAACTGGCTTTCTACAAGTTAAAAGCTAAAATTAGACCCATGTCTATTACCATACACTAAATTCAAGCCGAAATATATCAAGAATCTAAATATTAAAACAAACACTAAATCCACTCCAGGAGAAAGTAGCCAGAAATCTTGAAGACAGGGGTAGCCAGAGGATTCATGAACAAAAAAACAATCTGTATGGGAAATACTTCAAAGAATCAACAACTTGGATCTTGTCCTATTGAAAAGCTTTTGCACATCAAAAGAAATCACCAACAAAGTGAAAAAACAGCCCACAGAGTGGGGAAACATTTAACCAGCTGTCCCTCACACAAATGACTTCTATGTAGAACACATAAAAATTAAAAAATCAGACCCTCCAAATTCAAAGAGCCAATCCATAGCTAGGCATTTTAGATGAATACACAGATCTAAGATGAAGAAATACAAAAAGATACAGTGGCCAGAGTTCGATCCCCTGTGTGCCATGCCAGCCCCGCCCATGGGTTGCCCTGATATGGCAATTGAGACTGGGCATGGGGGCATGTGCCTGTATACACAGCACTTGGGAAGCTGAAAACAGGAGAATCATTACGAGTCCAATCTATAGAGTGAGACCCTGTAGATCCTGTCCTAAACACAGGAAAAAAAAAAAAAAAAAAAAAAGAAAGAAAGAAAGAAAAGAAAAAGAAGTACAAAAAGTAAATAAATATCTGAAAATATGTTCAATTTGACTAGTCATTTGAGAAACGCAAATTGAAACAGCACTCAGATTTCATCTCCAGCAGGAAAGAATGCCTTATATCAACAAATCAGCCAATAACAAATGCTGTACAGATTGTTAAGGAGAGGAAGGCTTTTCCACAGTCAGTGTGAATGTAGACTGATACATCCACTGTAGAGATCAGTGTGGATGTTCCTTAAAATTCCAAGATTAGAGTGCCTATTCAATCCAGCTATTTATCTTCTGGGTATTTTTCCAAATTAACTGAAAAAATACCACAGTAATATACCTGCACCCATGGTCATAACAGCACAATTTGTCATAGTTAAATTTTGGAAACAACTCAAACATCCATCAATTGTAAAATAGATTAAAAAGATGTGGTATTTTGATACAATGGAGTATTTCTCAACTGTAAAACAGATAAACTCAAAGCTTTTATAGGTAAATAGATGCAAATAGAGACCATAGTCTTAAGTGAAATGAATCAGACCCGCATGTGTAACATTGTATTCTCTCCCTAGAGCAAGATCCTGAAAGAGTAAATAAAATCTGAAAGGCATAATAGATACTGTGACATGGAAAAAAAATTGTTGAAAGGTAAGGAATATCTGGGATGAAAGGATGGGGTGGGAGGGAGACAGAGAGAGAGAGAGAGAGAGAGAGAGAGAGAGAGAGAGAGAGAGAGAGAGA
>NW_004524601.1:15059809-15095992 GCF_000260255.1 Octodon degus
AAAGAAAGAAAGAAAGAAAGAAAGAAAGAAAGAAAGAAAGAAAGAAAGAAAGAAATGTATATACACAGGAAAGCTTGTATAATTGTAACAATGATTTATCCTGGTGTATAGAAAGGAGAAGTTAATGAAGCAATTATTTTTCTTTCTACTTTTTAATTTTATATCACTTTTTGGACCAATTTTGCATGCTTATATCTGCTAATCTGAACAGCTAACTTGAATATATCAATATGCGCTATAACAACAATTGTTGAATTCCTATTATTTTGTTCAGTGAAATTCTGTGTACTTGAAGCAGAAGGTTTCTGAGAAGGGTTTCAGTGGCGGAATGCAGGCAATGGCTAGTTGAAACTAGTTAAGATGCCTGGTAGTAGACTAACTAGGAGCAGCAGAGATTGAGGTAGGGAACTGTTAGAAGCAACTGTGGTTGCCAACAAGAGTGCCAAGATAGAATTCTCAGGGGAAAGGGGCTTCTTTTTGCTTTTATTTGTCTTTGAGAAGTTGGCTTTCAGTTTTCTACTCTGCAACCTCAGGAAATCCTCTTTTTTAGTTTTTTTTTTTCTTTTAACACACAATCCAGGACTGCAGGTTTATTCTGGATTTCACCCAGTGTACATTCCTATGATATCTATTATGTACTCCTAAGTGATGGTGCAACAGACAAAGGGTAGGTGTCCCTCACGGGGAGACCATTCAGATGCCCACCTTGCTGTGCCTTTCTTGGGGATTTCAGCATGCTTTGAATAAGAAAGATGTGAGGTTTCTGTCATTCCACATGTTGATCTCCACAGAACTGCAGGTAAGCTCCCGAGTAGCACCACATCCATTGTTTTCCAGTCCTGGTGCACAGACAGAACAGCCTATTGCTTACACTGTCTGTTCCTCTCATTCATATATCGATTTAACAGGAACTAAGAGATTAGATATCCCAAACCCCTTCTCTTGAGGGTGACCTTAACTAATAAGAGTTGATCAAGCTCTTTTTCTGCTCCAACTGAAGAGGACTGACACACAGACTCACTCTTTGTGGTCCGATATGGGGTATTTGAGTGGGGAGCCAGAAATCCTCCTCCAGACCTCCAGAGGACTAGAGAAACCTAGAGGGACCACTTTCTTGGCAGAACTTGGTGAGGTCCCTGCTCCAACCATAAGGGCCATGAGTTGTGATCAAAGAGTTTGGCACACTTGGTCTTCCGGGCCAATGCTCCAGATACGAATGCAAGTAGACACACAAAATGACACTCAGGATTGAGAGCCATATTTAAATACATTGAAGGGCAGTGATCAGGGCCATTCACAGAATATTAGGCCCTGACCTCTGGTACTCTACAGACTATATTGCATAAGCAAACAGGACGTATAGAGATAGACTGATTTGCTAGTTGAGTTTTTGTTTATGCAGTGTGCATCCCAGTGACAAGACATTTCTAAGAGACCAGAGACAACTGGAAGTGGAACAGGAACTGTTATCCAGTCAACTAAGAAACTGAAGTATACTGGCTGGGTGGAGGGGACACTTTTTGTTACACAGAATGCTTCAGTAAGTTTCAATATGCTCATGTTACAAAGTCTGGGTTGCTTTCCCCCAGACTGAGCAACTAAAGCGAGCAAGGCAGGTGTGCTAGTGCTACACATATACTCCTTCAACCTTGGTAATAGTAAGTGTTGCCATTTTCAGGACATTTGTGTACATATGTTTCCTTCATAATCTTTGAGATAAAAGAAAATAGCTGTCTGGGATAGATTCAAATCCTGTCCGTTTTATTTTGTCATAATATAAAAACAGCAGTATGAGTGAAGTGCCTTTTTCAGAGAACTTTCATCATTTATTTTTTTCCAAAATGGAATGAAATTGGACTGATGGGTACTTTATAAAGTTTGGATAATTAATGTTATACATGATTAAAAATGGAGTATATATAAGAAAGGATCTTCACTTTTATTAAAACAACATATGTCAGAGCATATTAATGGATAAAACAATGTTAGAAATTAACACAATTCCTTTTCTTTTATTGACTTTGGATATTCTTTGAGTACAGCATGATACAAAAATAACTCTGAACTATTTAATATAGTTAAAGGTTTCATTTTTAAAAACTATTTCCTGCCTTCCTTCTGGAATACAATTCAAAATGCTCTTCTATTAAGTTAGAATCAGTTATGCATAATGCAGGAATTGGATATGCCTTTTAAAGACACTTCCAAATCAGAAATTATTTTATTTTTAAACACTGACACACACACACACACACACACACACACACACACACACACGTGTGTGTGTGTGTGTGTGTCAGAGCTGCCTGATTTCATCTTAAACTTTTTTTAAATTTTAAGACAGGGTCTACAGGATCTACAGGGTCTCACTGGTAAATTGGACTTGTAGTGATCCTCCTGTTTACAGCCTCCTAAGTGCTGGGATTACAGGCATGCACCACCATGCCCAGTCTGGGGATTGAACTCCTGTCCCCTGTGTCTGCCTAAGCAGGTGCTTTAATCTGCTGAGCTATTTGGCCAGCCCTGCAACATATTTATTAAAAGTGTAATAGTTTAACCCTAGGGTTTGCTGGCTCAATTTCCAGTACTTGAATGTAAGCAATTTAAAGTTGATTTTCTTCTTTTTCTGATGAAATCAATTCATTTTGCAACAATTTTCAGTCGAATTTCATGTTGTCAAGTCACAGTCTGGGTTTAAATCATTTGCAATCCAGTGTCTGAATTTCTAATTCTTCATACACTTTTCACAGATTCCACATTTGCTTTCTACTAACTTTACAATTCTACTTTCATATTAATATCATTCATTCACTGGAATGAGATTAAGATTCCATTAGGAAATTTATTTGTATTATCATTTATAAATTTTTCAATACAAAAGAATTTACACATCCTTTGCCAAATTTACCTCTTTCTTTAGATCACTTCCCACTTTTCTCTTCAGCCCATGCTGAGATTAGCATAATTGTTTAAAGCTTTCATGTTGGTTTGGTACTGGTATGCTGCCAAAGCTTTTCATTTAGTCTCAGTTCCTGTGTCACTCTCCTACCTAGTGTACAGCAATACTGCTATTTCCCTTTAGAAGGATGAATTGATTCCTAGATAGTCTAAATGACAAAAAAGTTCTCATCTTTTAATATATGGTACAGCTATGCAGCATTTCCCTTCTATGTGGATAGTGTTTCATTCATTGAATCTTTTGCAGAGGATGAGGAACAATTTTTATGATTGATAAAGGCTGGAGAACTTTCTCAGTACTAAATTGTACAGCAAAGAGTCTCCATGGGCCATTGTGATATTCTGTGTTTGACTGGACTAGGTATGTGTGCTTTTCCAACATTTAGACTTTTCATTATTAAGGCGTCTCTGTTAAATTAATTACTTTGTTGCTAACAACATACAGTGTAATAACTATTGTTTCTATCTTATTTGATTATGAAATAATATTTTTTTCATAGAATGCAATAATTATAAATATGACAAAAACACAACCATTGTGTCCATAAGGAAACATATTTAGGGCTTAGAGAGTAATTTTTGTTTTTTTTTCTTCTATTTTAAAAGTAAAAAAAATAGCAAAAACTAAGAAACAGAGTAACATACAACAATATATACAGTACAGAATTTCAAACAATAAAAATGACATTGGTCATTATATTATGTATTTTTATCATCAAATCTGTTGCTCAGATTAACAGATATAGATATATAAGATTGTTCAAATAATTAAACAATAATGCTTACTTTCAATAAACCTTATTTTTTTCTTGTAGTCTTTACTTTTTTAGTTTATTTTAAAGAGAGAATAATAATAATTGTTAAGACATTAGAAATGGTACACATTTAAATGAATAAGATGAGAGATATTGAACCATAGTTTTTGTATTGCACATTGCTGTCTTTGATGTAGTTGCTCAGATTACAGATATTAGCATATAGGTTAGCCAAAGTGAAAATTTTAAATAGTAGCTTTTACTTTCAAAAAAACTGAGGGAAGTTAGTACTACACTCATCTCATCTATACTGTACATATACTTACATGATTTTTCCTCTTTCCTTTTTTCCTTGTCTTTTCTCCTTTCCCTCATCGTTATTGCTTATTCCTTATGTTCAGTTTCTTTCCATTTTACCATATAAATTATACCTTTCAGATTTTATTTTTTTCTTTCATGTTCTTACATTAGGGAGATCATACAACACTTGCACACGTGGTCCTAATTTGTTTAACTCACTAGTATAGCCTCCAGTTGTATTGATTTACCTATAAAGGCTTAAGTTTTTCTTTATAGTGTGTAATACTTGCCTCCAGGAATGAGATTAGCAGTATTGCTTCTTGTTCAATTTCATTGAAGAGTTTGAGGAATACTGAGAATAAATCTTCTCTAAATTTCCTGTAGAATTCAGCTGTGAATCCTATAGGACCTGGGAATTTTTGTTGTTGTTGTTGACATTTTTAATGATATTTTCAATTTTGTTTCATTATTAGATTATTTAGAGTTTCTATATCTTCTTGAAGCAGCTTTGGCATTTCATATGTATCTAGAAAAATGTCCATTTTATCTGTGTTTTCCATCCTGTGAGAGTGAAGATTTTGGAAGTACATATCAATGGTGATCTGAATTTCTCTAGCGTCTATAGTGATTTCACCATTTTCATTCTTTATTGTATGCATTTGGGTTTTTTCTTTCCTTTTTTTGATAAGGTTGTATAGGGAATTATCAATTTTATTCATTATTTCATAGAACCAACTCTTTGATTCATTTATTCTTTGTTATTTCCTTTGTATCCATTTCATGAATTACTTCTCTAATCTCTATAATTTCCTGACTATGGTCTTGAATAGCTTAGCTTTTTATAGGAGCTTGGTGTACCACATAAGATCATTTATCTGGTCTTGTTCTATTTTTCCAATGTGCAAATTGCCTGCTATAAACTTCCCTACGAAGACAGCTTTCCTTGTATCCCACAGATTCCAATAATTTGTATCTGTATTTTGTTTTACTGTAAATATTTTTTAATTTATTCTTTAAATTAATTTATGAACCACTGGTTGTTGAGAACATTATTTAATTTTCATGCATTTATGGTGATTTTCTAGTTTCTTGTGTCAATAATTCCATTGCATTGTGGTCAATTAGTATGCATGGGATAAGTTCAATTCCTTTGCCTTTACTTAAGCAAGGTCTACATGGTAGTATATGGTCTACTTTGGAGAACATCCCATATGTAGCTGAGAAGAATGTATATTCTGTTGCTGCTGGGTAAAACACTATGGAAATGTCTACTAATCTATTTCTTCACAAGTTTGGTTTACTTCTGTTATTTTGTTGCTTATTTTTTGCATGATTAATCTACCTCACATATAAATGGTGTATTAAAGTCCCCTAATATATTTATGTTATTTTTTATTCGATTTTTCATATCTGCTAAAAATTTGTCTTATATGGTTGGGTGATCCTATATTGGATGCATATATGTTTTTAATTTTTATTGCTTATTCTTGCAGTTTTGCCTTGACAAGTTTATAGTGATCTTCTTTATCTCTTTGCATGATTTTTGGTTTGTAGTTAACATGGTCAGCAACCACAATAGCTACATTTATTTATTTATTTATTTATTTATTTATTTATTTATTTATTTTGTAGAACTGGGGCTTGAATTCAGACCCTTGCGCTTGCCAGGCAAGCACTTATTCTACTGAGATATCTCCCCGGCCACCGCTACTTTTGTTTTTTTCTGATTTCCTGTGTCATTGAGAATTGTATTCAATTCTTTGACTTTCAGTCTGTGAATTTCCTTTTGATTTAATTGTGCTTCTTGTATGCAGTGTATTGTTGGATTTTGTTTCTTCCCGTTTTTTGTGGCCAGTTTAGCCAGCCCTGGTAAGGCATGTGGTGCCAGGGATTGAACCATGGTCCCTGTGCTTGAATAAATTTGCCTAAGTAGGCACTTTAGACCACTGAGCTATCTTGCCTGCCCTGGATTTTGTTTCTTAATCCACTCTGCTTGTCTATATCTTTTGATTGGTGAATTGAGGTTATTTACATTAATGGTTATAACTGTTAGGTATTAGTTTATCTTTTTCATGTTATTTTCCTGCTATAGGTTCTGTACTTTTTCTCTTTTTTTAATTACTTTTTTTTTTCTTTAATGTATTTGTTTGTTACAGGGTCTCACTAAGCATCTCAGACTCATAGTAATCCTCCTGTTTTCAGCCTTCCCAGTACTGGGATTACATGCATGCACATTTTACCTGGATTCTGGCCAGCTCAGCCTGCACTGGGGGCAGGGTTTGTTCGGCATGTGGCTGGGGATCAAACCACTTTCCCTGTGCTTTACTAAGCTTCTCAAAGCAGGTGCTTTAGTCTTCTGAGCTATCTTTCTAGCCCTACTTCCTTTGTTTGGTGGTTCCTTTCTGTTGTTCTCGAAGTTATGGTTGTTTCTGTACCTTTCTAAGGTATCTGTCAGTAGTCTTTGTAGGGTTGATTTGGTGGTCATGAACATTTGAGTTTTCTTTGTAATGGAAGGATCTTATCTTTCCATTGAATTTGATAGTTTTGTAGGGTACAGAAATTTCAGTTGGAAGTAATTTTCTTCGGGACCTGAAATACTTCATTCCAAACTGTTCTGGATTTGATGGCTTGTGTTGAGAAATCTGCTGATTCTGATGGGCTTTCCATTGTACATTATCTATTTCCTCTTGCTAGAAGCTTTTAATATTCTATTCTTTTGCTGAATTTCTGAGATTTTGATTACTATGTGTCACATTATAGATTTATTTTGAGTGTGGCTATTTGGAGTTCTATAAGCCTCACTTAATTTTATGTCAGATTCTTTTCTCATGTTTAGAAAATTTACTACTAGTACTTCTGTAAACAGTATTTTTTATGCTATGTGTTGTTTCCTGCTCTTTCTTTGATACCTATACTTATATTATTTTTCTTTACATCATCTTGTAGCTGCTGAATTGTTATTTCCTGGTTCTTTATAATTTTAAAAGATCTTTGCTTTCATTAGCTGCACCACTGTCTTCACATTCTGAAACTCTATCTTCAGTTTTATTGAAGCAGTTTTGCTAGAATTAATTGGAATTCCTAATTTCTTGGATATCTGTCTGAGTCACTTTCATGCATTCTAATTTGCTCCTTTATTGTTCATTCATTTTCGTTATTTTTATTTATTTTATTTTTTGGCAGAACTAGGGATTGAACTCAGGCCTCTGTGCTTGCAAATGTATTGTTCATTCAATATTTCTATTATTTTTGTACCCTTTATTTTTTATTTTTTAACTGGGCTGAGCAGTTCTTGTACAACTGCTGTTATTTCATTTTGTACCTCAAAGATTACTTTTGATCTTATTTCTTCTATAGCCTGATGGACTTCTTTCTTTACTTCAGTTGCTATCATTTCAGAAATTTTAGGTGTGCAATTTCCAAGTACTTGTATGTTCTTGTCTTCTGGATTTGTTCTGAGTGTGTTGGATTTTGAGATTGTCCTTTGCTCCTGTGTTTTGGCATTTTTGATACCCCCAGTAATCACCCAGAATTAGCAGCAATGGGAGAGAAGTGGGGTGTGGGTCAGTAAGGTTTCTGTTACATTTAGGGGAAGAGTAGAACTCACCAAGTCTCTCATTACTATATTCCACAGAGCTTCAGCTTATGGTGGATGTGGGCCAGATTCACAAGAATCCTGCTGATTTACAAGAGTCCTATTGAGTTCTTAAAAGGTTGGACCAGCAAGAGCAACAGCACAATCTCTACATCTGCACACTGGGCGCCAAGGGTCAGAGCTTACAAGAGTCCCATGAGCCATCCAGAGTCATCCCTCTGTTGTAATCTTTATAATTTCCTCATGTCCTTGGGTCGGTTTGCTTTTGTTTTGCTAGAAGTTTGAGGTGCAGCATGAGTGTATTTACTTTTGATCATTCTGTTTTCCTAATGTTCACCACTATGTATTTCCCTCAGTACTGCATTCATTGCATCACACAAACTCTGGTAATTTATGTTTGAACTTTCACTGGCTTGTGGAACTTGTTTAATTTGTTTACTTTTATCTGTAGACCATTGTTTTCGGAAGGGGGTGTTATTTAATTTCCAAGTGTGTTTTGTTTCTTTTGTCATTAATGCCCAGTTTCATTGTACTGTGGTCAGATAATATATGTGGAATAATTTCTGTTTTCTTGTGTTTACTTAATTCTAATCTGTGAGCTAGTATGTGATCTATTTTAGAGAACATCACATGTGCAGCTGAGAAGAATGTGTACTCAGATGTTGTTGGGGTAGAATACTCTGTAAATGTTTACTAAGTCCATTTTTTTCAAAGGTTTGGTTCAGTTCCGCTACTTCTTTGCTAATTTTTTGTCTAGTTGACTTTTCTTTTTGAGATAAAGGAGTGTTAATGACCCCTTTTAAGTTTGTGTTACTGGATATTAGATTTTTCATGTCCATTAAGATTTATCTTACATAGTTAGTTACTCCTATATTTGGTACCTATATATTTATGACTATTATCTCTTTCTCTTGGATTTTCCCCCTAGCCAGTAGGTAATCACTTTCTTTATCTTGTTTGATCATTCTTGGTTTGAAATTCAGATTGTCTGCTAACAGGATAGCTACTCTTACTTTTTTCTGAGGTCCTGGAGCATGTAGTATTATTTTCCATTCTTTGACTTTCAGCCTATGAATTCCTTTATGGATTAAATGTGTTTCTTGTATACATCATCTTGTTGGATTTCATTTCTTAATCCACTCTGCTAACCAATTTTTTTAATTGGTGAATTAAGTCCATTTACACCGGTGGTTATAATTGATATGTATTATTATATTTGTCATGTTATTTTTCTCCTGTTGGTTCCCTACTTTTCTTCTGTGTTTAATTGTATGCTCTTGGGAAGGGAAGAGGCAAGGCATTGAATAAACTATCTACGACAGTAAACTCATCGTGAGTGAAGATCTAATAATGCAAATATTCATATTCTTCACATTCATTCATTATATAAATTTCAGTCCTCCTTCTAATTCAAGTGAATATTTCTCATCTCATCAATAATATTCAGTGGTAACCATGATATTTTATTTCTTTTACCTGAATGAACTAATAAATCCTTAATTTTATTTATTTATTTTTATTTATTTACTTTTTTGTATTTAGTACAGGGTCTACAGAGTCTCATTGCACAGATTGGACTCATAGTTATCCTCCCATTTTCAGCCTCTCAAACAATGGGATTAGTGGTGTGCATGCACCAGCATGCCCAGTCTCAATCACTGTCTCGGTGCAACCCTGGGGCAGGGCCAGTGATGAACTTTCAACATAGTGTGTAAACATTTTCTTTTTTAGCCCAGATTTTCTTCACAACACAAAACCTAAGACAAGGGATTATTATATTCACTGGTAGTTTGTTTGGGAAATAACAGTGGGAGATGGGAAAGTGCCACTCAACTGTGGACACCTGGGCCCCAACTCCACGGGATGCTCCAGAGATGTAGCTGTCGGGACTCAGTTCTGTTGGATAAGTAGTTGCTCAGTGCTTCATTAACTCCTGAATATTTCTGGGTCATCTGGGTCATCTGTGAGTGAAGGCTCTGTGGCTTTATAGAAATATCAGAGAAAGTTCTGCAACAGGATCAGAAGGTAGCGGAGAATGTTCTGGAACACAAAGCAAACAATATAGTTCTGAAGCTATGGAAAACTCCAGATTACAACTGCATGCAATTAGTTGTCTTTGGACGGACTGAAGCAAAATATAAGCTAAAACACATGACACAGAATCAGACATTTGTCATCAGTATGTCAGATTGGAATTAGGAATACATGTAATATGTAATAATATGTAATACTTCTGTCTTTGGAATTTTAGCACCCATAGGACAGGTTAGTGATAGTACTTTATTACTACATTTAAAATAATATTTCAGGGCTGGCCAAATAGCTCAGCCTGCAAGCAGGCACAGGGGCTGAGGGTTCGATCCCCTGACTTGCTGTGCTGGCTCTGACCCTGGGGAGCGCTTAGATGGCAGTTGACATTGGGCGTGGTGGTATGCCTGTAATCCTAGCTTTTGGGAGACAGTAAACAGGAGCATCACTATGAGTCCAATTGAGTAGTGAGACCCTGAACACCCTACAGACACTTCCCTAAAAAATACAAAAAAAAATTTTTGTTCTACAGTTGCTCACCTTAAACATCAAGTAATTAGGATACTAAATAGTTTTATCCCTTGAGTCTTGTTTCACTCCACTAGCTTTGGTCATTAAATATTACTAGATCAACTAACTTTTGTTGAAGAACCCACTACCTAAAAATTAGTCACTTTTAGTGCACCTACCAAATAACTGACAGTCCAATAATTTAGGCTGAGTTAAGTTTGACAGTTCTGAGGTTTTTGGTGGAGATAAGATTTATAGCAAAAGGTTAGCTCAGGTCAGCTGCCTAGGTTGGACCAAACATGGTGAATATCCCTCACCATGTATCACCTTCAATTGCTTCTGCAATCAGTTTGTTAATCCAGGTACTCTTCACTCAGGATAAGGGTATAAATACAAGAGTAAAGGGATACAGTTATAAAATTTTTTTAAAGCTATAGTCACATCATGCTAGCATCATTCCTTTGACAAATACAAGACATATGACTTACCTAAACTCAAATATTGGGATGATACCCTCCCCTGTTTTATATTGGGAAGCCACAAAATTACATGAAAAAAGACATAGAAAATACATCAATACTGAAAAGTACCACACCAGAGCAAAGAGGGTCTGTGAAAAGCACACTCTTAACCTCAGATTGTGCTTGCACTTTAAAGCCTTATTTCATTGTACATAAAATCTTATGTTAAAAATTTATTGGCCAGCTGAATCAACTTTCTCTAGAGTAATGGTGCCTTCTCCATATATAATTTATTTCATTTTATTTTAAGATATTTAAAACAATTGTCAGACCAAAGCTGCACCAGATAATTAATTATAGCAAGTGAGAAAGACTTTCTCAAGGCAACTACAATTAAGGAATAGAGAGGCTCAAACTCAGCCTGAACTCCTGAATCAAACGGTTGGAAAATTTTAAGACCTGGAGCTTGTTGATTGAAGGTGATCTGTATTTCCTGATTGCCTTTCTTCAAGACAAAAAGGAAAAAAAGGAGTTTTTCTTCCTGTTTTCAGAATAAAATGTAAAGTTAAAGTTACAAGTTAGTGCTAAACTGAGTTAGAGGCTACACCCCTGTTTTACTAACCAAACCTGGGGTGTTGAGTGCCGTCTTCTTTGATTACAAATTTCAAAAGGATGACTCTTGCACAAGACATTGCTAGGTTGTAAAGCTCCCAAGATTTTAAACGATGTACATCACAAAGAGGCAAATGTATAATTACCAAATTTCTAAAGTGATTCTCTAAGTGTTCTAGGTCAGAAAAAATGAAAAGCTGTCAAAATTAAGCTTAGCCAAACCTCAAGTAGGCTGGGTCAAGTTGTATTTCAAAGTTTCTGTTCTAGTTATTTCAGTCTTCTTTGGTTTAGATTTTCCCCCACCCTTTTCCAGTGAATCATGTAGGTTTTTTAAAGTTTAAAGAAAAAGCTTTCTTTCCATTTAAAAAGAGGTCACAAAGTGGTAAAACATTTTGTCAACTATAAAGAAAAATTGGACTTTTTTACAGTACAATGCTATGAAAACTTTAGAAGAAAGAGTTTTGGAATAAGTATTTCAGTCGAAAGGAATGACATGAGATTGGACTTCTCAAATAGGATTTGGTGTCAAGTTTTCAATCCCACTGCATATGTACATTTTGCAGCAAATGTTTAAGTAGGAGACAAAGGTCAAGGTTTCCCTTCTTGAAAATATCCCTGGTGTTAGGATACAAACATGGCATTTGCAACGAGATATGCTAATCTTGCATTATACTGTGACCACTCTACAAAGCACATTTGACACTAAAGCAAAAACAATAAATTGAAATACAAATACTTTCTTTCAGTCTTTAGCAAGAGTAGAATGGCATAAGTTATTTAATCTCAGACAGGGAGAAATCTATCCTCTTGGAACGCTAGCACTTTATAGGTCTTCATATATATATATATATATATATATATGAATTAATAATTATTTCTCATAATATTGAAAGATATTATATACATCTACCAACACTAAGGTCTAAAATAATGTGACATAAATTTTATTTATTTGCTTGCTTCTGAGCATGGAAGAAAGGGCCACTACCAGTAAACTATGTCCCAGCTTTAATTAATTAATTAATTATACTTCATTTTGAGACTGGGTCTCTTAATGGTTTCAGAAGAGGGACTAGAACTTTTAATTCTCCAGCTTTAGCCTTCTGCAGTGCTGGGCTTAGCAGGCATACAAAATCACAATTGGATTAAGAGTGTATTTTTTTTCTTAAGAGTGAACATTTTATTTTATTTTATTTAAATATATATTTAGTACTGTGTCTACAGGGTCTCACTACACAGATTGGACTCATAGTAATCCTTCCGTTTTCAGCCTCCCAAGTGGTGGGATTACAGGCATGCACCACCAAGCCCAGTCTCAGTCCCCATCTCAGTGCAACCCATGGTCAGGACCAGCACAACACGTCAGGGCACTGCAGACCCTACATCCGCCTAAGCAAGAACTTTAATCTGCTGAGCTATCTGGCCAGCCTTAAGAGTAACTTTGAAACAGATTTATTCAACTGGAATTCTGTTAAGAATATATAAATTGTGTTAATTAACTACCACTACACTCTTGGCCTAGGGTTTTTCCCATTGCTTCTTATATTTTGTGAAGAAATCATCTATATCTTGTTATATCTGTCTATCCATCTCTCAACCTGGTTTGTCTTCTCATCTTTCCCAACCAGCTCATTGAGTACTTCTTTTTTTCCAGTTCTTGGTTTTCTCAATAACATCATAGCCTCTCAAATATTCCTTGCTTGTACTTGCATGTCAATTCCCAAAATAATGCACCTGATCCTGTGATCCAGAACACACTAACTTTGTTTTTGCACAATGCCCTTCATTTGCCCCAATTTTACCATCTCCTATAAGATTCTCACCCCCAGCCATCTGGCTTCCTCTCCTTTATTCTAGTGAAATAAATTTCCTCTGGCTCATTCTGGCTCTGTGGCATTATTCGCACACTTCCTCTGTGCTACCTGCTCATTCCCTGGCTCAATCTCCAACTGGCTTTGTGGCCAACATCTTTATGTTCTTGGGTTCCTGTCTCATTTTCCTTGGGGTCAGCTCTGAACATTCTATTTAATTCTTCAGTCTGCATGCTATAGCTCTACCCTGTTCCCCACTTACACCTCCACCTTTACTTATCTTTCACTTATTTATCATTGTTTATTGTCTGACTACAGTGGTTTTATGAAGTTGATGAATCAGGGCTGCGGAGATAGCACAACAGCTTGAAGACCTGTCTAAAGTTGATAAAGTGGAGAATCTTTGGCTCTGTAGGTCACTCACACCTCCTGGCATGTAAGTTAATCCCAGACACATACAGTTGATGGCACTGTTGACACTCAGTAAGTACCTGCACCATGAATAAATGTGATGATAGAATGTGTGAAAGATGGCAGGCAAAGGTCTAAAGATTTCAGTTAGTCACTGTAGGGTCTCCTGAAAATTATTTCATGTGGGACAGAGCAGAAAACCTAGGAACTGAAGGGTATTTAAGAAAAATGAATAGAACAGAATAAATTTGATTTAAAAGAAACAGAATAAATACGTGTTGAAAACATAATTGTTAGAATATACTTTTTTCTAATGTTTTGTTTACACTTAGATTTTGTAAGAGCACTTAGGATCTATATTCAGGATACAGATGCCAGATTGAAGAGTGAGTAGTGTTTCACATGATAAGACTTTTAAGAAAGATCACTTGGAAAGCTAGTGCAAAATTCCTGCTTACATTGGGGTTGTAAATTTGAGTAAAATATCATAAAACTCAAATATCATTAATACTAACATTTTTGTGATAACTGCCAATTTCTATATTATTAGTGTCCAATTTTGCCAGTACTATTTTGTATCTCTGATATTTATTTATTATAATAAGAACTACTGTTTCTATTACTTGATGGCACTATAAAAACTGTATAAGAGATATGTAAATATTTTTATGAATTTAATTCCCATCACCATAACCACAAAAACCAAAATAAAATTCACCCCAGTTTAATTAGAAAACTTAATTCATATCTTTTAAATAGGATTGTATTAGTTAAAACAGTCATAGACAAATCTCAAATATATTATGTATACAATTTTATTTTAAATGTGTACTTATTTATTTGATTTAAATTTTTTTACTAAGAGTATTCAAAAATCTGTGAGGAGACATGACAATATATAACCATAAGAATGTCCTCTAGTTTTACTTTTGAAAGAGACAAATAATCTCTTTCCTTATAAAAGACAAAAGGGTCATTACATGATAAAACGTGATGTAAGATTATATATTTCACTACAAGTGTCCTAAGAAGTTATTTTGTGAAAAAGGAAAAGGTAACTTGCTGTTTCCTGCTTGGTGCTTGCTGATCTGTCAAAGCCATTTCTTCCTCATTTTAGACAGATACATCTCTCAGACTCAAGCGAGTCACACTGCTCAGCCAACTGAGTTATCCAACTACTCTCAACTTTAGTTCAGCATTTTGGCTTCAAGTGGCTTCCTGCTAAACTGCACTATGAATAAACTCTGTACAAATCAACAAAGTGCTGCAACAATATATACGAGATGTACACAATTTAGGAAAAATGATGCAGTAAAAATTCCTACATCATTTAGTAATAGAGGTATTTCAGAAGCAGAATCTGGGTTGTGTTGTAGCATTTGTTAATAATGAGGATTTAAAATTCTTTAAACTTCTATTTTGAGGCATGGATTAGTGTACATGAATACCAAAGGGTTCTAGAATTCATGGATTGTTGTAATAAGCTTAAACTTGCAAAGGAGAAGCAGCGTACTTTTTTGTAAGAAAGCTATTTTTGCTATAATTTCATTAAATAGTTTTGCCCTTTAATAAGTAAATATATACAAACAGCAAACACTTTGTTTTCAACTATAGCTAGTGATTTGTCTTTGAAATTACTCATCTGAAATACTGAATTATAATTTCAAATTGTATACAAAATATCAACTCTTCAATTACTGAATATATACTAATATATACACTGACATATTTTCTGGGAACCGGGGATTGAACCCAGGCCCTTGCGCTTGCTAGGTAAGCACTTACTCCACTGAGCCATCTCCCTGGCCCTCACACTGACATATTTTCAAAAAGTTAAACTCTCTTATTCTGATGGTGAACTAGGTTTGTAACTGTGCCGTCATAATGGAAGTAATTTTTAAAAATAATTTTATTGAGAAACAAATAGCAATGAGACAGTTGCAAAAGTGATTACTAGCACAGTTTCAATAATCAACACATTGCATATTGTTGTCTTAGTGGTCATTCATTGTACAAGATACAGACATGATATCCTGTCCGCAAACACTATTAGAACAAATCTCTCCACTCATTGAATGAAGAGAAAGTAGCTTTATATCTATCCTATTTTGAATATACAGATACACAATGGTCATTCATTTGTACCCCCCTTTTTTGTTTACTTTTGCCAGAGATGGGTATTCAATTGTCACTTAAATATTGTAGGTGCATGAATTCAACAAAATATTCCAATATAGCACAGTAGTTCATAATAGTAGTGGGTTATCCAAAGGACTGGCAATGTCAGAAGTTGTTGACTTGAGCCTTTTACAGTTCAGCATATTAATATGGCTTTACTTTTTATACCTTGTTTTTATACTTTTGCTGGATGGTTAAGACTAAGACAAAGTAAGACATATATAAGAAGAAAGGTAACTTTTGTATCTGATAAGGTCAGTCAACTCCCCTTAGGATATATTCTGAACCCTGTACCACAGTTTGTAGATCCCTCATCGATAATAATAATAGTAGTTTTAAATGCCATAAGTTGTAATATGTATTGCTCTAATAGGAAAAAAAACAACAATTATCTCTAAAGGAAATAAGGTAGGATAATGCATAAACAAAACTAAAATTGGAAAAATGACTTTATGAACACAAGAAATATATTTCAAAATTAATTAACATTGCAATATTTCTGATATGTTGGAAGGAGAAAATTATGAATCTTATGAGAAATATTTAGTAGCGTGTGCTTCCATGCATCCACTTAGTATTATTTTTACACTTTATTTATTTATTTTTCTATTTTATGGAAGGGTCTGCAGGGTGTCCAGGTTCTCACTACTACATTGGACTTGTAGTGATCCGCCTGTTTACAGACTCCCAAGAGCTGGGATATCAGGGTGCGCACCGCCACGCCCAGTCTTAATTGTCGTCTCAGTGCTCCCCAGGCGCGGGGCCTTCACAGCAGGCCCCAGGTTTGAACCCCCGGTCCCTGCACCTGCTTGCAGGCTCTTTAATCCACTGAGCTATTTGGCTGGCCCTGCTTTTACACTTTAAACCACTTAATTAGTTAACACTAAATTCTTGCTTTTCTTAACACTAAATTTCTAAGTTTTTCCAATTTTTGCCTAACTGACTACCTTATATAGTTTTTAATATCCCCAAAATGTCACTTCTAAAATGATTGTAACATATTACTAGTAAAAGGTTGATGCTATTTACTAATTGGTCAAGTGATTTCTTAGAATAAAGCTCTTTTTAGTATTTGAAAACCGACAACTTAGTCGTTGCGTTAACAACAAGGTAGCATTTGAAATTAAAAAAAAATTCTAGTTTAATATTTCACTTTTCAGGGAAGTTCTTACCACGTCTATAAAGTTACAAAAAATTAGTCATAAAAATCTAGTTATCCAAACAGTAGGATACAGAGTCCAGAAGTACTGTGTCCTCTTTCAACTTTACTCTGCTCAACTACGGTTACACAGCGTGCTTCATAAATCCACCTGCTAAGTCCCTGGGTGATAAACCACAACCCACAGATTATTAATTCTTAACTCATTACTTTCACCAATTAATGTGACTTGTTGTGCTATTTCTGTACATACCTTTCTTTACCACTTATGTACTCCTCCTCTGCACTCTGCCTTCCCTCCAACACCTTCCCCAGATCCTGGAAATCCTTCCCCATTTCTTTCTGCTCCTCTCTCCCCTACAGTTTCCACCAAGCCCTACTCTGTGCATACTTCTAAAAGGCTAACTTACTATTTTCAGTAATATGTTCTGGATATTAGTGAGACACTGCGGTGTTTGTTTTTATGTGTTTGCCTTGTTTCAGCAGTAAATGTCTTCCAGTTCCACCCCTGTGTTCACAAATGACAGTATTTCACTTAATTCCTGGCTAGTAGTAGTTTCCCATCAAGTAACTATACCAAAATTTCCTCACTTAATCTGGTGTTAAGTGCACATGGGTCTATGCCATATTTTAGCAGTTGTTAATAACGAACAATGAATGAGGATGCAAGGCCTACAGAGCATGAAAATGAAAGTTTTATAGAGGAGGTGCAATCTTCTCTGTGCATCTACCCAATAATAATTTTAGCATTAATTTTTTGAGGAATCAGCATCTGTTTTCCATAGTGACTGTTAATTTACATTCTATTTGTTTGCCTCCTTATCTTTGGCAATAGATTTTTTTCTTTTGAATAAACACTGTTCAAAATGGAGAGAGATGATAGCTCATAGTGGTTTTTATGTGGATTTATCTGATGATTAATGGACTAAAGCATTTTCTCATGTGTTTGTTGGATCTATATACAGTTTCTTTTCAGAGATTTAAAAAATTAGTATTTTTAAGTCGGATTTGTACTTTTGGTGCTCAGCTTTTTAATTTCTTATGTATTCTGGATAACATTCTCTTGATAGATGCACCCTTTGCAATTACTTTACCCTATTACATAGTTTATCTCTTAATCTATTTAACTATTTTATTTTCAAGATAGACACTTCTTAGTTTGACAAAATCCCCCTTGTCCACCTTTACTTCTGTTGTCTGTGACTTTGAAGTCTGATATAAAATATATTTACCAAAAAAAGTCTTAGAGTGTTCCTGTATATAATCCCAAAGTGATTTCATAGCTTCCCTCTTCATATTTATGTTTTTGATCCAGTTTCAGTTGATTTCTTAATATAATGAGAAGAAGGGAACTAGATTCATTTGTCTGCATGACAATATCCAATTCTTCCAGCAGCATATTGAGGAGACCATCTTTTTTCTACATGCTGAAAAATAAAATGGTAAAACTCTTAGTCATAAGATTAAGCAAGGACTTTCTGAACAGAAGTCAGATTTCAAAAGAAATAATAGCAAGAGTCAATTAATAGGATTATAACAAATTTAAAAAGTTTCTACACAGCAAATGAAACAACCAACAGAAAAAAAGCCACAATCTTCAAAATGGGAAAAAAAGATTCCCATCTATACCTGCAACAGAGTACCTATACCCATAACATATTAAAGAAATAAAAAATTATAGTCATCAAAATTAAAAGCCCAATCAAATAAAAATAAGGAACTTAAATGAACAGGTAATTCTCAGAAGAAATTTAATAGGTCAGTAAGTGCATTTAAAAAATTCAACATCTCTGGCTATTAGAGAAATACAAATTAAAAGAAGACTGAAATTTTATCATTTCTCTAGAAAATATGGCGAGCAAGAAATTAAGAACCATAAATGTGCAGATGGATGTCATAAAAAAGGAACATTTCTGCATTGCTGGTGGCAATGTGAGCTGGTACAACTCATGGGAATTAGTACGGATATTCATCAAAAAATTAAAGATGGAAATTCCTTTGACCCAGCCTCTTCCCTTAGAGGTACTTTCCAGAAAGAGTTGAAGATAGGATGTCACAGTGACCCATGAACACTGCTTATAGCAGTATTGCTGTATATCTAACTCTTGTGAGCACACCGTATGTCCACTAACAGACAATCAGATGGTGTGAAGGTGATATCTGTACCTGTTGAAGTGCTTTTCTGCTGTATAGAAGGATAGATTTGAGTCTTCTAAGAAAACAAAAATAACCTGAAAACAGTGTTAAGGAAAATAAATCCAACACACAAGCTTAAATACTATGTGGTCTCTTCATAAATTCAAAGTATAAATATTGTAAAAAGCAAAAGGAAAGCCAGACAAAAGGAAATGTGGAGATAGGTCTTCCTTCTGTGAAAGAGAAAGAGTCCAGGAGATGGACAGAAGTGAAAAAGGAACAAAAAGTATGGCATGAAATACATGCAATCATTATGTACTGCAAACATACTAACAAAAAAAGATAAAAAAGATAAAAAAAGATGAGTGCTCTATGTATGTGAGCTAATTCTTGGCTTCTCCATTCTGCTGGTCCACATGCCTATTTGAATGGCAGCACTGTTTTACTTTTGTAACTATAGATTTATGACATGGTTTCAAGCCAGATTTTGTGATGCTTCATACCTAATTTCTTTGCACCTTTTATTATTTAGGGTCTTTTGTAATTCTATATGCACTCTAGGAAATTTTCAAATAGGCCTTCTCCTTCAAAATTGCCTACCTTGAATCAGAGCTAAATTTTGTTTTTATGTTTTGTCCTTGATCTACCAGTTTAAAAATAAATAAATAAACATTCTGTGAATACAATTAACTCTTCCTGTGGAGACCTTACTGCTTAAAATATTTTTAAAAAATAATTAAGCTATTATTGATTTCCTTACTATGAAATGAGTTTTATATAAAATAAAAGAACACTGGCAGCACTTTTGGTTATGCTCAGCAGCTTGCCATATGGCAAACATACATTAGCAGACAATTAAGGGTGAAAAGGAACGGCTTTTCATACATAACACAATTACCTAGTGTGAAAACATTTGCAGGGTGTTTATGAACTCATATGCTGAAACATAAGCTATTCTTCACAAGACATAAGGGATTGTGCAGGAAACATATAACCAGTATTCTAGTGCTTTTTAGAGATTTAATGAGTATTTTTTTAAAGAGTAAGATTTAGATGGTTCTGGCCAGATTTGAGTTACATTCAGATCATCAAATTATATATCAGTGTAAAATTATCTAACTGTTGATACCCTCTGCAAATATCAAAGGCTTGTCCTTAAATAAGTTGAATATATAATTCTGTGAGCTGTACTAATACCTATGAAATTTGAATTTTATTATAAATATATCAATGTATATCTTTGTAGAGAAAAGTTATGTAATGGAAATATTAAGTTTATGTAAAGAAAATGATAGGCATCATCAATGATTTGATACAGCGAGACATGGCGGTATATGTCTGTAATTCCAGCACTTGGGAGGCTGAGGCAGGATGATCATTGAAAGTTCGAGACCAGTGTGAGCTACAAAGCAAGTTCAAGGCCAGCTTGAGCTGCATAGTGAGACCCTGAAAAAAAATGAATACATATCAGAAATGACTTTTTTTATAGTCCTGAAAATAACCCCATGGACAGTAGAGCTACACTCTCATCCACTTTTGTCTGTTTTTATATTGAGATAGGTTCTTAAATTGCCACAGAAGAAGTTGAACATGTGATCCCTGCTTCAGCATCCCAAGATTGGAGACCATTGTTTAGAGTGACCACACACAGCACAGAACAGGGATTCTAAGATTATACAATACAAAACACTCTTAAAAAGTCACAGAAATTATCACTGTGGAGTTAAACAACATTCTACAAACTGAATGGGATGCTCCAATGAAGAAAGAGAACATTACCATCTACTTTGGATGGTCTCCTCAATTCACTCCCAGTCACTGACTCTTCTCAAAAAATAGATCACTAAAACAGCACACATATTAGTTATAAAGTTTCCTTATTCCTTTTACTAAATTCTACACCATACATTTTTGTAAGGGGTAGCTGAAACTGGAATTTGGTCCTATATGTGGGGGCAAAACAAGGCAAAGTGCCTAAAGCAATCAAGCTGTCTTGGTCCTAAGAAAAGCATCTTGCCTGGGACAATTCCACTTGTGAGTTGCTAAGCAACCCTGTGTTTCATGATACTAACTTGGTAAGGAGTATAAATAAATGCCCATGCAGTGCTTGTTCAGTTCTTCTCCTCCCATCAGGAGACAGAGGACCTCCACGTGACCTCAAGCTTGCTTTTGTCTTTATTTTCTAAATCCCTTCACTATTTTAAACTGAGCAGCACAGCTCCTGACCACATGTGAGGTGCGATCAATATATTTTCTTTATTTAGGGAGAAGATGGCTAAACATTGTGCTGGTAAAGTGGCTTCCCCCATTCTTAGGTAAAGATCCTAACAAAATGTTTGTACATGTTAGTGATTATTTTTCTAAAGAAACTATTTTATCATATGGCAAACAGGGTAGTCTGTATCTACAGAATGCTTTGCAGGGTTGGTTAATTTTCCTTGATGCAGGTAGTACATGTACTTGACACTCATAGACTTGTGCATCATAGTTCCAGAAGCATAGGCTATTTGTCTCTTAAATTTTAAGTATAAACTGGAGGCGACTGAGTGGCTTCATCCTATATAAAAAATGTAACTGCTATAATTTTTTCTTTTTAATTTTAGACACAACATGTCTCATGTAGAAAGGACCCCAAGGTT
Organism: Octodon degus; assembly: GCF_000260255.1. Classification (NCBI taxonomy): domain Eukaryota; kingdom Metazoa; phylum Chordata; class Mammalia; order Rodentia; family Octodontidae; genus Octodon; species Octodon degus. Next base: position 15,081,363 of record NW_004524601.1, read on the forward strand.
TCTATTTCCTGTTGTAGCTTCATCCAACTTGTCTTTGATTGTAAATACCAATAGCTTTGATTTTTAAATCTTGATATAAGGTCTGTCAGTTTATTAAGGCTTCCATAATAAAGTACTACAAATTGGATGCCATAAAATAGAAAAAAAATATTGTCTCAACTATGGAAATCCAAATACAAATGTTGGCAATATAAATGGGTCATCATATTTGCCTCTACTAGCTTTTGGTATTTCTTTTTTCTTTTTCTTTTCTGTTCTTTTTTTTTTTTTTTTTTGCATGACTTGAAGCTGTATGACACCATTACCTTGTTCATTAAGTGGTCCTCTCCTTATGCAATTCTATCTTCACACTGTTAAGTTCCTACAAGAACACCAGTTCTATTGGATTAGGAAACCATATTATTCCCATAGGAACTTTAAGTAATTAATTTTTCAATGACTCCTTTCCAAGTAAGCACACATTTTCAAGTTGTAGGAGTTACAATTTCTGATTTTAAGGAGTCTGTTTAATTCACACCAGAGTCTCTGATTTGAGTATGACTTGATTGCTTGAACCATTTTATACTCTGATTATAAAGCAAAGAGAAAGATCTCTTTAACTGTAGGAGATTGAATGGAACTATTAATGTCCTTTAAAGGGGGGGCTGGGAGATGGCTCAGTAGAATAAGTGCTTCCCTTGCAAGCACAAGGACCTGAGTTCAATCCCCAGTTTTGCCAATAAGTAAATAAATAAATAAAGGGGGTGCAGGGTGGTGAGATAGCTCAGTGAATTAAAGTGCCTGCTTAGGCAAGTGCAGGGACCATGGTTTGATCCTTGGCACCACAAGCCACCCCAGTCCCACCCTCCGACACACTGAGCAAGCCAGAGTCTAGGCATGGTGGCACATGCTATAATCCCATTGTTGGGGAAGGTGAAAACGGGAGGATCACTATGAATCTGAGCTTCATACTGAGACCTTGTAACAACTATATATATACATATACATATACATATACATATACATATACATATACATATATATGTATATATATGTATGTATATACATATGTATGTGTGTGTCTGTGTGTTCATTATAGTTTACTAATTTGAATAATGATATTTAGAGTGTCTTTTTTTTTCAATTACTTGAAGCAGAGCTCAAAATAATGAAAAGAACAAGTAACCAACTTGTGCCATGTATACCAGATATAGGATCACACCTAGAAATAAGTCTCTACATTTTGGCTTAATCTTTGATATAAATAAATATTATGGCAAGAGGATTATACAATAAATTTCTTTGTAAGTGGAGTCATAAAAGTAGTTAGAATACAGAGAATTGAGAAGGCAAAAGGCATAAAACCAACAAAACTGGACAGGCTATCATTAAAATCTACTAAAATACTATGAGAACCATGCCACAAAATCTTCCAAGGAGAGGGGCTGGGGAGATAGCTCAGTAGAATAAGAGCTTACCTGACAAGTGCAAGGGTCTGAGTTCAATCCCCAGTTACACACACACATACACACACACACACACACACACACACACACACACACACACACAATCTTCCAAGGAGAAATGAGAAACTTAAAAATTACTTACAATTCTTAGACATTCTATGGACATTAATTTTCTTGAACAGGGAGCTTGCCTCATATGACTGCACAGTAGGCTCCTGTGCCAAGAGAAATCAGCCAGGCAAAGGTGCACAAAGTTGCCTGCATGTATAAATTATGTTTGCAGTCTTACTCTAGTATGGTCAGGTATCTAGAGTCAACTTATACTACATGAGATTTGGTAGCTACAGCTGATTGGGGCTGTGATTTGAACTAAAATAAGGCAGAGTCGGTATTACTTTCTACCTAGGGATCCCTTCACAGCAGCAGAATAAACCAAAGTTCTTAATCTTTTTTGAGGGGTATGCTCCATTGTACTTTATAAAAATAAGTATATTGTGATCAGACGAAAATCTTTTCAAACTCCATCTACCCTCGGGGGCTACAAAGAACTGTTTTTTCACACATGTATTTTCCCATCAAATATATGTAATCTGTCCCTTTTCTTTTAAACATGGATAAAATCTATCATGTCTATTTTAAAAATGGATTTTGATGAGAAGTAAAGGCAGATGGAAGCTATAGAGTTAGGATTGCTAGTCTAAGTACTTAAGAGAGTCACAATTAGGCGTGATGGACTTGGATATCAGGTGGCTTACGCCACTTAATGTCTCACATGAAACAGAACAGGTATAAAGGTGGACTACCTGAAGCGTATCAAGTGAAATAGTATGTGTTCATGTGCTGGAAATAGCGAGATAAGAAGAAAAGCTAAGATGTGATTTTTGAGAAAAATGTGGAGTATCTACTGTAGATATATTTGGCAGCTATTCTAATATCTAAGAACTTTTATGTTCATATACTCTCCCTGAATGTCAAATGCCACAAGGCAAAAACAACAGGAGCAGTCAATTCACTCAAGTGAAGTACACATTGCCCTATCTGTAATCCATCTATCTATCTATCTATCTATCTATCTATCTATCTATCTATCTATCTATCCATTGGGCCCGGGGAAATGGCTCAGTGGAATAAGCTTTTCCCTAGCAAGCTCAAGGGCCTGAGTTCAATCCCTGATTCTGCCAAAAAAGAAAAAGAAACACCATATCCATCTCTGTCTATCTATCTATCTATCTATCTATCTATCTATCTATCTATCTACCTACCTACCTACCTACCTATCTATCAATCACCTATCTCTCTATCTTCATGTGACACTGAGTCTTACTATGTTACCTAGGCTGGATTCAACTCAGCCTCAACTTAAACTCTTGCCTCAGTCTCTGAGTATCTGGGTCTACAGAAAACCATCACTGTGACCTACTTGTCCATAGTATTTGCAACTTGTACATCCTCAAGAAATAGTGTGGAGTGCATAGAGTCTTGTAAAGAACTTGGCAAAATGATTTTCCAATTAATCTGTTAGGCTGCCTCATCACTGATACATGTATTTCAGTGACTGAACAAGGTTCTTATTGCTGAATTCTATGCCTCAGGCAGAAAGAGCAATATTTACACATGAAGTCTCAAGTATGTGCACAGTGGTGCAGTTGTGAATGTGTTGACTGGTATAAGTGATAAACTGGGCAGATATTCAAAATGCTATTTGACACCGCCAAACTTTAATTCAGCCTTACATTTTGATCAAGTTTTATTTTCAGCATCAGCAATGGATAATGAGAGAGAACTGTGGGACTAATTCTCTAAAGAGAAACTTTGGCTTGCTCCAAGAATCTCAGATCTTAAATGTACCTACATAGTAATCTAGATTTTCCTATGGGCCTGCTAATGCCTAATTTCCAATCTACTACTAAAGCAGGGACAGGGTGTTTGGAATATGGTACATAGTTTTCCACTATCCCTATAACATGCTTACTGGGATGATAATATATACTATGTGGATAGTAACAAGGGGGCATTCAGGTAATCTTGATGGATGCCGCAGCATAACGATGCCAAGAAAAGACAGATTTATGGATAATTTTAAAGAAATAATGTTATTTGAGGTGACTTTATTAATGTTGTCAAGAAACCACAGATTTTTTGGCATATGGTTAACTCTCTCTTAAGTTTGATGTGCATACCATTAAAAACTCAAACTCAATTTACTTTACCATTTTTTTCCTGTATATTTGTTATTTTTTGGAGTTGGCCTATGGGGATTTCTCTTAATGAGTAAATTCATCCAACAATCTGTTTAGTCAGAAGCAACATGAAAATAGTTGGAAGCAAGACAAGTTCTATTAGAGTTAACTATATTCTTAAATAATTCATGACAAAAATCATTGTACATTGTTCTAGATTTTACTTGAAGACTTATTTAGTTTAACCAGTGATTATACCTCTTACTTAACTTCAAAGATTGTGATACTTTTGCACACCTAAACAACTTTTTTATTTTGAAAGGAGAGCCTGTGACATGTTTTGCTTGATTGTTTGGTATTCATTTCTAAAAATTACCAGTTTCTACTTTGACTTGCCTCAGTTTTTAAAGGGAAATACTCTTAATAACTGGTATATGTTTGAATCCTGTGCCAATACAGTGTCATTTTTGATCTTTTTAATTGCATATTGATATTGACATCAAGGAATTTTTATGTGCCTTTTAATGGAAAATTTGTGAATATAATGTTTGTCTTCTCTCCATTATGGTTACTTTTCATAAAGGTTGAAATTCCTTTTCATTGCTGTCAGACTGACCACATGTGCAGAGGGCCTGTGAGGAACATGATATACAGCTTAATTATAAAAGAATAATTTCTCATGCCATTGAACACATATGCAGACAGCCTCACCGATCTCCTCTTGGGCTCCTCGTTCACCTCCCCTTTGGCAGAGCTGACCTTCCTTTTGGGCATCTTGGCGGGGCAGGGGGCATGTGCAGAAGCTGCGGGTCGAGGCGCGCTGGAGCCTCGCGGAACTGCGCAGCTGGACCACTGCGGTTCCTCCCACAGCCTGAGCTGCTGGGACCCTCGGCGGGGCGGTGGAGAAGCAGATCCATATGCACTTTGGAGATATCACAGAGACAATGCTGGACTTTGAATGTACATTGATTTGAGTTTTATTTAATGGGGAAATCATTTACCTCTTAACTGTAACACTAAGTTTACTGCTTGATGATATACCAAATACTGTGAGATGATATATTAAAAACTACAGCTTTAGCAGATTTCACTAGGGAGCACTCCCCTCAATAAAATACCATGTAATTAACACAAAAATACAGTAGCAATTAATAATACTGGAAAAGCATGAGATGCCTATCTTGTAGAAAATTCATAAGTACTTTATATATTGTCTGTCATTGAAACTATACCATGAATCCCAAAAATAAATGTTTCTCTCTATCCTTAGGAAAAGAGCCCTGAAGCTTAAATGACAATAAATCAATTCTCTAAAATCACAGAAGTAGGAGCTTTCTAGCAATAACTTAAAATCAAGTCAGTGGAACTTCACACATCTTGTTTTGGTTTAATAATCTCTGTGTATATGGAGATTTGAATGAGGGTCTTAGGAAATTTTGATGCTACTTTATGCTATCATGCTTATTAAGGAGTACCAGGTAAACACGAGGTTTCATTTCTCCTTTTAGGGTAACACATGCATTTGAGTAACATTTTTGTCTTTGTCTTTAAAGGGTGTATTCACTATTAACATAGACATAATCCTATCTTCCTTTTGGTTTAACATCCTTTTGAAGTTTCCTATTTTTCATAAAACTTCTTTCTGGATATCTCTAACATTGGCCTTTTAAATTCACACTACACAATATTTAAAATAGCTAATACACAATTTCTTATTTTTATTCTTTACTATTTCTACATAAATATTTCAGGGGAGATAGTGTAATAAGAGTGTATAAGCAAGAGAATGTCATTTAATATTACTTTTCAGAAGTTTTACACAATAATTTTAAATCAGATTTGTTGATTTATTATTTACATACAGTAAATTACAGAGACTTGAAGTGTACAAAGTGTCTCCATATATTATAGATTAATATAGATAATTTTATATTTTTTAATTTATAGCAAAAGTCATCCTTAAAAGTTTTTAACAATAAAATATACATAATATATTTTAAAAGAACAGGAATATCACTACATTTTTAAGGAATGAATGATACCAAGTCTACACAACACTTTAAGACTGTATAGGCACATAGAACAACCTACTTTATTTTTACAGGCCAGCTTTGCCCTTATACATTCACAATATAAATGTATTGTAAGAACAGAAAATTATGGACATGCTTTGAAATTCTGAACAAAATATTACCAAAGCACACTTAGCTTCTGTAACAACACTTAGATCAAATAGGATGTATTCCAAGTCTGTAAGGCTGCTTCAATAATTGAAAATCAGTTAACTAAATCAAGGACATCAACAAACTAAAGAAGAAAATTGGCATACTAATAGATTAACAAAAACCACTTTAAAAAAAAAACTAACATTCTTTGTGATTTTAAATACACAAGTGTAAATATAAAAATAAACACAGAGGGCTTGGGGAGATGGCTCAGTAGAATAAGTGCTTCCCTGGCAAGTGCAATGGCCTGAGTTCAAACACTGGTTCTACCAATAAATAAATAAATAAATAAATAAATAAATAAATAAATAAGTATTTCTTTGAATTGATGAAGAAAATCTGAAAATAACATATAGCTAAGATCATATTTATTTATTTATTTAGTTTTGTATTGATGGAGTTGGGGGTTGAACTCAGGTCCTTGCTCTTGCCAAGCAAGCACTTATTCTAATGAGCTATCTTCTGGTCCCTTAAGACTGTATTTAAAGGTGACAAATGCGATGCATTCCTCACAAACAGAACAATTTGAGAACAGGTTGTTGGATCATTTGGAGTTAACATTGTGTTGGAAGGTCAAGTGATAAAATAGGAAAAACATGAAAAAGATTTAGTAGTAAAAGGGCAAAATAAAATTGTTTCTGCTTGAGGACCTGGCTGTCTATATAAATAATGAAAAATTAGGTTAGAACGTTTGAAACCACTAACTTATTATAACAAGATTCCATAGTACAAGACAAAAGCAAAAAAGTCAAATTTCTTGTATAGAATCAATAGTATGTAAATTTTGATTTATAACTAAAAATAACATTATTTACTTTAGCAATGGTATATAAGGGTTTAAATTGCAAACAACACAAATTGAAAACCACACAGGTAACATTATCACCCCCCAAAATGAAATACAGTCAAAAATCTAAAAAAAATATTGTTATGAGAAAAACAAAAACTCTGATTAAAAGAAGTTGAAGATCTAAATTAATGAATGTATTTCCAATTCCATGAATAATTAAATTTATTTTAAAGAAGAAAGTTCTTTCTATGAGATCTATACATTTATTTCAAACTCAAAGTTCCACTAAATAGTTTTATGGATATTGATAAGTTGACATTAAAATACTGGGCCCTGGAGTCTGCTACCCAATAATGAAAGGGAAAGGTTTGAAGACACAAACTTAGTTTTTTGGCTCTATGTTACACAAAACAACATGATATTGGTTAAAGACTCTGTAGGAAGATTAATGGGAGAGAATATGTTCACTGAAGTGCAATGTATTACTGATCCTCAAGAAGGGCAATCACAGGGGCCAGGGAGATGGCTCAGATGGCTCAGTAGAATAGGCGTTGTGCTGGCAATCATGAGGGCCTGAGTTCAATCCCCAGTTCTGAAAAAAAAAAAAAGAAAGAAAGAAAATTGCCAATATAAAATATGGGCAAAATTGGACATAATATGAAAATATTTACTAGACAGAGACCTTATTTTCCAAAATAGCGAGTTGCAATAAATGTATGTAAAATGCAAAACTATAACCTGTACATGAAAATATATAAATATGTATATTTTAAGCTTGCAAAGGTGATTTTAGATATTACATCCAAAGCATGATGCATGAAGAAAATTTTAATGCTCAGCTGCATTAGTACTAAAGCTACTTCTCTATGAAAATAATGATATAGTCATAAGAATAAAAGTGAGATTGCATGGAATAGCTGTGAATGTTAAATTTTCAAAATTATTCCAACTTTTTAAAGTTTTTTAATTGGTTTTGGTGTTATGATAACATGTTAAGTGAATTCTGTAGAAAGTTGTATTTAAACTAATTAATGCAAAAAGTTCAAAACCTCAAGCAAAAATGACAAGTATACAACAGACCTCCAATAAAGAGGTATATAGTGAATAAACATGTAGAAATATGCACCAGAGAATATTTAAGGCATAAAAGCACACATAGAAACTAAAAACATTATCCCATACTTGCTGAAAGCAACATGCTAGGAGAGAAGGCTGAGCAGGTTAGGAAAACTTGGATGAAACGGAGATGTTGAGGTGCACCGTGCTGCGAGTAAGTCTGAGAAATTCATTGCATGGCTTGGTGACTATGGCTACTAATATACTGCCTACATTAAAATGATAAGTGAATGTTAAGTATTTGCAAAAATAAAAAATATATATGAAGCAGCCAATGTGTTCAAATAGCTATATGTGCAAACATCATGTTGTCCTGCTACTGTAAGAACCTGAGGGAGTAAATAAAATCTGAAAGGTACAATACATGGAAAATAAAATGAGTGAATGAACCTGTTCAAAGGGCAGGAATTACGGAGATGTGGAGAAGGATGGGGGAGATATATTTATGTATGTATGAAGAATGGCTTTGACAAGTGTACTGTTGATTTCTGCTGGTCTAATTATTATTATTATTAATTATTATTATTATTATTATTATTATTGTATTTTGGGGAAGCATCTACAGAGTGTTCAGGGTCTCATTATTAGATTGACCTCATAGTGATTCTCCTGTTTACAGCCTCCTAAGTGCTGGGATTACATGTGCACGCCACCATACCCAGTCTCAATTGCCCTCTAAGCGTGCTTTGGGGGCAGGGCCATCACAGCAGGACAGGGGATCAAACCCCCGCCCCTGCACCCATTTGAATGTACTTTAATCAGCTGAGCTATTTGGCCGGCCCTTTCGAAGGATTTTTATTTTTTTCTGGCTCAGGCTTCCTTCAGGTTGCATCTGGTGAGACAAATGGAGCTGGGGATCAAATTGCTGTCCCCTGTGCTTATCAGGGTTTGCCCAAACAAGCATGATAAATTTTTTTGAAATTTTATTTTCTTTTTCAGTGTATTTTGTACAGGGTCTCACTACGCAGCTTGGACTCATAGTGATTCTCCTGTTTTCAGCTTCCCCAGCACTGAGATTACAGAAGTGTGCCACCACACACAGATTCGGTCACCATATCAGGGAGCCTGGGGCAGGGCTGGCAAGGCATGTGGGACCTGAAGTTTTTCTCTTCTTAATTTCTTCCTTTTTTTTTTTTTTTTTTTTTTTTTTTTGGCCGAACCAGGGATTGAACTGAGGCCCTTGAGCTTGCCAGGGAAGCGCTTATTCCTCTGAGCCATCTCCCCAGCCCCTCTCTTCTTAATTTCTTATAACTTTACTTTTTCCAATTTTGCATGCTTATATCTGGTAATCTACACAACTAATTTGAAGATAACACTATGCAATACAAAAAATCCTGTCAAATTCCTATTATTTTGTTTAGTGAAATTCTGTATCATTTCTAATATTATCATTATTTTGTATTGTTTTTTAAAATAGCTACATGTAACTATTTCTCAATGGGTATATTAAAACATTATACTGTACATGATCAATAAATATAATTTATGTCAATTAACAAATATAATTTTATGTCAATTAACCATAAATAAATTTGCAGGACAATATTTGCACACCATAACAAATTTGTTTTCCTATTATCAAAATATATGTTAATGTATTTTCTGTTAGCCAATCTAAATTGTAAATTCTACCCCTACACACAGAAAAAAGTCATGCACATTTCAAATACAGATGTCATAAACTACAGCAGTGTTAGTTGTGATATATAATGATTGCTTATACTTGGAAAGTAAAGACCAATTTGCAGTCAAATACATGTTCTTGAATCTTCAAAAGTTGATATGACATAACACCTGAACAAATATATTACCCTTATTTTTAAAGTTGTAATTTTTTTTCAATGAAACATAAATTAGATATTAGGAAGTTTTCATAACTATAGCTTTTTTATACTATTAGTCCTATTTTATATTTGACTGTGTTTCTAAAATTGATTGTTCAGGGTTACAAAATAGTTTCTATTTAATGGATAGTCACCTATGTTAGGTGTATGGGTGTTATCAAAGAATGAATATAAACTGTGGTACACATAAATTAGACATAATAAGATAACACTGTAAAAAAATAAAACTTAAAATGTCAGTCAAGGACATCTTATATGTATTGATACTATAGTTTTTCTTTAAAATTATTAATAATAAATTGTTCACTTCCCCAATTATTTGTATGGAAAAATTTATATTTATTTATTTATTTATTTATTTATTTATTTATTTATTTATTTATTTGGTGGAACCAGGGATTGAATTCAGGCCCCTTGTGCTTGTCAGGCAAGTCTATTTCCCTGGCCCTAGGTTTTATTTTTTCATATATTTTAAGCATGATTTTTCTATCTAAAAGTAGAATGGACTATAGTTAAGTAGTAGAATACTACAACTTTTACCCTATAAATACACAATTTTATAATTATTATTCATAAGGAAATAATTTAAATATTACTTTGAGTAGTTTACATTTTGAGTTTACCTTAATCTAAAAATGATTGTTTCTATCTCATACATCAATGAAGGGATGTATGAGATAGAAACAATCATTTTTAGATTAAGGTACAATTTATGTGAGTGAATAGTATTTCACAGAATTTTTTTTTCTGAACTGGGGATTGCACTCAGGACTTTGTGATTGCCAGGGAAGCACTTATTCTACTTTGCTATCTCCCCCCCCTCACAGCCCTTTAACACCATATAGTACTACTGAGACGTAAAAGATTTCTGTCACTAAGTTTTCATTCTCAGTGATCTAAAAAATAAATAGAAGTAAATAATTCTCTAGTTCCTTCACAAGTTATGTTTGTGAGATTAAGAATTAAATCATATCAATGACATATTATGCAATTTTTGGTGTCTGAATCATTTTCTCAGTATAATTTTATATTTCTATGAGTCACTCATAGTTTGTGTATCACTAATCTGTGTTTATGTAAATGAAAATCGCATTATATTGACATTGCAATTAGAGTACCATAATCTGGCTAATGAAAATTTGAAATGTTCTCTCAAGTTTTAGACTTCTATGAAATTTTGATATGAGACATTTAATGAATTTATCTTTTCCTTTCCCTTATGTAAACATCAAGATATGAAGCTAATACATCAAAGTATAGTGGAGTGTTTATTTTTATTTAAAAAAATACAAATCTTCCAGATCTTTTCATAAAGCAGAGGTCTCATTTCACAATTCAGTATACGATTTAAGAGTTCTTGTTGCTACAAATCCTCACCAGGTGTTGATGTTGTGGACCTTCTTCGTGTTTACCCTAGGATTGTACGTGTGAAGTCCAGAGAACAGCTTGGCAGGAAAAGAGATCCAGTGTTTGAAAGAGATTTGAGCTCCCAAGAGTTCAAGATCATGTTTGAAACTGTCCTACTAATTGGTTTTGAAACTTGTCTCATTGCTATTTGTTTCTCAATAAAATTATTTATAAGAAAAAATAAATAAATAAATAAATAAATAGAAAGAAAGAAAGAAAGTCAAACATGAAAAAGTGAAGACTTTAATCACTTGCTGAGATAGCACAAGCCCAAAACTGGAGAGAGAAACAACTTGCTTGATTTTCATCTCTCACAGAATGGCACGCAGTTTGAAAGTCAAGTTAATAAACTCAGACATGAGAGATTTTCTTATAGATGGGGAACCTTGAATGAAACTGTTTCAGTTTTAAGGGGTTTGGAAAATTTATGGTGGGAATATGAAAGGGAATGGTCAGATAAAGAAATGACTGGGGATCAATTCAGGATGGGGAAAGTGTTGTTTCCTTGCCCTGCACCTAAAAAGCTCTCAGTAGAAGCAGTCTCTTCCCAAGGCCTCAGATACAGACTTCTAGGAATGAAGCCTCTGAAGCTATGACTGCCAATAGGCTGAATCATGGCCAACCAGGGGGCCCTGAGTGCCTGGCAGCAATTCCCTTTAATGGCAATGTCTCCCCTTGGCTGGCTGTGCACCAAGACTGATGGAAGGGAGTAGCTCACCCTCTTCTGCAGAGCCCTGACAGCCACAGACCTTCTCAACGCCTCTGTTTAGGTCTCAGAACTCACAGAACTCACATAATCTAAACTAGAATTCTCAGAAAATAAAATGCCATTGTTTTGTTAATGTATGTTTCCCTCATAACTAACAATAATGAGTATATTTTTATGTCTTCGCTGGCCATCCCTTCTTCTACAAGCATCAAGAGTTCTGCCTGTTCTTAATTGCATTGCTAGTACATTTTATTATTGGATAATACAAGTTCTTGAAGTTCTTGAACATGAAAGATACAATTTGTTAAGTACAGAATTGTGAACAATAGTGAATAGTATCTTTTCCCCATTCATTCTCTTAAAAGTATCTTTGAACAGAATTTGTAATTCTGATAAAATTTTGTGGTTATCTCTGCATTCCGATGGAAATATTTACCATTTCATTTTATTTTTTATTTTTTTAATATCTTTATTTATTTGTGTGTGTGTGTGTGTGTGTGGCCAGCTCAGCCCACCAGGGGGCGGGGCGGGCTGGCATGTAGTGCTGGGGGATTGAACCGTGGTCCCTGTGCTTTGCTAAGCTTGTTCTAAGTAGGTGCTTTAGACCACTGAGCCATCTCACCATCCCCAATATTTACTATTTTAATATTTACCATTTCTAGTGCAAATATTTACATTTTAACATTTAAAGTACATCTTTTGGGACTATCTAGCCATCTCCATATCCAATTTGATATTTATTTTAATTACTGTGATTATATATAATATATAAAATATGTATATAACCATCTTAATTAAGTGCAATTAGAATCAGCCCTATAGTTTACTAGTTGTTTTAGGTTTTCATGAAATTTTTGTTTATATATGTACAATTTTTAGTAATTACTCAAAAAATTTCAATTATATTACCAATTTCATGCTATTCTCCCTGAAGTAGTATTACAAAAATAGTATATAAAAATAACAAATCAATTTAAATCTCTTTTTTTTCTGATGTTTTTCTTACTGATATTTCTGTTTATGTAAAAATGCCTTAAACACATTGTGTAACAAGCCTTCAATACATTTTTGCTTTGATTTTTAATGACTTTATAAATAAGTAAAAGAAGAACAAAATAATTATTTGCATTTATTAATCTGGCTACTGTTTTCAACATATCTATATTTTATGTAGTTTCTTTCAATATACTATTTGATGTTTTTCAGGCTGGCAGATATTATTGAGCATTTCTTGAAAATCTAGACTATTCTTACCGAATTCTGAGTTCTTAGTCTATCCTCAAATACCTTTATTTTATCTTTATTTTTAACACAATTCATCACCTCATATGAACTGTAGTTTAATAGATATTTTCCCCCAGTGCTTTAAATGTTCTGTTGCATTGTGCTCTCTCCTTAGGCATCAAAGTCTGTCCCATGTGCTGGGTGAATTCTGGAAAAAGGTTTTCTCTTATAATATGTCCAAGTTTAGGATTCTTCAAAAGGTGTTAATCTGTCAAGAGATAAAGTATTCTGACAAATGCCTATATTTATCCTTACTGCTACCAAATTACATTACTTTTTAGTAGCTTCCTGTTAATTTATATCAATATAAAATTTCATGGCATAACACTGTGCTTGGCTTAACCATACTAGGGGAGCAACATTTTCTGTAATAAATTGATTACCAATCTCTAAAACGCAATATGATCTTTATACTGATATTTTTCAGAGTCTGGCTATTAACTATTAGGTATTGAAAAACTATTATTTAGGGGCCAGGGAGATGGCTCAGTGGAATAAGCGCTTCCCTGACAAGCATAAGGGTCTGAGTTCAATCCCCGGTTCCCCAAAAAAACAAAAACAAAAATACCCCCCAAAAACCCTATTATTCAGTAAGTAGTGTTCAACTCTTATCAATTCCATGAAATGCAAATCTGTTCATTCTGGAAAAGTTTATTAGCAATAACTACAACATGCCTACATGATTGACTTTTTCTAGAGTAAGAACTTTTTTCATAATACACATAGAATACTGTAATATACTAATTCTACAGTAGATAATGCTTAATGTCTTAGCAACTACTTTAATTAAACTTATGGTAATAACTTTATGATGACTACTGAAGCAATAAAAATTACATACATTTCATACTTTTTAATGTTCTGAGAGTTACAAACTTTAGCTAGATTAATAGTACTTCTTGAAACACTGGAAATTTTACTGAGGCTTGCTGTCTACCTTCTTAATTAAATCTATAGAAGAGATATGTTAAAATTGGAAATCCTTGCTTCCTGAATAATTTTAAAAAATACTCCCAGAGACCAAAGCAACTTGAAAACAATAATTACACTCTAGACATTTTTTAGACAGAATCAAATTAGATATTTATATGAGTCAAATAATTTGTGGTAGAAAGAAAAATAATAATTTGTGGTAAGAGTTTCCACAAGATATGGCAGGCTGATTTCTATTCTGAATTTCAAATCAGAGACGTAACATTATTAACAATTTTCTATAACTTCTATTTCTTATATTCAGTCACATTTCTCCTATCACTGTTGGTTCCTGGAATGTCCCAAATTAACTCACTTGAAGCAAACATTAAAGGAACTCTCAAGGCTCCATAGTCTCTGAGGCAGAGCGACATGGCTTTACCCCTTGCCAAGATGCAATTGTATCATGCTCATGATATTTTTAAAAACATATTTCTTTCTCTTCTTTTTCTCTTTTTAAATCTTGTTGTATTTGATTTTATTGGTACATTTTATATGTACCAATATGTATATAAGATGTACCAGTAAGATCGAGTACAATAAGATTTAAAAAGAGAAAAAGTGGAGAAAGAACTATGTATATGTATATCTTGTTCCCTTTTTTCTCCCATTGTCCTCCCCTTCCTTCAAGAAGAAGAAATCTTGATAGTCTATTAAA
>NW_004524601.1:15096092-15097999 GCF_000260255.1 Octodon degus
ATAAGATAGATATGCAGCTACTTTCTCTCCATTCAATAAGAAGCAATATTTGTACTAACATTGTTTAGACAAGAAATCATGTCTGCACCTTGTACTCTGAATAGCTACAACAAAGACAACTATATGCAGTATATTAATTATTGTAACTCTCTTACTAACCAGTTTTGAAACTGTCTCATTGATATTTCTTTCTCATTAAAGTTAACAAAATTTTAAAAAGTATGTAGATGAAAAGGCTTCCATGCTGTGTAGGTGTTCAATATCTAGGAATAACCATGCCAACTTGTTGCAACTCTGCAAATCGACTTCCTCAACTGAACGTAAAAGATAATTCCTGTATTCATAAGTTATGCTCTGGAGATTAGGTGACATATTAAATACTAAGTACCTGAAATGGCAGGAATTCAGCAAGTCTATGGTGTTACTGCGGAGTTTGGAAGACTCACTAGGTGTCTCCAGTTTCTTTCTCTGACTTTTCAAATTGCAATGAATCGGTCTGAAGTTAAGATCACTGACAACAGATGAGGAAAACCAAAACTGCTCATTATTTACATGAGATTTGGTAATATCTGCAGTGTTCAATATAAATCACTTATGTTTTATAAATTATATCAGAATTGTGAAATATAAATTATTTCACACAAATGTGGCTAGAAGTGCAACTCATAATCATCATTTAGTCATGATTTCTAACTAAGTTAAATTGCTGATTCAAGAAACAAAGTGAAATATTTCTACGAATCTACCTAAAATATATGGGAGCAAACAATGATCATGAAAATAAATTGCATTTTCCCATTGAATCATAAAAGAGTTCAAAATTTCTTGTTATGAGAGATACTCTTTTTAGATAATTCTAGTCTATACGGATTGCTATAATTATAATGTTCCAAAAAGCAAACTGATTGAAAACCTAATTAGATAGTCATAAAAATTCAGGAGAAACTATCATGGTGGTGGATGAGGAAGAAGGAAAAACACTTTATTCTGAAGAAAATCTCCCTACTTTTTTAAAATTCCACACAACTATAAATATGAATGACATGAAAACATAATCCCTCAAACTGATTTTCTGATTTGATATTGCTAAGTTCTAGATGAAAAGTAATTTTTTTGCCCCAATCAAAATCTTTACTGGTAAGTATTTCTTTAGCACAAGATATTCATGTTGACGGCCAATACCACAACATAGCTCAGAAAAGAGCCAAAATAGTTTTCTCCATAAATAGATTATTCAAGCCTATTTCTTTCATCTCAAGTGAACATGATTAGACAGATGAAAGGCAAAACTAAAATTGGTCAAAGGACTTCAAAAAGTCAATAATGGGAACAAATTAACTGATTATGAAAAAAGCTAATTTTTATGTTCATAAGAACCATTGTTTTATGTAAGGCCTAAAGATTTTTCAGGTATCTAGTCAGGGATTATTTTTGCAATAGAGTAAAATGAATAATTATCATATCTTTTAATAGGAAAAATAAATTAGTATCAATAAGTTGATTAATTTGTTTTCAGGTTTATTTTCCCTACCATTTAACGAGTAGAAGATTACAGAGTTTGGGAGAATTTGTTTAATGAAAATATATATTCCTTGAGACAATTTTAGATAAAAGGACACAACTTGATACCATTTTTCTAAGTGAAATAAATGGTACACACATGTTTCAAATTTGCATTGTTTCTCTTGTGTGGGAAACTAGAAGGGCAAATGAATGAAAAGGACAAAGATGGTGATAGATGGTGGGAGGCAGGAAGGGGAACAAGCAGGGTAAGGGAGATTGAATGAAGGGAAATGGAAAAAACAAATAAAAGGAAAATGGAAACAAAGCTTTTATAGATGATGAGGAGGAAGAAGTGGAGGTGGTGGTGGTGCAGGAGGAGGAGGAGGTAGAGGTGGAAAGGGGAG
>NW_004524601.1:15098164-15101553 GCF_000260255.1 Octodon degus
AGAAGAAGAAGAAGAAGAAGAAGAAGAAGAAGAAGAAGAAGAAGAAGAAGAAGAAGAAGAAGAAGAAGAAGAAGAAGAAGAAGAAGAACTGAAAAGAGGGAAGAAAAATGGAGATAAAGAGAGAAATCAAGACATACCATGTGCAGGTAAAACTTCTCTATGATGAATGTGATCATTATGTAGATCAATAATGTATCAATTAAATTAATTCTAAAACTATGTGTTCAGATTCTTCAAAAAGATTTTCTTCAGTCATTACATAATGTGTGAAATCAAGGTGTTTACATGCTCTGGACCCATTTAACAATAATCTATGTACACTGCTAAATCCAAATGGTGATATTTGCTGTTCACCAGGATAAGGTCTCTGTTGTATTCTACTAGAAAATTTTATCTCATACCCCTGAAATAAGTTATCATTTCTCAGAATGACTGTGTAAGTTTCTTCCTATATCAAGGTTTATGCGTTTATGAAATTGATCAGGCAAAAATGCATAATGTTTTTAGACAATGTCACCCTAATGATTTCGATCATCAGAAGATTGCTGTCATGTTTTTGACTTACTGCTACACTGAGTTAATAAACTGAATTTTATTTCAGTCTTGACATGTTCACTCCTACTTAACATTTTGTGTGTGCATATTTTGACCCTGTGCAGCAGAATGCGGTCAGCTCGTACTGCACCCATAGCTTGTGACACAGTCAGAACTCTGCAGGTTTCCCCTAACTGCCAGCCAGGCTGATTCACTCCCAGGACCCAGCACATACTTTCATAAACGGGGGCTGCTCAATCACAAGCATGCAGTGCTAGAACTGATCAGCAAGTGCTCTCTTGGGAAAGCTGCTGGGAACCAATGCTGTGTGGGTGAGGGAGGGTAAGGTCTTGTATTCTTTTGCCACAGAAAGAGAAAGAGGTTACCCAGTCACTAAGACTAAATTTCCTTGGACATCAGGCTTTGAGGCGTTCCTTTTTTTTTTCTTTTACTTTATTTATTTTTTTTTTATTTTCCTTTCTTTCCTTCTCACTCCTTTTCTCTTCTCTTTTGTCTTATTTTCTTTCCTTTTTCTCTTCTCCACTTTTCTCTTCTCTTGTCTTCTTTTCTGCCTTCTTTCTCTGTCTCAGTCCCTTTTTTCACTAAATTTCCCTGCACAAAATCCACTGGCAATGGAAAATTTGAAAATGCACTTCTATGTCATCCATTTGAAACCAATACCTAAATCTATTTTTTCTTTTATAAACAATAAATATTCAATTTCACAAATTCTTTAGATGCAGTCTCCCTATCTTCTGCGGGATAAGCCTAAACTCCTACTCTGCATCATCAACCTGCTTTGTAGCTGGGATTACATCATGCCTGTACCAGCTCTTTGTTTTGCCACAAAACCCTCAGAACCTGGTTTTGGTTCTATGAAGTCATTAGTAGAAGAAATTAAATAAAAGAAGCAGAAGCCAGCCTTATTTCTTTCCTTACAAACAAAATTTATGAATTTATTTATTTATTTATTTATTTATTTATTTATTTTTGCAGTATTGAGGCTCAAACTCAGGACCTCGTGCCTGTCAGCCAATCACTTATGCTGCCAAGCTGTATCCCTCGCTTGCTTGCTATTTTAGTTGAGTATTTCAGTATTCCCAAAGAGTTTTCTACTTTTGTAGGAGAGGGGCCATATTACTACCTGTTTGTGTTTCATTGTTGCACTCCATAATGTGACAAAAGGAAGCAATAATAGTGTGCATGGATAGAGAAAATATTGCTTTCAGTTACTATATATTGTATTCTCATAAGTATAAACCACTTCTAATTTTACAAAGTACTGCATTTATTTAATGCTAGTTCAGTTTCTCTTTTCTTCAGGTTACAAACTATGAGATCAAACAAATAGTGCCTCGTTTTGTCTCAAATGCCTAGAAAAACAAAACCTGATGCACAGTAAAAAGAAACTCAATTTAAAAGTTTTAGATTTTAACTAATAAGGGCTGGCCACGTAGCTCAGTGGGCTACAGCACCTGCTTAGACAAGAGCAGGGACAGAGGTCCCATTGCTGGCATGCTGTTCCGGCCCCGCCCCTGGGTTGCTCTGAAAATGCAATTGAGACTGGGTGCTATGGCATGCCTGAAATCCCAGCCTTTGGGAGGCAGAAAACAGGGAGAACACTGCGAGTCTGATGTGTGTAGTGAGACCAGGTAGACCTTGTAATAAAACATATTAAAATTAATTAATAAATATAAAATATGTATGAAATAGTATATGCAAATTACTACAGTATTTTTTAGAACTTTTCAGGAACCATTGCATATATTTTGATCCTAAAAGAAAATGTAGGAACTAGTTTTCTGGCTTAGTCCTTTGAGTTCTGCCTCAGTACCTTTTGTACATGATAGAATTTTTCTGCATATTTAGATAGCAAAAATAATGAATTGAAGAATGAATATAGTAATTTTTGACTAAATCTTTAAAAATTTCTGAGTCTAAGGAAGCCTATAAATCTATATTTCAAGATGTAAAAGTCTGTTCTGTTTTGTTTTTTCTTAAGTGACAACATTCAAACTCAGGACTGTGCACTTGCCAAGCAGGCATTCATATCACTGAGCTATAGCCCCGGCCCTTAATTCCATTTTATCTTAATTTACAAGAGTTGGCTGGAAATTAATCACCAGGAGAGTGGAGAAGAAAAATGTAGTTTCAAAAATCGCACTTAATCCTCTGTTTTACCACTCATCAGTTTACAAACTTGGATTACTGCAAGGCTTTTTTTTTCTTTCTTTTTTAAAATTTGTGTGTTTGGTACAGGGTCTCAGTCTGCAGATTGGATTTATGGTGATCCTCCTGTTTTCAGCTTCCCCAGTACTGGGATTACAAGCATGCACCACCACACCTGGACTCTGTTGCCTGGTCAGCTCACTCTGGAGGTTTCACTCTGGTTTTCAGAGTAAAGGAAAACATGACCTTATGCGGATCAGTTGTTCTCTGATAGTGGTTACTGCATGCTGCTTATGCCAGGTTACTCCAGATTATACTATCTACAGATACTTAGAATACATCATCACCTGTTAGTTATTGAACTGCATTAACACCTCAATTCACAACTGCTTCTGTTCCTGAATAGCTTGGTTCACAAACAGGAGTGTTGGCAAAATTTTGCTTTTGTTTATGAACTCTGCATTAGGTGAGGAGCATGACTGTGGCCCTCTTCACCAGAGAAAAACCAGCCAAGCCATCCTCCCCAGAGTCATGGAATGCATTAAGTTTGTGATCCAAGGCTGTACTGCATAAGAAATAATCAAAGTTTGTAATAAAAAATGGTTCAGTAAGGGCTGCGGAGATGGCTCAGTGGAATAAGCGCTTCCCTGGCAAGCGCAAGGGCTGAGTTCAAACCCTGGTTCCGC
>NW_004524601.1:15106724-15108800 GCF_000260255.1 Octodon degus
TGGTGCTGGGGGATTGAACCGCGGTCCCTGATGCTTTGCTAAGCTTGTTCTAAGTAGGTGCTTTAGACCACTAAGCCATCTCTCCAGCCCCTCTTCCCACTTCTTAGCCACCAAGACCTAACCAGTATCCCTCCCCCCCATGGCTTTCCACCATACTTCTTGCTGTATTTTGATAAACAAGAATTGAAACTTCTAAAAATCAAAACCAAAACAATTTCTCCTCCTTTGAATTGTTGGTGTTGGGTACTTTGTCTCAGTGCTGAAGATGAAACAGCACTGGAACACCAAAACAACACCCAGTATATTGAAGCATTTATTGGCATCTTCAATGGGTGCTGATTGTCATCATTCCAATATCAAGCGCTGAGCTCTGGTGGTCTAGGGTTGATATGGGAAAAGCAAGCAGGAAGTACAGAGGCAGAGTGGCTTCTCAACTGGGGATGGGTTTATACAATGAGCATTATAGAGACCAGCTATGCATCACAGGAACCAGCCATTTCTAAGAGACAGAGGCAGCCAGAACTGGAACAGGAATTATTACCTAATGAACTAAAGAACTGAAATATACTGGCTGGGGAGGGATTTTAATTGCAAGGAAAATGACTAATCACAGGGTAAGTAGGATTTTGCAGCTGTGTTTAAGGGAAATGAGCAAGGGAGAGATTTTCACGCATTTTCTGGGAGCATCCAACTTTGTCAAACAGGACTTTTTACATTAAGGAGGAAGAAGAGGGTATCAGAATCAGAGTGGTACAATCTCAAAAAGACCTTTGGAGATGAAGAGCGATTAGCAATGAAGGAAGGTGGCCGCTGAAGGAAAGCCCAAGGAAATAATTCCTCTCTGAGACCAATGGAGAGTAAAGTCACCCTGCCGATATCCTCGTTTCAGCCCCAGTGAAACCTATTTTAGACCTCTGATCTTCAGAATTTTAATACAACTTGTTTAGCTCATTTTATTCACTGTTTATGATGATTGCTGGTGGTGTTAGAAAAACAATGGCAAATCAGTACACTGCCATCATAACTGAGATTCTTCTTGTACATTTGTGTTTCTTTCTGAGTCATTTTCTTTCTAGTCAGTATTGTTATTTGTAAAACGAAATCCCACCAAGTTGATAGCGGACTCTGCCAGGTTACTATGAGCCGCATTTTCTGTTCATTCAGAATTTTTCTCATTTCTGACACCTTAGAGCTTATTCTGTCCAAGATTGGAGACTATGTCTTTTCTTTAAAAATACAGTGTGAATGACTCACGCTGTAACTCTTTTAAAAATGTAAATAATTCTTAGTTACTTTTCTCTCTTGCTAAGCCAAAAATATTACAACTCCCAAAACTGAAGAAAGTAGGGTTTACTTAGCTCATGGTTTGTGGAGGTTTCAGTTTGTAATCAGCTGGCTCCAAGGCAGGATGGCATGGCCCATGGGCAATAATTCCAGTATTCCAAGCAACAAGAAAAAAAAAAAAGCAACAAGAGCAAAAGCAGAGAGAACAAGCCTCTTTTCCTCCCTTGTATGGTAAGCAGGAATCACCCCCAACCTGTTCTTCTGCAGTACTCCCACCATCTCCCTGCCTGCCTCTTGCAAGGGCTGAGGATGTTTACAAAGTGAGGACCATGCCACCCCCTGAAATTGAGGCATTTAAACTTCTAAACTTCTCAAGTTGACAAAATGTATCAACTATTATAGTATCTCAGTTCAACAAAAATCCAGAATTGTTTAAATTTAAGATTGGGTAGAAAGCAAAGGAAAAGTTAGTTTTGGGTTGTTTTGTTTTTGTTTTTGTGGAACCAGGGATTGAACTCAGGCCCTTGCACTTGCCAGGGAAGCGCTTATTCCACTGAGCCAGCTCCCTGGCCCCGGAAATGTTAGTTTTTCTCTTGTAGATATTCCTTTAAGTTCACTGCTGAACTCAGAATCCTGGTCCCAAATGGAGCCTTTGGATGGTCTAACACTGAAGCAGTCTTTCGTGTTATCTAGTGTCATAAGCTTCTCTAACTAGAGATACTAATATGTTTGAATATAAGAAAGGATGAAGTATGAGAAGATGTACTAATTTCATCCTATTTAATGAAATAT
>NW_004524601.1:15108900-15114044 GCF_000260255.1 Octodon degus
TGAATTTATTGAGGGCACTAAAGTTACCACCACATTCCTATTAAAAAATCTGGTGCGCTAATATGATTTTTAGTCCAATGACCTAAACGACAAATCAATTGTACTCTTGCCTCAATCCTTGTTCAGAGTTCCTTATTACTGCTGATGTTAGTGTACAGTAAAGATTGTTAGAGCCCACAATGGAAGACCTGGCCATATTTAATTATTTCAGTTCATTGGTACTTTCACCTTGGCTTGGTGATTTTAGATTACCATATGTCCATAAAGTTGTATGTGTGTGCTAAGGTTGTCTATCTCTAACACAAAGTTCAATGATCACTTCTTTTATATAATAGTCTTGTAACACCAGCTGATGAATGAATTTTTAGTGCTCTATCTAGACACCAGCAGTTCATTGGAATGAATTGTCAACTCTAGGTCACATCTTCTACTCTATTACTGACAAAATTAACCTGCTGTCTCCCTTTAATTAAATGAAAACAGCTTTGAGGTCTTTTTAGTTATAGTCTCAACTAACTTCATAATTCCAATATATTTATGTTAATTGCTTTAGGATACTTTCTCAAATGAATTAATTCAGCAGGAAATTCATTCTGGGGGAACTCATTGTGCATGATTCAGGGATGGTTCTCTGACTTACCATCGCTAAATTATGAGTGGGCTTTTTTTGGTATCAACTGTAATCTATACATACTAGCAATTCAAAAGTGTTAAAGGAAAAAGGAAATGAAAATTTCTTTCTAAATTTCCTTAGGGAGAAAGCAGTTGGCGTTTTAATTGCCTTTTTTTAACAACCTTAAAGTAGATTCACAAAATTAGACATTTTTTTTTTTTAACAAAGATTCAAGTGTGCTCTATATTTGTATCAGCTTGTATGATCAGGCAGAATTAGTTTTGGAAAGGAACTTAAAGGTCATGTATTCCAAACAGATAAGGGAGCATGCTATGTGGTTTAGTGATTAGTGGAAGACTTTGAAATTAATTTTAGATGCAACACTTGAATACCTTACAAAGGAATGACTGAAAAGGAACAGTCAAAAGAGAGAAGTCAGGCTGCACATTACAAAAACAAGATCCAGAAGGCAAAGTTGTTGTTTCAAAAACAATGAAAAGCTGGCTTACAAATGTGTTGAATTCAAACAAGAAATGTCCAGTAGGCATTAGAGATGCAATGCTGAAATTTAGAATGGTCAGATTAGAGCTGGAAGTGGGGATTGATGGTGAGTCTCGGAGAGGTTATTGCTCAGTGCCAGCTCTGTGCACTCTATGGGGACATTCGGACTGCACAGTGCAATTCCGGGCAGGTCATGAAACGGTGGAAGAAGGATACAAAATGACCTCAGGAGACTCTGCTACTTATCTCACTATCACCTGTGTATTTAATTTTTAATTGCTCCAACAGTTATCATTCATTCCATATATATATTATAACAAACAAACAATGACCATATAGAGCCTCAAACGACATAGATGAACCTATTTCTGTCACTTTTCACAGCCCCCTTTTTGAAAGAATATAAACTCACTTTCCTCAATCCCTTACTGCTGTTGTATTCTTTTCTAACCTTGGTAATTAGGCTTTTGTTTCTTCTCTTTGACATCCTTTTAAGGTTACATATCAGGTCCTGGTGTAGCAACCACAATGCACAAAGCAAACAACTACCTGAATAATCTCACTCATATTTTTTAGGTGATTTAATAGGATGGTGTGATATTTAATCTTATTTGGGAAAATGAATAGATTAAGAAGCATCTAGGAAATTAATAAGGTCCACTTGTGGGTGTATCTGTGGGGATTTACGAAGATGATTGGCTCCAAAGGGCCAAACCTCTTCTTTGGATCAGTCCCCTGATGGGTCACACTTTTGTGGATTTACTGGTAGAGAAGCTGAGGCCTGGTTAGAGGGAGTCTGTCAGGAGAGCGCGACAGTGAGAGCTGTGTCTTGAGACTTAGTCTCTGTCCTTTCTGCTGGCTCTTTCCCTCTCGGTTATCTCCCTAGCTGCCATGAGGGGAGCAGCTTTCGTTTGCTATCTTCTCTGCCAGGAAATTTCTACCTCATCTCAAGACTAAAGCCCTTGAACCCACTGACCATGGACAGAAAGCTCCAAAATTGTAATTCAAAATAAGCTTCTCTTCTACCTTGCTTGTCACATGCATTTGGTCACAGCAATGAAAACATCACTGAAAACAAATGATCCATCACTGAAATTATAACATTTCATTCCCACTTGTGTTTATAACAATTGATACCTCTATTTGCTTTTTGTTGCTGTTAGTACTGTGCCAGGAATCAAACTTGGGACCTTGCACTTGCCAGGCAGGTGCTAATGCCACTGAGCTATCTCCCCGACCCCTATATCTCTACTTTCAATTATTTTGTACTTGCCAAAATATTATTTCTAATAATTCAAAACCTCTAGGGACTTCATGGGCTGCATTAGCTGTCCTAATCATAACTTACTAAGCCCTGCATGAAAGCATTTACTTAATATAAGTAAACATATGGTGGTTAACCTTGATATTGCCTCTGGAGCTCACAGACTTAAAATTGAACTATCTCTAAGCTCTTTTTCTGAGTCTATATTTTTGAGGAAATATTGAACACTTTTCTCATGCAAATATAAAATGGGTAATCTGTGGCCTCTTGCAATTTTAAATGCTTACAAGTTTTGTGTTTATAAAACTTCCTATTTATTAATTTATTTTTTATTTGGTACTGGGTTTCACTACACAGCTTGGACTCATAGTGATCCACCTGCCTCAGCTTCCCAACCTCTGGGATTACATGCATGCATCACCATACCTGGTTTTGGTGGCCCACACAGCATGCCTGGATTCTGGGCCAACAGGGCATGTGGTAGCGAGTATTGAACCCGGGTCCTTGAGCAACCACTTATATGCCAAAGCTATCTCCCTATCCCCTCCTTAGTAATTGTAAATATATTTATTTATTTTTATTTAAAAATAATTTTATTGAGAAACAAATAGCAATGAGATGGTTAAAAAACCGATTACTAGCACATTTTCAATAATTAATAAATTGCATATTGTTGTCTTAGTGGTTATTCATTGTACAAGATGCAGACATGATATCTTGTCCACAAACACTATTAGAACAAATCTTTCTATTCATTGAGTTAAGAGAATGCACCTGTAATCTATCCTATTTTGAGTATATAGACAAAAAATGGTCGTTCATTTATATCCCCCTTTTTTGGTTAGTTTTGTCTGAAAGGGTATTCCACTGTCATTTAAATATTGTAGGTGCATGAATTCAGCAGAATAATTCAATATAGTCCAGTAGTCCATAAGAGTTGTGGGTTTTCTGCAAAACCACTACTGGCAATGTCTGAAGTTGTTGACTTGAACCCTTTACAGCTCAGCATATTAATATAACTTTACTTTTTATACTTTTCTGCTGGATGGTTAAGACCAAGATGAAGCAAGACTTATACAACAAGAAATATAACTTTTGTATGTGATAAAGTCAGTCAAATCCCAATCGGATTTATCCTGAAACCCTGTACTGCAGTTTGTAGCTCCTTTGTTAGTGTCAGCCATGTGGATGAGTCACGGCCATTGCTTGACCAATTTACTCTCTGTGAAAGCCTGAGAGAATGTTTTTCTCACCATGTGGCTCTCATTAGGCACACTCTACATCATTGATCACTTTCCTCTTTGGCCCCATAATCTTCTTGATCAGAAAAGTTGGGACACAACTGAATTACATGAGGTTACAGTGCAGATTCTCCTATGTCCTGAGTCTTCACTGAACTTGGAAGGCTAGGGCCAAAATGTTGACTGTCCTTGCAGCCCTTCTTTTTCTCTAAATATTTTTATATCATATTTGTCTGTTTTTTCATGATATCCTCTGGGTTTATTGTACATTTTGCAATATCCTATCCTGAAGTCATGAGTTAATTTTTGTCTTTTAGAAATGGATGATTCACTGAATAATTATTTTTTTCCAAAATTTTGTATTTAAGATACAACTTTCAATTGAAATAGCCACTCTAAAGGGCTGGCCAAATAGCTCAGTGAACTAAAACACTTGCTTAGGCAGAGAGCAGAAACTAGGGTTTGATCCCTGGCACCACAAACCATGCCAGCCCCAACCCTGGAGTGCACTGAGAGGGCAAGTGAGACTGGCATGGTTACATGCACCTGTAACCCCAGAGCTTGGAAGGCTGAAAAACAAGAAGAATCACTATACTTAGAATCACTCTACTTAGTGAAAACCACTCTTCCTGCAAGTTTGTCAAAATATCTGCATATATTATGATATCCAAAATATTATGTAATTTCCATTAATATTTTCAACACAATATAGACACATATAATCATCTTTCTTTATTAATATTTGAGCATTTTAAGCTTATTCTTTATCACTGATTCCTAATTGATTTATAGTGAGGTAAGAAAATACTTTTAATGTTAATTTACTCTTCTGAAATCTGTGAGGACTAGTTATTACCCACCATACTTGTCACTTTTGGTAAAGATTTTAAGAATGATAAAAGTAATTTTTTATTATATAAATGTTTGGGGTGATATATTGTGCAAATCTATAGCTTGGGAAAATAGCATTATTTTTTAACATTCATACCTTTGTTTTTTTCAACTTTGTATAACTTACCAAAGAGTTTATATTTAGATATCTCCTAATGAACATATATTTGGTTGTATTGTTTGTCTGTTATTTTGGTAGTGTTGACAAATTGTCAAAAAGCACTGCATGAGCTGAACCTTCTGGTGCATGCCTGCGATATCAGTACTTGGAAGAGTAAGACAGGAGGATCATTTGAAGTTCAACACCAACCTGGTCTGTACAGTGAGTTTAAAACCAGCCTGAACTACATAGCAAGAGCCGATCTCAAAAAGATAAAAATACAAACAAACAAACAAAAACCCATGAACCACATTTGTTATCCCAATGTTGAAATTTTTAAATCTAAAATAGTGCTTTCTAAGCTTAAATGTTTGTGTCAATGTAATTACTTCAGATTTCTCTTAGTATATATTTTCTGTGCTAATAATTTTAAATACTAATATTTTATGTTTAGATATACTTCTTAAAAGGTGAAACATGTTCAAGTGGTATCCACTTCAATATAAAGGCTTCGAGTTTATCATTCTTAATAGC
>NW_004524601.1:15114144-15132232 GCF_000260255.1 Octodon degus
ATAGTCACCTTTTATTTTTCAGTTTTCTCTTTCTCTGACATTACTATTCTTTCCTTTTCTTCTGTTTGATCTTCCCATGATGTGGACCAGGGCCCTCTCAATGGTAGCTGCTCTCTTTCATTCTGACTGTGTATTAATTGACAGATAAGTTGCATGGATGAGTAGAACACACCGTGATGGCTTTATAGATGTATAAATTATGTTTGAAGTACATACACATTGTGGGGTAAGTCTAGTGAGTGGCATATAGATTTTCACATATGATGATCAATTTTGTATAAAATCACCTCATTTAATTTTAGCATTTTTAGGAAAGTATTTGTTGTAGCTGTCCTACTTCTGGGCACATTTTGTAAACGATTAAAGTCATCATACATCAGTGGTGCCTGCATATCCATATTTACACTGGTGCTACTTGCAATATCCAACCTCTTGAAACAGACACAGTGTAATTCAACAGACAAATAAATAAACTGTGATTATATTATGGAGACATTTGTGCACACACAAATCAACTTAATTCACTCTTAATCATTCAATTATTAAATGAGTAATCACCATTCCACTAATTACTATATTAACTGACAGTTATGGAAATTATTTTTAGAATACTATTTAATTTCACTTAAATACAAATCAAATTTCTTTTTTAAAATAGTAGAATTTATGTTCCTGTCACTTTACGGAAAATAAATGAATTTGAGAGCATAGTCGTAAGTGAAATGCACAGGACACAGAAAATTCAATGTTGACAAATAAAAAAAGAAACTTCATTGTGGTAGGATTATCTCTTGTTTGTGAAATCCAAAGTAAATTAATTGTAGAATTAAATAAAGGGACCATGATTTGAAAGAAGGAGATAGGTATTTTGAGGATGAATGGGGTGTCAGTGAATGGTGGATTGGGGAAGATAGAAGGTAAAAGGGGCCAAAACACAATCCAGAATATTCCACAGAGCCAGTGCTAATATGATGGATCCAAAATTATATACCAATAAAGAGAATGAAACAAAAGATTATAGTTTTCCCTAACTATAGTCATCACGCTATACACTAGATCTCTTAGAATTAACCCTGCTCGCTCGTAATTGCAATTCATTCCACAACATTTCCTCAAACGCTCTCTGCCACAATCGCCACTGGCCTGGGAAGCCACTCCTTTCTCTGCCCACTGAGATCAAATTTCTTTAGACTCTATATGTTCAGGGAACTAGACGGTATTTGCCTTTCTCTCTTGCTGAACAAAGTATGTCACCTCCTCAGATTAAGGAAAGTAAGGTTTATTGAGCTCATATTATCACTGATAATATATACTACATGTATATCACACATATCTCTATTTCCATGTCACTAGTCTTATAATAAAATTTTCATGTCATTTGTCAAAAAATATTTAAACCCAGCTTTTTAAAACTAATAACTTTGATGTTACCATGAGTTATTAATATACATTGATGTTTTGTTTTAGTCTTTTCACTATTGAGCAGAAGTATCTTAACATACCTATAAGGTTATTAACATGGTATGTATCTATAATTTAAATCTTCATAATCCGATTTACTTCAAACTATAAATTCATGTTTGGAAGCAAAAATTCTTTGACAAAAAATTAGCTAATTAGCTTACCACAAATTAACTTGCTCTCTATATACTTAATGTTAGCTATTTTTTAATCTCTTTAAGTAATTAAATGATCAGTATCTTCACAATTACAGAAAAGGAAGTTAACTACAAATTAACTGTAACTTTGAGATGATGGAATGTGACACAAAGTTAACTGAGGTACTTTTGTACAAGTATTGGCATGATCATCAGCTGATGTGTCTTGATTCAATCTC
This sequence comes from Octodon degus, assembly GCF_000260255.1. Lineage (NCBI taxonomy): Eukaryota > Metazoa > Chordata > Mammalia > Rodentia > Octodontidae > Octodon > Octodon degus. Next base: position 15,115,982 of record NW_004524601.1, read on the forward strand.
TACTCCAACGGCCACATTTCTGTGGACCAGCGACATGTGATACTACAGAAACATTTTTCATAAAATCGTATCCTATTAAAATCAGTGACAACTACAGGTCTAACAGGTATAGATGAGTCATGGATTGAGAACCAGGAAATGGACAAAGATCACCATAGACAATGTGCTTAAAAAGAACATTATTTTCATACCAACAGATTAAGAGTAGCTCCCTGGAAAGTATGTGGCAAAGTTCAAGTTTTCCATAAATTGTTCTTGTAGTGATCATGCTTTAAAAGTATAGTGCAAGAGGTGACTTATTGTTAAATTATGCAATTTTGTTTTTAAAATGTGCACACACAAATCAACTTAATTCACTCTTATTCATTCACTTATTACAATTATAATGACCATTCCACTAATTACTATATTAACTGACTTACTGAAATTATTTTTAGAATACTATTTAATTTCATGTAAATACAAATCAAATTCATTTTTTTTAAAGAATAGAATTTATTTACTGGACAATGAAAGATTAAGTCTCAAAGAGGGACAGAAGAGAACCTAGTGGGTTGCCAGTAAATCTATCCTTTCTAGGGACTTTTATAGAGCAAAACCATGAAATGAACAGAGTCTGAGATAGAAAACATGGGAACTCATTAGGTGGGCACAAGGTGGGACAAAACTATGGTAAACCAATAAGATTATAAACAGGTAAACCAGATTAACTCAGGATCAAATAGGAAAGCGATGACTGCAGAACAGGGAATTTTCCTGTAGGGAACTGGGTAAGGGACTCCTTATGGGTTTTTCAAGGTGATGAAAACCTACTTAGAATATCAATCCCTGCTATCTTCAGTGCAGTTGCTTGATTCACAGGTATCAGCAACTGTACTGAAGATAACAATGTGCATTAGAAGGTTTACGCTTGGAATGCCTGTCATTCTGGTCTTCTAAATATGTACTTCTTGTCATGACATAGCAATTACTACCATACTGTCTCACAAGTAAAAGTGGGCTTTTTTATTGTTGTTCTTTCTTTTTCTTTTAAATGGGTAATAAATAAAAAAAAGACACAAGAAAAAGAAAAAAATATATCACAGGACTGTCCTCCTACAATGCTGTACATGGTTAGATTTCTAAATCTGTGTAAAAGTATGTGTTCATTCCTATTTTTTAATATTTTTTTTTCTTCATACTCTGTAAGGACTTAAATTTCAACACATTAATACTTGTGATACTTGTTCCACATTACGCCTAAGATGTTTAGACAAATAGGATAAACTGAACTGCATATGTTGCAGGGTAATAATAACCTTCTCTTCTGGAGGATTAACAACCTAAGTTTGTAGATCAAAAACTGGAGAAAAGAAAGGGCTGCAAGGTTTGCCAACATTTTGGCACTAGCCTTTCAAGGTCAGTGAAGACTCAGTACATAGGAGAACCTGTGCTGTAACATCATGTAACTCAGTTGTGGCCCAAGTTTTCTGATCAAGGAGATTATGGAGTTGCAAAGGAAAGTGATCCATGATGTATAATGTGCCTAAGAAGAGTCACATGGAGTGAAAACATTCTCTCAGGCTTTCACAGAGAGCACATTGGCCAAGCAATGTCTGTGACTCATCCACATGGCTGACACTGACAAAGGATCTGCAAACTGCAGTACAGGGTTACAGGATAAATCCTGAGGGGACTTGACTGACCTTATCAGATACAAAAGTCACATTTCTTATTATACAGGTCTTGCTTTATCTTGGTCTTAACCATCCAGCAGAAAAGTATAAAAATGAGGTATATAAAGTAAAGCCATATTAATATGTTGAGTTGTAAAAGGCTCTAGTCAACTTCTGCAGATAACTCACTACTATTGTGGACTACCAGACTGTTTTGGATTGTTTTGCTGAATTCAAGCTTCTATAATTTTTAGATGCTAATAAAATACCCACCTCTGACAGGACTGAACTGGAGAGGGAGCTTACAGAGAAAGGACCATTTTTTATTCGTATATACAGAATAGTCAGGATAGATGTATGACTGTTTTAGCTTGCTTCAGTGAGAGGAAGGATTTGTAGTAGTAATGTTTGGACAGGATGTCCAGGCTGCTTCTTGTGCTGTGGATGACCCCTGAGAAGATAACAATGTACAATGTGTTAATTATTAAAAATGTTAATCAGCTTAGAAACTGTCTCATTGATATTTGTTTCTCAATAAAATTTAAAAAAGAATATCAATTCCTGGTGTTCATGTTTAAAGAGCTATGCACTTGTTTGGCCTTTTGTCTTGAGTTCTGGCCCACTGTGGGAGTGTCCGTCTCCCCTACAGCTGCAAGATATCTTTTCTTCCATACTCCTCCATCTGAGGGCCTACCCCTGTCTGCCTGCCTGTAACAATTCTGTCTAATGGAGCTGCCTACAGCATTCTCTCTCTCTGAAGAAGTAACCTGAACTGCTAGGAGGAAGTAATGGGCAATGGCCACTCTGGCTTCTTCAGGCTGAAAAGGGTCATACTTTATTATTTATGATAAAACTTTCAACTTTTGCCCAATGGTTTTATAGTGGACTTTCAAGCCACAGTTTTCATAACTGAATAAAATTTGCTCAAATTCTAATAAATAAAGGAAACATTAAGGAAAGGCAATGTGAGCCATCCATGAGAGTGGCACAGGACTGGGAGACTTCACTAAGAACATTTTCATTGGGTTAAATGTATAACCTCTTGAGCACGGCAAGAAACCCTTCAGTCAGCATGTGAGGAAACTTCAAGGTAGCATCACTCCTGGCACCATTTTGACCATCCTCATCAGCCATCACAGAGGCAAGAGAGTGGTCTTCCTGAAGCAGTTGGCCAGCGGCTTGCTACTTGTGACTGGGCCTCTTAGCCTTAGTTGTGTTCCTTTATGAAGAACACAGCAGAAATTTGTCATTGCCACCTCTACAAAAATTGATCTCAGCAAAGTAAAAAATCCCTAAATACCTCACTGATGCTTACTTCAAGAAGAAGAAGCTGCAGAAGCCCAGACACCATGAGGGTGAGATATTCAAGATATTTAGCAAGAGCAGTACCAGATTTAAGAACAGCGTAAGGGAGATCAGAAAGCAGTGGACTCATAGATTTTAACAAAAATCAAAGCTGTTCCTCAGCTCCAGTGCTACCTATGATCCACTTTTGTCCTGGTAAATGAAATTTATCCTCATAAATTAGTGTTCTAAATTTCTTACTAAGAACCTAATTACATAACTGATACATTTAAAAAATAAACAAATGTATGTTGAATATATTGGTTCATAAAGGCAGGTCTTGTGCCTGAGGAAAAAGCTCGAAAGAATGTCTGTAGGCAGAACAATGCACTTTGGAAAACAAAACAAGACAAGAAACATGGCTGTGACCTTAATACAGGAAGCATTTCAAGGAGTCGAAGAGAAATAAGGATAAATGTGATTTTGAAGGGAATGGCAAGTTATATTTTTTAAATGTTATTTTCTAGGGGTGGGAAAGAGGATGAAAAATGAATTAAGTAAGCGATGTTACATGAATGTGCCAATTACCCATTATGTACTACAAACATAAATGAATTATTTTATTTTATTTTATTTTATTATTATTATTTTTGTATTTTTAGGGAAGGATCTACAGGGTGTTCAGGGTCTCATTACTAGATCTGACTTGTAGTGATCTACTTATTTACAGGCATGTGCCACCACACCCAGTCTCAATCACATCTGAGCACTCCCCAGGGGCAAGGCCAGCACAGCATGGCAGGCCCAGGAATTGAACCCCTGGTCCCTGCATCTGCTTGCAAGCACTTTAATCTGCTGAGCTATTTGGCTGGCCCTATGAATAAAAAATTTTAAAACATGAGTGAAAGGAATAGGGGGAGGGAAGAAGAGGGAAAGGACAGGGACAGAAGGAGAAGGAAAGATTGGTTTTAGAAATTAACTTGCAAGATTATGAGTTTGTGGTGGCTAGAAAGCCTGAATTCTGCAGGGAAGCCTGGTTGATTAGAGATTCAAGAAGTAGTACATGTGGCAGATGTACATGTGAAGACAGGCTTCCTTTCTCCTTGAGGGAATGTCACCTTTTGTAAAACTTCAGTTGATGAAGAGACCCATTAATAATATGTAGGATGATCTTCTCTCTTGAAAGTCTAATGATTTACATGCTAATCACATCTAAAAATATGCTTTCTTCTCAATGTCTGGATCGACCTTTGACCTAATATGAGAAATACAGAGCCTAGACAAGCAGACCCCATAACGTGAACTGTAATAGCTGAGGATGGGAAGAAGCAGACAAGATAATACGGACCTAGATCTGAAATTCTTAAAATGTAGTTGTTTAACTGGAAATTAATAATTAGAAATTCCCAAAGATTCAAACAAAATAGGGTAAATTAAGCAGTTCACATCACTTAAGTAAAGTATCATCGCTTTTAAAATTTGATAACTGGGCCACAGAGATGGATAGCTTTTCTAAGTGCCTGCCTAGGCAACCACAAGGACCTGGGTTCGATTCCTGGTACCACATGTCATATAAGCCCCACCCTGGGTGCGCAGAGCCAGCAACAAGCCTGGGCATGGTCATGTACGCCTGTAATCCCAGCACTAGGGAGGTTGAAAAGGGGAGATCACTACGAGGCCAGGCTGCTTAGCAAGATCCTGTACGAAATACATCAGAAATAAATAAATAAAATTTGATAATAAATTTATGAAAGATGTGCCAAATTGAGGTCCTAAAAGAAAATCTGGTATAGTAGTAGACTATCCTTTTTGCTTCTTCTTCCATTTTTCTTGTCAAATGTGGGTTCTTTTACTGCTCCATCATAGATTCTTAGCATAAGTTAATATGCTATTGAATTTTTTGTAGCCATTTGTTCTATTGCTTTGAATTCTTGGCAGGGGCATTTGGCAAAGAGGCAATGCCAGCATATGTCTCACTTTGCCCAGTAGAGTTCTGGCTTATTTTGCATCCCCTTTCACCTTTATGTATTATGCAATGACATGGTTGGCAACTCAAGCAATTAATCTAAGTATTTATCTCACATAAATGATTTCTTAAGATGGGATTCTAGTTGCCTTAATGCTTGTTCCATTTTCTTCTCTTTATTTAAAATGTGGACTATGTCTAATGCTGAAGATAACAAATATATTTTTAAAACATAGATTATGTGGAGCTGGATTAAAACTGATAATAAGATACTTCATAAAGAAAAAAGGCCTCTTTTCTGTTTCAGAATATGATTGATAATAGTGATTGATAATCTGAGGGTTTGCTTTCAGCTGATTCAGATCCTTTCATAGTATCAGTGAACTGAACTTTTTTGGTGCATTTGTGTCTATCACCAAAAAGTAAATATAGGAGAATATCTACCACAATAATTTAACTGTAAATGGGTACCAATATTCCCTGTCTTATTATCATATAAATAATGAAAAATTATTTGTTTTAAACATACCAAACTAACTAGCATACTTTGTTCATTCACTGAATATTCCCTTTCAGATGTTTACAATATTAGTGGGTATGATGCACTTAATCTGGTACAATAGAGATACATTGAAAGATATAAAGATAAAATATACAGAATCTTTGGACTGAGTTGTAATGTACACTAATATAGCTATACTGAAGATGGATTCATCTTTGTAAATATTTATTGAACAAATATTTTTTAGTTCTACTTATTTGACTGTTCTAGGAGGCAGAGGTGCCATCATAGTCTTGTGTACTGCACTGTAAATAGGAGAAGCAGACAGCAAGTATGATACATGATTAATCCTGTGTGGAAATATCTGGTGATAATAAGTTGAATACTTTTAAAAGTAGAAGTGCACATCATAGTTCATATCCTGTATTTTCTAAATTCTTGAGAGCCCCATGCAATTGCTGGCCTTCAGGTGAAAGCACAGAGCCTGGCAGCCTAAAGCGCAGGACAGACAGATGAGCTTTCCAAAATGGAAGGGCGGCCGTAGGAGAGCGGAAAGCAGAAAAGGAGGCCTTAGGAATGTGGCTGTTCTTAGAGTGTGGAGCGCTCTCTCTCATACTGAGTTGTGTGAAAAGGTTGAAAGTTTAAATAAATTAGTCCACGTGCATCCAATAATATAATATGCCAGCAATGTTATAATGTGATATCTGTGAAATACATTAAGTATTATATACACGTATCACATACAATCAAACTATGAAAACATCATCGTTTCCATTGAGTAATAACTTCTATTACTATTGTTCTGCATTCTCCTGTAGTTTTAAAAAATCGTGAACTTTTTATGATAGTACTTATGCTTATCCAGAGTTCATGTTAATTCTCATGCCTACAAGCTATCAAAAGGTATCTTATTTTTCTGTTGATGTCATTGTATACTCCTGTGCAATGTTTTGCTATTGTCAGGAGTCAAGGGACAGCTAGACGTGCAGGGGCAAAATTGGCAAACCCGACGTGACTGCAGCTATCGCAGACAGATATTTTCCATATTCTCAGGCTTTGTTAACCTAAATTTGAAAAAATTATTTTATTTTGGGTTCCAATATTGCTAATTTATCCTTCACTGCTAGCTCCGCCCCTGGGGAGCGCTGAGAAGGCAACAGAGACTGGGCGTGGTGGCGTGTGCCTGTAATCCCAGCTCTTGGGAGGCTGTAAAAGGAGACTCACTATGAGTCTGATCTAGGAGTGAGACCCCGAACACCCTGTAGACCCTTCCCTAAAACGCACACACAAAAATTAAACCTTAAAATTACTTAAAAAAAGATGAAAAAAATTAAACCTGATCACTCTGAGTAGCATGTTCTCCATTAATTCAGTCAATAATGTAGTATAGAGATTATATACTTAATAGCCATCGACAAACGCTGGCTGAATAGGATAATAAAATAACGCTGTATTATTGGTGGCTTAACCTCCTGTGGTCAACTCAGAATGTCTTCCTTCTGACAAATGTACATGAGAAAACTGAATGACTCTGTTCATTCCCTGAATATTCTCTTTCAGGAGTTTACAGTACTAGTGGGTATTATGCATTTAATTTGGTAGAACAGAGAAACATTGAAATATATAAAGATAACATATGTAGAATCTTTTAACTGAGTTGTAATGTATATTAATACAGATATATTGAATCCAATATACATGTATCATGTACAATAAAACTTCAAAAACATCGAAGCTTCCATTGAATAATAACTTCTATTACTATTGTTCTGTATTCTCTTTGTAGTTTTAAAAAATCATGAACTTTTTATTAGCTAAGTACTTATTATACTTAGCCCAGAATTCATATAAATCTTCATGCCCATGAACTATCACAAGATATTTTATACTGAACATGGTAAGCAGCATAATTTTTGAAAAGATAATTTTGTGTTAAAGTTGTCTTGGGGCTCAAGTATCAGATATAGTTGAATTTTTTTTTAAATATATTTTAGGGAAGGGTCTACAGGATGTTCAGGATTTCACTACTAGATTAGACTCATTGATCGTCCTGTTTGTAACCTCCCAGGAGCTGGGATTACAGGCACACACTACCATACCCAGTCTCAGTTGCCCTCTCAACATACCCTGAGGGTGGGACCAGCATTGCAGGCCCAGGGATCAAACCCCTGGGCCCTGAGCCTGCTCGCAGCCTTAATCTGCTGAGCTATTTGGCCAGCCCTGAGAAAAAAAATAATTTTGGAGAAAGGAAGCATTTCAACTTCTAGCTGAAAAGTGAAAGTTCCAAACATATATTCAGAGTCCAATGATAGTTTTAAAGTTTCAGAGATTATTGTGAATAAAAAAGTGGTAATCCTAGAACATTAAACAAATGATAAGCTAACAAAGGATAATTTATATTTGTTTTCTAGTATGGTAGTTGGGGAACCACTTAATATTTTATAATAGATATTAGTCTATTATTCATAATTAAAAGACAAGTGAGATAATATGTTGTCATAAAGAATAGGAAAATATCTTTCAAGAAGTGCAATGAAAATTAAGGCTATTTAGTTTTATCACTACTGCTTGAGCTGGAAATTTCGATAGTAACTATTATTAACAATTCTCTGTATCATCTTTAGATTTTATTTTTCTTGCGTCCCTAACTTATCCAGTATATATTTAGAATCTACAATGAAGCATCTTTAAAACCCAAGCTGTTATCATCAAAATGTTTAAAAGAATGTATTTGCAAGTAAATACTAGATAGCTAAGCATAGTAGTTGTCCCGTCCAGCGGGTCAGTCAACAAAGGTCACCTGGGAGAGGAGCGGGGAATGGAGGAGGGGACAAAGGACAGAAGATGCCAGAAATGCAGACAAGACAGGAGAGTGATCAAGTCTCCTTTATTCAGGGGACGTGCTGGGTGTATATAGGGAGTGTAGGAATGAGGAAGCCTCCTGACTTCAGCAGGTATCTAGGCAGGAGGAAGGTCCCACCCCTGGGGCATAGCACGTGATTCACGGGGAGTGGGCAAGGCGGGAAGGAGCAAAAACTTAACTGAGCAGGGGAATAGAAACTTAAGAAAACGGCTGACACTATTATAAAATGGATACCAGTTAATGGCTTCCCACAGTAGTTAAGTGAATATTTATTTATCACCTTTCTTTGTTTCCTTTCAATATAAAAAAAAATCTCCTGTAAACCTTAAGTGAAAGACTTGTCTAATGTTATTGATACATATGAACAGTACTATACATTTTTAACATAGTTATTTATCATTAGTGTGCTTGTGCTAAACAACAGTTTATTATTATGGTGGTATAAGTGAAATTTGATATGCAATTTAAGTATACTTTAAATTACATAGTAATTTACAAAATTATATTGTAAAATTATAGCAAAAATTATTCAGCTATGTGAATATTCATTCATTATTTTCAAAATGGTATCCTTCATTTTTTAAGACTATTTTTAAAGACAATTTTTTTTTTTTTTTTTTTTGGTACTGGGGATTGAACCCAGGACCTTGTGCTTGCCACACAGGCACTTATGCCACTGCGCTATATCCCTAATCCTTCATTTCCCTTCATTTTTAAAATATAAGTCCCAAATAAGAGAAATATTTTTTCTTGCAAAGAAAGCAACATTCATATTTAGAAATGCTTGTGTCCAAATTCCCTATCAACTGTTAGGAGTGCAACTTTTCTTTTCTTCTTTCTTTTTTTTTTTTCTTTCAGAACCTGGGATTGAACTCAGGCCCTTGCGCTTGCCAGGGAAGCGCTTATTCCACACCCTGTCCTTTCTAGAAAAAAATTTTTTTTTTTTTTTTTTTTTTTTTTTTTTGCAACTTTTAACCTATAATAACTATATATCTAGAAAAAAACCTTGACAATTTCCTTAATATTCTTGAAAGGAAAGAAAGGATGCAGTCAAGATGTTTTGGATGGGCATGGTGGTTTAGGCCTGTTATCCCAGCCCTCTGGGTGCTGAGGCAAGGGGATCACCCCACATTCCAGGCCAGCCTGGGTACACGATGAGCTCCAGGCCAGCCTGGATCACATAACAAGTCTCTGTATCAAGGAAAAGATGCTGTCACGGACATAGCTCAGTGGCATAAGCACCTGCCTGGCAAGCTCAGGGTCCTGAGTTCTATTCCCGGCACAAAAAGTACAGATGTTTTCATCATTTTGAGATGCTCCTAATTGTAAACTTGTTCAAGCAATTGCTTTCAGTAGAACTGGAGATAGTCTGTCGGCTGATATAGATGGGTCACTGTGAAATATGTAAATTCTGGTACTATTAATTATGGCTTCAAGTGGCTGATTTATAGAAGTGAGCTTCATGTTTCTCTTCTGATGTTCACACAGAAATGTTCTGTTTGCTTTGAAGAGTTATTTATTTAAGCTCTGTAATGAAATTTGTTAAGCGTAAACTCACTGCACTAAGTTACAGGCGGATATAAACCAGAAACTCGGATGCGCAATGAGAGTGACTATAAATAATTGGTGCGTGCCACAAATTTCAAGATGTCAGAGGAAAATACATTAAAAGTTTTCATTATAAGAAAGGATAAATGTTTGAGAAGATTATATGTATAACCTCATTTAAATGTCTCAGAGTATATACATGCTTGGAAATATCACGTATCATATAAACAATTTGTGTAATTTTTATGTTTTTATATAAATGAATAATTTATTATAAAATTTTAAAATTACATTTGGGGAAAATGTTATATGCCAGAATTATCATGATATGCCCATGCGATGATAGCATAGAGTTCATAATTTCATGTAATTTAATGAGATCCATTAACATAAAATATGTAATCTATTAAATATTTGAAATTGTGGACATACAATTGTCCTTTCTATTTAAAAATTGAAACAATATAAATAAACTAATATTACAGAGATTTAAAGCAATCGTATCAGATGTGAAGCATCATTTTTCCTCCAATATGATAGAACTATCACATCATATTGATCAATTTTTAATTAGACACTAATTTCAAGCATGCAGCGTCTGTAATTAGTCATGGCGTTACCTGGATAATGACATACTGGATGCCCCTGGGTAAACAACACAATTTTGATGATGTGAAAACACACATTTGTTGTGTGAATTTTATTTTAATAAACTTATGGTGAAAAAATAATAAGTTATTGAATTGATTTCCTGTTAAATACAGAAAATTATGTACATGCATTGATCCCTAGTTCCTCTTAAAATATAATCAAAATGGTAATAAAGTGTTACACGAGTACATGATATATGTTTGAGTATAAAAAGATAAGAATAATCTATAGCAAAATAATTTGGGAAGTATAAAAGTACAGGAATTTGTAGAAACTAATTTAGCACACATGAGAACCATGATGCTTGTGCTGTCCCAGGGGAAGCCCAAAACATACAATGATTTCCATTCATATGTAATAGAATACTTCAAAATTTGGTGACACATAAAGAAGGTGGAAAAGTTGGCTAAGAAGCAAAGGATTTTAATTCTTTTTTAAAATGCTTTGATCTTTAGCATTCTATTTTATGCCCTTAGAAAAGCTGATCTTTGGAAAGAGTGGTGCAGAGATTTCGGCACTGAGCAGGCCAGGAATACCCTGGTGTACAAGAGCAATATCAGAACACTGAGAGGAGCTGGAAATTCATACAGCGACTGACATAAAGTCCCCATCCCTTCCCATCCACATTTTGTATCACTGGCAGCTAGGCTCACACGGTTTGAGCAGAGAATAGGAAGATTTTGTTTTGAGTAATAAAACTGGCCTGAAATGAATCCCTGAAGACGCTACCAGATTTTCAGAGTCACTTAGTAAGAATTGCCTGGAGACACAGAGCATCTGCTCAGCCTTTTGATCCACTCTTTTTATACCTAAGCACAAAACTGTCATTTCCAAATATTTGAGTAAGGTTCCTAAAAAGAACAGCAGATGTTCAGGCAAACCTGTAAGAGGAAATGAACTCGGACAATCAAAGATAATTTCCTCTGATAGATAAGAAAATCTACATACCTATGAAAAGAGTACTCAGAAAATAGAATGGAAGGTGTTTTACTATAGCAAAATTTATTTTTAAAAATCAATAAATTTATTTTTTAAGTGCTTTTTTTAAAATTTATTTGTTTATTTTGCGTGTGTGTGGCCAATTCAGCCCACCAGGGGGCGGGGCTGGCTGGCATGTGGTGCTGGGGATTGAACCGCGGTCCCTGTGCTTTTGCTTAGCTTGTTCTAAGTAGGTGCTTTAGACCACTGAGCCATCTCACCAGCCCCAAAAAATCAATAAATTTTTGAGAATAACAGTGAAAACATTCTGAAAATTATTAAGAAATAAGGCACATAGCATAATGGAATTGGATAAACCTCTCAGGTGTCTAACATCAAGTATCAGGAAGTCTAGAAGAAGAGAAAAACAGAGATTATGATGCATTCAGACTACTTGGATAACCTGGATAATAATAAGTATTAACAGGGTTGCATTCATATGGGAATTACCAGTTCATGTGGTTTTTCCAATGATAATTTTTATATATGCATTCCTTAGTACTGTGTCTGTCTTTGACTCCAGTGAGTAATAGGGCTGCAGGAGTTAAAACTTAATAAATCTCACCATCATTACTTATTTTTCCTATTTCATATGTAACATCAATTCAAACATACCAAGTTCTGCCATTTTTACCATCTTCTGTGAATATTCTTCAACTCCATTTTATTGCCCTTTGTTTGGAAATTCAACGAAGATTTATTCAAGTCTCCCATACCTTACTACAGTGACCTACAGAAACACTTGTTTGATGCATAATCTGAAATATTTACAGTGAATAGGTTTTCTTGCTCTTAGGTCAGTTGGCAATGACATCTGGGTCTCTCCTTGAACTAGAACATTTTTTTTCTCATTTAGCACTCAGATTATTTTCTCTCTGCCTCCTCTGAACAGCGGGATTTCATGTAGAGTTCACAACATAAACCAGACTGAGATTAATATTGTAAAAGTTTCACAGAATTTTTCTGTGCATAATATCAAATGAAAGTACTCTTATCTGGAGCTAAAGCTTGTCCTCATCTAAGTGTAAAAGAGGCATAAAAAATCTACATTTGGAAGTTACAAGCAAAATCCCTTCCAAATTAAGTGCTATGATCTGCAGGGAAGATGTCAGAATAGATGGGTAGGAGCTCTCACGCGAGACAGCAAGTGTGAGGCTCCTTGCTGACTCTTTCTTAAAGATTTGCCTGAATTCAAAAGAGAAGCGACAGAACTGGGCTTTTGAAATGGAGTACAGGGATCATGTAGACTTGCCCTTTAAAGGATCAATACTTACTTGCTAATGAGAAGTAGTGTCTATTTCAAGAAGTTCAATACCAGAAAATATAGATTAGGAATTCTGTTATATTTAAACTCTCAGCCTCAAAGAGAAGAACTAAAGAATTCATAAGAGAACAGGATAGAGCCCACAGTCTTCAACAAATCATCTTGTAACATTCTCCCGCATGCTAACAACAGTCCTGTTACAATGATTCTATTAAGATCCAGGCCTACAGCTTATTATGGAGGTGTTTCCAGGGGAAGAAGGTGGGGCCATCAATTTTCTACTTAAAGGAATGACACTAGCAAATAGTTACATGCCAAAAATTACCTTCTTGGATAAAATGGTTCTTAAGGCAATAAACTGAAACAAAAATCTGTCTGAGCTTCAGTAAGTCTTAATCTTTAAAGCTTTATTTCTTAAGATTGGTATGGCTTTTATGAGTTTGCAGTGTGTTTGGAGTTCTTTTAACAATTAGTACTTAACCCTGTAAGAGGCACCCTGTTTTTACAATAGTCTTAATGTACTTATCCTAATGTTAGCTTACTAGGTTTGACTTTGTCATTATTTTTCTGTGTCTGAATTTCTCTTTTGGATGAAGTTCATAGACTGTTTCTCAAATTGACTTCTAACTATAATTCTTTCCCAAATTCTTCCATTATTTCTAAATATGATGCTAAAGCATTCTAATCACCTAAGTGTTACCTTAGGATTATGAGGGACCGAGGGACTCAACAAGAGTTGATGCTATGGCACTGATCCAAGACTTTTCATCAGAGAAACACAGCCCAGTTTTTCTATTCACATGTTGAAATTATGTACTTGTATTCGTTAAAAATACCTACATAAGTAGCTTTCCACCTTATTCTCAAAAAGGCTCCAAATATATGCACACATATATATGTACACAGTTATTTATACATATTAAAATTGCTTTAAAAGATAATTTAAGGGGCTGGTGGGATGGCTCAGTGGTCTAAAGCAAAGCTTGTTAGAACAAGCTTAGCTAAAGCACAGGGACCACGGTTCAATCCCCCAGCACCACATGCCAGCCAGCCCCGCCCCCTGGTGGGCTGAGCTGGCCACACACACACACACACACACACATACACACACGCACGCACACATAAATAAATAAATAAAATAAAAAGATAAAAAGATAATTTTAAATAAGCCTTCCTTGACAAATATTTTATCTTGGACTTCTGTTGTCAAGAGAACACTTACCTAAGGAACTCTTTGACTTAAAGAAATAATGTTGGGCTGGAGAGATAGTTCAGTGATCTGAGTGCCTGCCTGGCAAGTGCAAGGCCCTGAGTTCTATCCCCAGTAATGCATGACACGCTGGCCCCAACTGGGCTTGGTGGCACATGCCTGCAATCCCAGTGCTGGGGAAGCTGAGACATGAGGATCACTATGAGTGTGAACTGCACTATGTGACCTCATATCAAATAAATAAATGAATAAGTCTTAAAAAAATTAAAAAAGAACTATGTCATCCAGCAACCCAGCAACTATTTTCTAGGTGCATTGCTTCAAGCTCAAATAATAGTCCCTTTCTTAATTTTTGCATGCTAGGTGGGTTTTGGATGACTCTATATGGATGTGGCAAATTTTTCCAAGTTATGACTAGAAATTAATTTGTTCTTAGAATATTTGCTTTCTACCTAAGTGTTTCTGCCTTCTTCTCTTCCCATTACAAAATTTGTTAAACTGTTTATTCTTTAGTAATAGCTTTTTCATACTTTGCACTTCTAGTATTCTGACCATGAACAACTTCCTCATCTCTAGATCAATTCTCTATATTGTAAAATTAAGATATAGAAATGGATTATTATCTCCTTCTCCAGCCGGGACTCTAGATTCCACATTAAAATTAAGTTGTCTGAAAATATTTTATAGTAATATCTGTTATTATTTTTCTCTAGAAGTTATTATCTATGGTGTATTTAACAATTTGTGTTTTCACACATAAACTTTTAAAAAACATTAGTTATTAGATAGAGTAGTTAATTTAGAAACAAAAAAAATTTATATTAGTCCAAAAACAGTGTATTGGTTTTGAAAGTCCCATGTGCTGTGGCGAGACGAGTTCCTTTCACATTACTCTAGTGAAATAATTGCTTCAGTTGTACACACCATTTGAGCTCCAAAGTTTAACTCTAGGAAATCCATTCCCTTCACACTTAATCTTCATGCATGGGAAAGAAAAACAGAAAAATGTTTCTCTTTTCATTCTCTTCTGTCTATATGCAATGTTACATGATTTCTAACAATTGCAACTTCTCTCTTATGAAACTGGAGACAACAGGTGCTTGGATATTTGGAGATATTTAATGACTCCTCAGAGCACAAATGTAACACTACCTCGCCTGACTGTGTGGCAATTTCACTTGATGTTTGGAATTAAACACCACAGCTATTAAAATAGCTATTTTGTCCATGTTGCTTCATTACCATGTAATGCCAAGTAGTACCTTACCTTCCAGTTCAATGTGATCGTTTGCATTAGTGGAAATTTTCATCTCAGTCAGACTGACGTTTAAAAAAAATCATTAGGCTTTTAAGTATGCTGCTGAGTAAGGGCACTATTATACTGAAACTGTTTGCTTGACTTTTGTACTGTGCTTCTAGGGAAATGAGGTTCATGTGTAGTAGTCACAGGTTTATTTATTTATTTTTTTTTTTTTATTTGAGAGAGAGAGAGAGAGAGAGAGAGAGAGAGAGAGAGAGAGAGAGAGAGTGGTGTGTGTGTGTGGCCAGCTCAGCCCACCAGGGGGCGGGGCTGGCTGGCATGTGGTGATGGGGGATTGAACCGCGGTCCCTGATGCTTTGCCAAGCTTGTTCTAAGTAGGTGCCTTAGACCACTGAGCCATCTCTCCAGCCCTCACAGGTTTAAAGTATAAAGAAGTTTTAAAAAACAACACACTTTATTCTGATTAATTTTCCACTATCCATCATAAATGACTAGTAATCACTAATTTTTAT
This sequence comes from Octodon degus, assembly GCF_000260255.1. NCBI lineage: Eukaryota > Metazoa > Chordata > Mammalia > Rodentia > Octodontidae > Octodon > Octodon degus. The sequence goes on from NW_004524601.1 coordinate 15,131,676, forward strand.
TGTAATAGTGATTTTTTTCAGTGAGAATTTCTAGATGGGTTCATAAAATTTAAAGTTACATATAACCTGCTGGGGTGATTACCTATTAAATCACCTTGTATATTGTTATCAGGGTACATTCCTGGCACAAGTACAGATAATGAATAAATATGCAACAAAATAGGGTGTGTTCCACAAAACTGTAAATTGAGCATGCTTGATCCTTACTCAGCTGTTTTGCTGGCTTAGCCAGCTCTGAGGGCTGGGTCCCTCGCACCTGCCTAAATTTGCCTCAGCAGGTGCTTTCGACTGCTGAGCTATCTCACCAGCTTCTTATTTAGCTGTATCTCATTCTGTTTTCCCTAAAAGTATCAGAGGACTGTCATTGCTGAAATGCAGCAACTCTCTCACACCTTGTCCACTTCTTTCAAACTATTCAGATTATACTGCTACTTCCTTTAAAAATGCTGCATTCAATTTGTATTCAGTCTATATGAAAGAGCAAAAGCAGTGACAGTTCAGGGATGTGTTAGGATTGTGCTCCCCTTTACACTCAGGCACGCTTCTGAGCAATGCTT
>NW_004524601.1:15132597-15140688 GCF_000260255.1 Octodon degus
ATTCCTTCTATTTTGCTGGTGGTCATAAGCTGCCCAGAAAGCCTGTTTCCCATTCATTAGAGTCCAATCACATGGTTTCACCTCCTCCTCTGGTGGCATTTTTAAATTTCAAAGTATTTGCTTCCAAGAAGAGGTGCATTAATTTTATCAATTTAACAAAAAATTTTACCAATTCCCCCAGGAATATCAGGTAGTGCTGGTTCCCACCACTGAAAACTGCCAATATACTTCAGCTTCTGTTACTCATTAAGCTTTGTGTCCCAGAAATGGCTGGTCACTATGATGCGTGTTATTTTGATTCTTGCCTCTTCACCTTCATGCTGCTCAGTTCTTGGTCAGAACTTCGCTGTTACATCTGGACTTTCACATGTCTAATCTCAAGAAAATGCTGTAAAATGTGATCAGAAGATAATAAGAATCTGACCTTGCCACTTATTAACAAATTATATTCAAATTTTATTCCAATTTAACTGTATAGATTAGTGATTAAGCTTAATTTTGTCCACTTATTTGGCTTGGCAGCTGTCCAGTGGATTAGTGAAGCACACTTCTAGGTACATCTAGGTGGGTCATGAAGGACTCACCCTGGGCGGTTTTTATTATCTCTGGCCATCTCCTTTTTGGTGTTATTGTGAAGTCTACTTCCCAGCTACCATGTACCAACCATTTTGCTCCACTTAGCCCTAAAGCCATGATTCTGACTCAAAGCCAGCTGACCACATAACAAATCCCCTGAAATTGTTATCCAAATTCAACCTATCCTCTTTAACTTATAACCACAAGGATTTGTGTCTCAGAAATGGAAAGGCTGACAACACAGCAAATTAGTACCAGGAGTTGGGTAATTGTTGTGATTTGCAAGAGGAGTTTGGAAAGGTTTTGAAATGTAAGCTAAAGAATTCCAAAAATGTTGTAAGCAGAATATAATGGGTAATTCCATTTGCATCTCAGAAGATTAAAATGTTCATAGGAAGGTGTACAGCAAGGGCCAGGGTCAAGAGATTGCCACTGGAATACAGACTCCAGTGGCAGTTGGACTACAGGCTACGCACCTTATAAACTGACAAAAAAATTCTTTGTATTTCCCCTGTCACAGTTACAAAATAAGTACCTGAATAAATGTTTAGTATCTGTAGACATTAAGTAAATGCAAAGCAAGAACCCTCTGATTTCATCTTTCTTCATTCAGAATGGTTATAATCAAGAACACAATCAAATAAACAAAAAAGGTTGGTGAGAATGTGAGGGAAAAGAACCTTTCCTACATTTTTGTTTGGATTGTAAACTAATACAATTCACTATGGAAAGCAGTATGGAAATTTCTCACAAAACTAAAAATAGAAATTCCTTTTGAATATCTCTTACAGATATTTTATTGAAAGAGCGAAAACTATCACACTGAGTAATATCACATACTCATGTTTACGGCACTAAAATTCACAATAGCCGAACTGTGGATTCAGCCATCATGGCCTGACAACAGATGAAGTGAGAACGACAAGATGGGATATTTATACAGTGGAGCATTGTTCATTCTTAAAAAGAATACATTTGAATTTATAATCTTAAGAAAAACAAGTCAGTAACAGAAGGTTAATTATTGCAGTTTCTTTTACATTAAAGTCCTAAAACACAAATAATGATCAAAATGAAGGAAAGATGCAGTAAATGGGGACAGATATATCAGAGTTGGGGAAGGGGCTCAGGGGAAGATTTCATGGATGGCCTGGGAGGTCAGGAAGGGAGCCTCTGACAGGAAGTGCAGGAAGTTATAGGAAGGCAGTCCAAGGTTAAGTGAAGACAGCAGAAAGCCAGAGATGTCAGGAACTAGGAATGTCCGCCAAGAAAGCAACAGGCCATGAGCAGGGTCAGCCAAAGATAGAGACCATGTAGGTTGCAACTTGCAAGTCTTAGTGATGGCATTTCTAAAGCTCTCTGGAATTCTCATGTCACCACCACTACTATTTGTCCTGGATCATGATATAGAACTACAAGACATAAGGTTTCCCAGAATTTTAGACTTGCTTTGTGCTAATTCTTTTTTCTTTTCTTTTCTTTTCTTAAAAATGTATTTAGTACAGGGTGTGCAGGGTCTCACTACAGAGATCATATTTGTTTTCAACTTCCCAAGTGTTAGGATTACAGGCACGCACCACCGTGCCCAATCTCAGTCCCCCCATCAGTCCACTCTGGGGATCAAACCCTGATCTCTGAGCCTGCCTAAGAAGACACTATAATCTGCTGAACTACCTGGCTTGACCTTGTGCTAATGCTTCTCTAGTTAGCTGTTTGTCCCTTTTGGAATGGAATGTTATTATTGTGCCATTGTACCTTGTAATGTTATAACTTACTTTTGATTTTCTACAGAGGTTCATGGCTGAGTTTGTCTTTACTGTCAGAAGAGACTTTGATTGAGATTTTTCCAAAACTCTCACACTTCTGAGTCTCTGGAGAAGGAATTACATTTATTTATTTGTACACAGAATATATTTATCATATGAGGCAGAATTATGAAGATTGACCTTTATTTGGAGATTTATTTGGAAGTTAGGCCGTCTCTAATAAACATGGTCCCCAGCCCTCTTCTTTCTGGTGCTGTTTTGCATTCTGCTCCTCAACAACAAGAAACAAAGCATCTTTGTTTCTTCACACCCTTCTTCCATGATATTTCTGTCCTAGAATTAGGTCACTAGAGTACAAATCTCCTAAAACCCATTAAACATGTCCTCTTTTGAACTGTGGGTATCAGGTATTTGTCACAGCAATGAGAAACCTGAATAATGCAATGGAGATGTAACAATTCACCCTGACAATTTTTCAAAAACCCATGCATAGTTATAAATTAAGTAGTTTGTTACTGAATCTATTTTTGGAGTAGGAATATATTTTTCTACTGTTATGTGGATTGATGACATAAAAGAAATCCTTTTTTTTTTTTTTGGTACTGAAAATTGAACTCAGGACTTCGAGCTTGCCAGGCAGGTGTTACACCATTGAGCTAAATCCCTGGCCAAGAAACTTTTTCAAAAGTGGAAAAATTGAACAATTTTATACTTAAGTGATTGCTTACCATCTCATCTTCAAATCATGATTATAAAATCATTCCCGATGAAATTTCACTCATATTGTGAATTTAGGCGGTCTGTAAAGTCTTAAAGTCTTTCTATACCAACTGTTACATGTCACAAATATTTAATTGTCTGATTCATTTCTTCTTTCTTTTTTTTGTGGTACTGGGGATTGAACTCAGGACCCTGCGCTTACCGGGCAGGCACTTATTCTACTGACCTATCTCTCCAGCCCTATCTGATTCATTTTTAATGAGATGAATATTCTGAGGATAAGACTTGTGCTGTGCCTGTGTAATCTTAGTTTACATTGCTGCTTTTCATTTGCCTTTCTACACTAGTTGTATTATGATCTTGTACTGATTACAGGAAATATGTTGATGAGAGCAAAATGATAAACTATATCTTCTGTTGTGTAATTATGTTCCCTGTGTCTGATATGAGAAATCTGTAATAGAATAGTTGTGACTTCTACTTATGATGTATTCCTGTGCCCTGCCATTGCCAAGTGAATGGTCAGATCTAACATGATGCCCATACCTTCTACCTACTGACAAACACATTTTAGTTGGAAATTATACCTCAAGTCTTCATGCAATTACTTTCCTATCTCAAGAACCCACCAGGTCAATCATTCTAGAAATTCGATTTTGGTAGCTGTTTTAGTACTTCCATCCAACTCAGAAAATGACACTCAGGGTTTTCTGGTGTAAATCTTCATAATTCACCTTTATCCTCCTCTAAATTCTCAGGCATTTCTGGAATCCAGTGAATGCATATCCGAACATTTTATAGGACTCTCATCAAGAATCCATTCACACGACTATGCATTCAACATGGGAATGACAATATACACTCTTTTCTGAGGCAGCAAAGCTGTTTCTGAACCCTAACTAAGGTCTGAGCTGCAGCGATGGTATGGATTTACTTTATTCTCTTCTGTGGAATACTTTACCTTCTTCTAGGTTTTTGTAGTATGAACAAAGTTTCCTATTTCAACCCATTTCAAAACAGCAGTGGTACTTTTCATATGCATGTCTCTATGAATGTGTCTTGTATTGCTTTGGTGTGGAGGAGATCATAGAGTTCACACTATGTAGCAATGGCAGCTGAAAATCCTTAGGGGCTCCATCATTACATATATAGAGAGGCACACTGAATATGTATGAACTGAACTCCCTGAGCTCAGCCGAACTCCTCACATTGTGTTCTCTTGCTTATATCATTTATGCTTATTTGCTGAGACCTGTTGAGAAACCTCTTTTCTAACTACACGCTCCTTTAGCACAACCAAGGACATGATCATCATTTTTCAGCATAGCCCGACCTGATTTATGTGTGCTGTCAGTTCCCACTAACACCTAATAGTAAGCTAGCAAATGTCTTTTAAAAAGGATAAATGGAGAGCCAGTATCAGATGATCCCTGCATATATACTAGATGTAGACAATTCTAAAATCATCCAAGCAACGGAATCAAAAGTGACAGCTGAGTACACACATAGCGCCACTGAACAAGAGCCTCTTTTAGTATGTAAAAATGGTAACAACTTCAGTGAGGTGAAATGTATTAGCATAAATAATAGTATATATTTACACATATACTATAGACATATTGATACATGCTTACACCAGTGAAACTAACACAGGGCCACCATATAAACACAACAATAATTCTCAAGTTAGCTCAAGCTCTTCCTGCACCTTCTCCAACTCTATTTGCCCTCTTGCTGTCTTATAGCTGGTCTTCTACTTTCTGTCATTACTAATTAATTTGCAATTTATACAGTTTTGTTGAAATAAAATCATATCATGGCCATTTACTTTTGCCTGGATTCTTTCCTTCAACATATTTTAGTACTTTATTCATGTTACAGTACATATGAAGATGGCATTTTCTTTGTTATTGCTTTTATTACTTTAAATAGGTACACATCCTGTTGTTTACTAGTTTTGGTGATTATTAATAAGAACTCTTGATTGCATGCTTTCTGATGAAATGTTGTCATTGTTGTTTTTGTTTCTCTCTAGGCAAACTTGATTTCATAGCCCTTGTAACATTCTCTTGGTTTCTTATCAGTTTGGGCATGATATACTTAAGAGTTTCATTGGGGAAAGGGGTGCTGCAGACACTTATCTAAGTTGATGTTCACCATACTTCTTTCTGAGATTTCTTGCCTAACATTTTTAAAAGGAATTTTTAAAATGATTCTTAAAATATTTTTTGTTTCTGGCACTGGAGAGATGGCTCAGTCACATAAACACCTGCCTGGCAAGTGTAAGGTCCGAGTTTGATCATGGTACAAAAAAAATCTATTTTCATTCTTCTTCTTACTTTATAATTCATCTATGTCTATTTCAATCCCATTAATATTGTAACTTAGAAGTTGTGTGCTCTAATTTTTTGAAATATGTTTTCACCCTTTTTATTGTGGGCTACAGGGTTGGGGATACAGTTCAGCAGCACAGGACCTCCCAGCAAACACAGGTTCTAAGTTCTATTCCGGGTACCAAATTTAAATAAAAAACGAATCTGGGTAATAGTTTGGTTGACTTCTTTAGGTTTATATTCAGGTGCATTAATTCTTTCTTTAGTTCTTTTTATTATATAGTAGAATGTTTCAAATATTCTTGATCCTTATATTATTTTTAAATTCTAGAATTTTTTTAGTTCACTGTATTTATGATTTTTATCTCTTGCTTAAAATTGTATTTCTGTTTCTTCATGTTATTTTCCTTTTCAAATATATGCATTAGCACATTAGTTGAATGCACTTTAAATTCTCTGTGTATTAGTTATCACATCTTTTCATATGTGGGTTTTTCATGGCTGTTTGTCTGTTCAAAGTGTATCTTACTTTGCCTTTCCAATGCAACTAAGAGTAAAGTAGTTCGTTTAGGACTATAGATATTAACTAACATAATGTTACTGTTGAAGTCTAGCAGAGCTTTTTCTCTCTTAGCATTTAGTGTGAGGACTTATTTTTAATACAGTTACATTGGACATGCATTTGAAGGTTGTTGTGAGAGTAGTTACTCCTGTCATGCCCTGACCTTACTCTTTCTCTCTCCCTCTCCCCTCCTCTCTCCAGTGTGTGTCTGTGTGTGTGTGTGTGTGTGTGTGTGTGTGTGTGTGTGTGTTGCATTCCTAATTTTTTGTGTTTGTGTGCTGGTTAATCTTGACCTTAAATTTTATTGGCGTGTGTGTGATACCTATGAAATTAATGAAGCCTTTCTGGGTGTGTCGCGGTGGGTACAGGATGTCTGAGTTTGGAGACTGCATCTGATGCCCAGGCCGCTCCTCTCTGGCACCGGTGCCCTGTACTCCAGTCCAGCAACTGTGCAGTGAGTAGCTTCACGCCATCGTATCACTTTGCCATGAAGTTTCTGTCTAGGAGCCAGTTGACAGTGCACGACACCCTCTGAAACCAGGAGCTAAAATCATTGTTCTTTAAGTTATAAGCATCAGATGTCTTCTCCTCAAAATGGGAAAGCTGATACATACTGTTTCCAAATAGAGGCAATCCACCTTCAGACTAATTTTTTTTTTTTTTTTTCAAGAGGAGACAAGGGAGATGAGTTTGGGTAGATTTTCTAAAGTGGTTGTCATTCCCTTCTCTTCCTAAAGATGCAATTTCCATTTCACAAAAGCACATCAGCTGTTTATTTACTAGAGAAGATGAGAAAAAAGGTTTTTGGAGTTCAGAAATGACAGCCATTCTCCTTGCCCACAGAACGCCAGTGTGCGTAACTTCTTTCTCAGCAGGTGGCCACCAGAGTTCTTAGAAAGGTTCTGAATAAAGTTGGATTCCAGTGCTTGACTCTCATGCTAGACTTAGCCATTTGTTCCAAATGTACACTGAGGGTTTTCACTGACATGTGTGGAAGGGTCAGCTTTGCAGCCTTTGCTTCTGCTTCTGACAAGAGTGGGTGAGGATAGGTGCCATTGTGGTCTTCCAGACACGTTTGTTTTTGCCACATCCGAGGGTTTCTATTCCTCTACCTTAAACATATCCTTTTTCATGAGAATAGAGCTTATCTTTCTTAAACTAAAAGTGATCTAAGATAGTTATCCCTTCCAGTGCTAAAGTCAGTTCCAATTTTACTGTTACAAATAAAAGATGTTTGACACCAAGCATGGTGGCATGTGCCTGTAATCCCTGCACTCTGGGAAGTAGGGGCAAGAGGAATGCCAAGTTGGAACCCAGCCTGGATAATTGAGTGAGACCTCTCAAAAAAGAAAGAAAGAAAGAAAGAAAGAAAGAAAGAAAGAAGAAAGAAAGAAAGAAAACAGAACAAAAATTGAGATTATAGCTCAGTGTGAAGGCTTTGAGTTCAATATCTAGTTCTGCAAATAATGATGATAATCTTCATCAATCATCATCATCATCATCATCATCATCATCATCATCATCATCATCATCATCATCATCTCAGGGGCTTGTGGGTTAGCTCAGTTGTTTAAGCGCCTGCTCAGGCAAGCACAGTCAGGCGCAGAGGACCGCTGTTCGATCCCCAGCTCCACATGCCTTACCAGACCCACCCTTAAGGCAGCCTGAACCAACCATCCCGCCCACCAAAAAAAATCCTTCTCAGCAATGGTCTTGACCTTCTCCTGCCTTGTCTTTGCTCTGACCTGCTAATGGGCCCTGGAGCCCTGACTGTATTCTCTCTCTCCTATTCTTCATTTCATTGTCTGTGGATTTTATTTATCATGGATGCTTTGTGTATCTCCTGTCCTTTAGATTGAAAAAACTATGCTTTTCTTTAAACGAGTATGTAGATATGTATATATGTATGATAATATGAACTTTTATTTATTTTCCTATGATAAAAAGCTAGACAAGTTTCTATGCACCTAGTAGCAACAAATACAGTACTGTGATCTTGATACACATTGTGTGCTGGGTCTATTTGTTTGTAATGCAACATAAATACTTGTGGGTTGCTGGTAATTTCCAATTAATAGCAGACACATCATTTATTTATTTATTTTTCACATCACATATTTAAATGACCATGTAA
>NW_004524601.1:15140799-15154281 GCF_000260255.1 Octodon degus
TATTTATTATTGTTTCCAATATTTTCCAGTGTATTTAAAACTACTTTAAAAGACTGATGAAAAATAACCCAGTTTTCACTTAAAAGTTTTGAAAGAAGATACTATTTGAGGGGAAAATAAGTATTCCAAACAACCCCATTTCTTCCAGTACATATTTCTTCTCTTGCATGTGTTCTATCAGATTCTATTGCAAAACCACTTGAAAGGCATTATTAAGAACCAGCAGTGAAATATTATCATCTTGGTTCAGATGTAATATATTCATCCAAATTTTGTTTATAGGAAACTTTCAGGAAGTCATCGTGCTTATTTCAGTTTGCTTCAGATTACAACTTGGCTCAAGGGTTTAAGTTTATGAGTATTTTATTTACAAATTATTTAAATTCATATGTCTGATTTTGATTTAGAGATCAATAAAGTGAAACCTCATGTCTTTAGCTGAATTTTAGTATTCTCTAGGTAAGGCATCGTCTGTGCGAAACACAATTTTCTATGTACTTAGATTTTAATGTTGGTATATTGAAGCAAAAGTGCCTCTAAAATCTGTCCATATTTTTAAACATGAGAATTTATTGCTGAGCATATGCACTAGGTAATTTTATTTTTTTCTTTCAAATCAGTACTGGCACCATATAAGCAACTTGTAATGACATAATTAAGCAAATTATTTTCCAAGTTTCACATTTTGACTATGCCTAGATGCCCAAACCTCAAATAAGATATTTAAATATGTGGGGACAGGACACATTTAGTAAGTTTTGAAAGAAGTCACGATGCTCAATCGTAAAAATATCGTGTATTAAAAATCTAGTATATTGTAATGTTTTATGCAGTATGATTTTTAGAGCATAGAATACATTGTATTAACATGTAGATGTACTTTTTTTCTGCAGTATTTCAGAGGGCAGGTGTGTGTTTATCTTTACATCTGTGTTTCCTAAAATGCACATTTACATTGCTAGGAAAAAGCTCCACATATTTCTTATTTCCCTTCATAACTTGGAATGACTGCCCTAGAACTATTTCTTTCAACATCTTGTATTTGTGGCATCTCCTTACCCTCCTACACTGTGCATGGGACTTCTGCTCAACATGAAATAGTAATAATGGAACAGAACATCGTGCAGTGGCTGGCCCGGTGGCTGCAGTGCAAAAATTCCACAGGTCGGTGGTCACCAACACTGCAGCTCTTGGCTGTCATGAGTGGAGGTGAAGCTCTGCTAGGGTTTTCCTAACGATTTTACAACATCCACATTAAATATACCTTGCAAAAATGACAACATGATAGATTTTATTTGATGTCATTTATTGGAGAATAAATATGCAATGTGTTGATTTCATGTCAATGTTAGCTTCACTGAGGAGTAATGAGAGGTAGTGCAATATTTCTTCATGTTATGATGACTTGCAGAAATAAAACAAGGATATACCTGAGGCATGGGAAACCCTGTCATATCATTGAGATGTCCAACATTACAGTTCCCATTTTATTTTATTTTTATTTTTTATCTTGTGTGTTATTTGGTACAGGTTCTCACTAAGCAGCTTGGGCTAGTAGTGATCTTCCTGTTTTCAGCCTCCCAAGCTCTGGGACTACAAGCATGCACCACTATGCCAGGACTCAGTTGCCGACTCAGCATGCCCCTGGGGCAGGGCTGGTGCAGTACATAATACCGGGGATTGAACCCTGGTCCTTGCAAATGCCTGAGAGGGCACTTAGTCCTCTGAGCCATCTTGCCAGCCCATAGTTCCTATTTTATTGACAGCAATTGAATCAGGACTGTCTTTCACTTTCCCTTTCCACCTCAAAACCACCCAGTGGAAATCTATTTTAAGAAGCTCTTCACATCCCCTTTACTCTGTTTCTTCTTAAGCATCACAGGTGCTTTTTCTTAAGTCTGCAAGAATAACAAGCAAAATTTATTTTACTTTATCTAGATAAAGCATGTCTTGATGTGTTTGTGGTAGGCTTTGAAAATCATTTAACTCTCACTGCAATTTTGCTGAGATGTTTGCTGCCAATGATGAATACTTTTAATACAGAAGTAGTTTGTTAAGCTGTGTTTCATTTACTAGAGGAAAACTCAACAATAAAATACTGTCTTAGTTACTTTCTTATTGTTGAGCCACAATGCCAAGCACCCATAACTCAATAAAAGGAAAGGCTTATTTTGGCTTAGCATAGAGATTCTGATTTATGGTTGTCTGTTTTCAAAGCAGGGTGACAAGTGAGGGCAGGATGGAGAGGAGAGGGTCAGAAGGTAGAGTAATCCAGGGAGGAGAGAGGGAGATGACTCTTCTAGGCTCTGCTGCCAGTCACACCTGCCGTCCAACCTGATTTCCCTCCCAGCATCACAGATAGCTATAGACTCTTGCTAGACTGATTCCTTGATGACTGTCACACCTTCAGAATCCAATCACCTTTGAAAAGCTCCATCTAAGAGCTCATGTATTTTTCAGGGCCATTTAGTCATTTTTTATTTTTTGCAGAACTGGGGATTGAACTCAGGCCCCTATGCTTGCCAGGCAAGTGCTTATTCCACTGAGCCATATCTCTGGCCCCTTTCAGTGTCATCTAGATGTAAAACACTACAGAAACTAAGGGGTGCTAATACAGAATTCATGTTTTAAAAATCTGATTGAGACCCCCAACGCTCTTTCACCTTCACTAAAGAATGTCAACCCACCAAAAAATAAAAGATCAATATTCCATTCATTAATCATGTGCTTTGTTCTTGGTTGTGTTTTCTTTGTTTTAATTTGGTTGTTTTTAGTTGGCTTTTGGTACCACACTTCCTGAAGAAGATTCAGGAATCCTTAGGTAGACCAGATTAATGTCCTTCAAACTGTACCTGAAAAATAAGAGCTGACTTTTGACATTATCTTTTTTAGGATAAAATTTGTTGTAATATTCATCAACACATTGCCAACACTTTCCTTAGTCTGGTTTATGTAAGCACGATTGATTTTAAAAGTATTTTCTCCCCCACAAATTGTGGCAGCAAAGAGAAACTTTGATTCCTCAGGTCAGTGTGCAGAAGCAGCTTGACTTTAGAGTAAAGATCAAAGATATCCACCAGAGATCCTTTTGCTTTTGATTGATTGCCAGCCAGCCTCTAATGGATTGTCTGCCCTGGTAAATTTGTGTTATCTTCTTGCACTTGCTTTTGTGTTATCACTCAAAGGTTTGTTGTTGTAAAGGGCATGACTGCGCGAAGGACAGCTGAAGATCTCAGTAGCCATGTTGGAGAACTTTTGATGTAACCAAAAGCATTCACCTAATAGCATCACTGATAAACAAATGAAAAACAACCCCACCTCATTGGGAAATAATTTCTTTTTCCATAAAAGTAATATTGCCTTGCTAAACAGAGAAACTGTCCTTAGTGTGTTGCAAAGATTAATAAGTGTAATTTTTATTCATGAAATCTTCATGGAATTAAGGTTTTGAAGAGGATAGAAATAGTGAGAATTATTAGAAATCATACAGAATTTCACTAAACAAAACAATAAGAGTTCAACAATGGTTATTGGGTTGCATAATGCTGTCTTCAAATTAATTGTTTAGATTATCAGATATAAGCATGAAAAATTGGTAGGAAAAATAAGTTATAAGCAATTAAAAAGAAAAAGAAAAAATGTAATGATCCCAAATTATCATTTAAACTAAGTACAACATTTAGCATCTTTCTTTTACCACAATTAATTTTACTTCAAATGTGCCTTGTTTCACCTTGTAAGTGGGGATCACTGAACTCCTAATAATAAATTTTGATTTTCTCTGCGTGTTTTGCAAGTTGGGTCACTCTAACTTCCCCCTTTTCTCTCTTTGTTTCTTTTCCCTCCTTCACTCAGGAACTTAAATATTTTGTAAACATGTATGTATTCGGAGAATATCAGCTGTCAAAAATATCACTAATATACATACAAGAGACATTATAAATAATATTTCCTATAATTTAATGATATTAAGGCCCACTCTAGTAGGTTTTTACAAATAATTTTGCATTACATTTATATAGATTTGGAATTACAGGCCTCAAGAATTTCCAATGGAAAAAAGGAATAGTTAATTAACTTATAAGTTTGTTAGTTTTTCTTCCAAAACTAACAACTTTATATAAAAAAGTAATCAATTTGTTATTTTATTGATCTTGTTTACTATATCAACTGATAAGAAATATAAAAGGCCAAGAAGAATTTTCATGATTCACTTAAGCATTATTTATGTTTGATTTGTAATGCAAATGTTCATCAATTACTTTAGAGAAAACACACAATAATCATGTCAGAATAAATATTGGGCATTGTACACTATTTTAATTTCTCTTTAAGAAAAGGTCTTGATTCTTGTGAAAGCAGCAAAATAATCTAACTATATTGTTAGTTTTTACAAAGGTAAGGTTTGTTTTTCATAAGTTAACTTCTGAATTTCAGGTATTGGTTTTTAAATAGCAAGCAAATGGAATCTTTGCAAAGTGTTTAAAACTACAAAATGTAAAGCTATGTGTATTCAAAGAAATCTTAATGATGAAAATGTTTTGTGCAATGTGAATCCTTCAAAATTTTTTCATATCGGTGAGATTTAATACATTAACTGTATATTGTAATTTACAGATTTTTGATTACCTTTGCTTTTAAAAGTGAATAAAATTCATAGATAATATTTGTGAAATTATAAAATATTAGTTTAATATAGCTGTGGTTTTTAAGTCATTTAGAGTAGTCCTCAGTTAAATAGGATGTTCCCATCTGGATCCAAGATAAGATTTTATATTTTATAACATGTTTGTGCTTTTTCTTGCCACTTTATTCCAACATCTGTGCTGTGGTTCTACCCCAGCCTCAGTAACTTTGGCTACATCTCATATCCACTGGCTGGGGCCACCACTTCTCCAGACTCTGCCAACGAAGAGATACTGTTTTAAGCACTACCAAAAACACAACAGTGTTTTCTGATTCTGATATTTTCACTTAAGGGGAAAAGTTAACCTTAACATAGATCCTGTAGTTGTAGTTGGTCTGCTTCTCTCCAGACTGTTCTGAAGACTTACTCAGTTCAACATAAGGAAGATGTCTAATTCAAGGGATCAAGAATTAGTAGGCATCAGAGTGGAAATTCAGAAGCTCTTAGCTGTAATATGGACTAAAGGAAATACACAATTACTGTCTTACACCAGAACTGTATGAACTTCTCAGAAAGCTACAAGAGCAGTGTGATAAATACATGTGAAGAAATGGGGATTATGTCCAGCAGGATTTATGACAATGTGACTTTTATTTGAAGGATTTTTGGATTTAAAAATCCACTATAGGGGATGGAGAGATAGCTCAGTGTAATAAGTACCTTCCTGGCAAACTCAAAGTCCTGAGTTCAATCCCCAGTACCTCTAAATAAATAAATAAATAAATAAATAAAATCCACTATAATTTGAAATCCCCCTTGTATATATAAATTCATGAAAAATTCAAATGTTGTAGGATCTTGTTTGGGGAATATGGAGTTGAATCCTCTCTGAAAATAGAGATGAGATAGTTGTTATGGTTTGTGTCTATGTGTCCCCCCAGTGACTCAGTGGGCAGGCTTCTAGCATTTGTGAGTAATTCATGATCCATTCCTGGGATGATAGGTGTGAGCACAACATCCACAGATAGCCTGAAAGCAACGTAAGGAAGGTAGAGATGCTTGCTTTCTTCCTCTGCTGCCACTGCTTCTCCCTTTTTGTTCTTTCTCTTTTGTTGCCTTCTGCTACCATGAACCGCTGTTGTCTGCCATGTGTCACTCTGCCTTGGAGCCAGCTGAGTATGGAATGAAACCTCCACAACCTGGGAGCTAAATAAACACTCCCTTCCTTGATTTTGGGTGTCGGGTACTTTGTTCCAGCAACGAGAGAAAAGTAACTAAGACAATATTGCGTAGTCCATTGCTTACCATGAACATAGAACAAACACCATCCACAAAACACATGATGGCCACTTTGGACTTCAGAGGTTTACACCAGTTGGGGCATGCTGCTTTAAACCAAATGATTTTGTACCACAGGGTACAAAAATGGAAGCCACCTTCTGTGTCACTTGGCTATATGACCTGGCAAACCCATGCAATCGGAAGTTGATCTGGCAGACAGGCAAACTCCATGGATCCTTGAGGATCTACTCAGGTTCCAGAAAATGCCAGCACACACTAAGCTTTCTGGCAAAATTTATGCCATTCTCTGTTGAAAGCCATTCAGGGGTTCCTTTAGGACTTCTCCTGGACGTAGCGATAATTTGAAACTCCAACCATCGTAGTCCTGGACTTGCCTGAAATCTTTTAATTATAAAAGGGAAATTTTATATTCAAAACAAGGCTTCTTTGCTCAAAACCTTATTTGAAATTCAGTCTCACACTATGACTGCCTATCCTTTTATTTTCAGACTACTGATTTCTGGAGAATTTGATGTCATTGTATAAAATTTGAAAAAATACAACTTGAATCATGATTCGTTGGAAGAATGGGTCTAAATCAAAATCAAAATTTGTAATTTCAGTATATGACCTTACGCAGGCCTGGAAGACGGCTTGTGAAATGTCATCTTCTCTGTGGTGGATCTTCAGGTCCAGAACCTGACAGTCGACCTTTTGTTTCTCTGTAGATTCCCATCAGGCAGCATCCTACAGAAAATGTAGTCTTTATTTTTATGTAAACAAGTTTGTCTATCTTAAGAACATGGGCCAGTGTCTCTCCAAGATATCTTTTTTATTTTCTAAAAGAAAAACATAATGCACACAAGCAACAGTGAAAATGATGTTTGCTAAGCACAGGTTCAATCACCAGGTTTTCCCCAGCCTGTGACTAAAACGGTTACTTTTGTCAATAAGTGCACACATGACACTATTTCCTGGGAGGGCAGTCAGATACCTTCCTGCTGGCCAATACATTTCATTTAGCCCTTCCAAAATGAAAAGGGAAAACTTTTGTCTTTATAGAGTTAGCTCTATCTTCCAAATATGGGTTTTATTCCCTGTACAGAATGCTCTGCCAGTCCCATTATTGACGGATTTATAGAGCGGCTCATTCAGCACTGTGGCATTGTTGAAGGGACACAGATGATGCCACTGGGCAACACAATCTGTCACTGAACTATTGCGCTATTTTATGTTGCTCATAGCACTGATCCAACATACTTGGGGAGGGGATGATCGGGAAATGATTTTGAGTGATAAATCCCAAACACAAGTGTCAAGTGGGCTTGCCTCTCACAATGAGAGCAAAGAGGACTAAATTTGGAACAGAGAGAATTAGTTGTTCTTTTATTACAGCGTCTTTCTCCAATGTCCTGATGGATGGAGACTTACAATAAACAAGGCTGGGCTGAACAACTCAGATATGGGCAGAAAAGCCTGTGGAGCTGAGGTCCTGGCAGAAAGAAGAGGGAATATAAAATAGAGTGAAATGAAAAAGTTAAAGCAACTATTGGGAAGGCCCATGTGGAGCAGTGAGCTGGAACCATTGTGCCTTATTTTATTCAATTGCTTGTTTTCTTTTCCCAACATATGAAGAGTATCAGTGGTGACTAATTCCTTCAACCATGATGAGCAAATGGCTAAGTTCACACAATCACGTGTAGCACGTAGAGATTTCTCTGTGTTTGGACAACTCCGTGAAAAGCAGCACAGAGGGACTCTCCAGGGCTTCTTGCATTCATACCCTTGCCCTCTGTTTTGGATGGGACATCTGAGGAAGGAAGGAGACAACCCAGGAATAGGTTCTACTGACTCCTTTCCTGTGGACTAGCAGGGGCTTGCTCTGTCCTTTCACGCAGCTTCCTTAGCCTACTTGAACAGATCTATACTGCACAACTCACTCTCTCTGGATTCTCACAATCACTCGCCATCAGGACTGCTGGCCCTAATTATTTTATTTTACCATCTGTCTACCCTCACCCATTTATACCTCCTCAAATAAACACTGCTCTCCGGTTCCTCATTTGGATCATCCATACATTTCCAAAAGAGACCTAGGCTGACTTGGTCTACTTCCTAGTATTGTTATCAGAATTAATTTTAAAATTGTGATTATGGAATTAGACCGTGATTTAAGTAAGTATCAAGTATATCATAAAGTGGCAACATGTTCCCTGATATTCACAACATACTATTTTTAGGACACAATGGAGGAAAGGGTACAAAAGAGTTTTGTTAACTAAGAAAATGTATAATGGTAATAATCACAGAGTCCAAGGATTCCCAATGGGGCCTTTATGTATAGAAATGTTAATGTTTGTGGAACAGCAATAAAGGTGTTCTACTCCTGATTTATAATAACAAGAAGGAATAATAGACATCTGTAAAATACAAATAACATAGACTATTAATTCATCTATAATGCAAACATAGCATATAATATAGATGTGCACGTAAGGTTAAAAACAAAGAGCCTACCTGTTATCTGTTAGAACTAGATAATGAGTATCTCAATATTACATCCATAGAATAAATAACATGAGGCAAGCTTATGGTCATTATTTTAAATTCTTGTTTCTGTGTAGAAGCCCACGATTGATTACATACATGAGGAAGTTTAGTGACAGCTATGATGGTAATTTTACTGCAGACACAGAACTCTGTAATAGCCAATGGGCAAGATAACCAAGAAAATCCTCTCCTGGCTCCTCAGAACACATCATGTAATTTAAATTCTAAAAGAAAATTTGTTACCAAATTTTAGGTATTTCTGGGATAGTCCATGAGCGTACAAGCCCAGAGATTATAAATGTTGACGAAGCTAGTATTCTGAGTTCAATTTAGCAAGGAATTTCCTATCAGAATTAAGCAACAGAAAGGAACACTTCCACTAATTTCTAGCTTGTGTACTACTTTGTGCTTTTGAGATTTTGCTAAACCTTGTACAACCTTGGTTTAGGCACGGGATTTTTGTTATTACATGTCCTAATTTTGCAAATACCGGAACCATAAGTCAAAAGGTCACATAAATGTTTGACAGATAAATAATTGAGCTAAGTTTGAATTCAGGTCCTGCAAAAAACAGTGACTATCTTGAGTTTCACAACCTCATCTGATTACATAAGAATATTTTTACAGTTTCAAGAAGTGTAGTAGGAACCTGATTGATCAGATATTTAGATTGAGCTTTTGAACATAGCCTCTGATTACAATGACAGCACTGCCCATCTTCTAATTAATTTAAACTCTATCACATTTCACGAGAGCAAACGTATGCTTTCTATGTGGGTGAGCAATTGTTCACTGACAGAAAGATGGTCTCAGTTTACGCTGACATCAAGCATTTCACAGAGCTTAACAATGGGAGTGCTGGGGAAGACCTACACTGCCTAGTGGGGCTGCACTCTCCTTTAGTTTCCAATGAGACACAGAGGATGGGATTTGAAGATCTGACTTTGCCTAAAACATTCAAAGTTATTAGCTCATAACTAGAGGCATAGTTGTGAATTTAGCACACAATCAGGAGCATCAGTCAAGCATAACAGGAACAGTTCTGTTCACATATGTTCTGGTTTAAAATGGAACATCCATAACAGTTCAGTGGAGCTCAAAATTGCAGCTGAGAAATGATCAGTTAACCACCCTCAAAAAAAACTGTGTACAGGAAATAGACTGAAAAATTAGTTTCTTAGCATGGGCATGTTATTACAGCATTGCATTTATGGAAAGATCTAAATGCATTGCCCTTAAAATTAAAGAATAATTATATATATTAAAAGTATACAATAACAATTAAATTATATAGTTTTTGGCATAGATACTTATTTTAGGTCAAATTTAAAAATAAATTCACATCAATACTTGATGGAAAATACCTGTGCCACATTATGCCTAAGATGTTTGATATTTAGACAGATAGTTAGGGTAAACCAAATTGCATATGTTGCAGGGTAATAATAAGCTTCTCTTCTGAAGGGTTAACAACTAAGTTTGAGGAGCAAAAAATGGAGGAAAGAAAGGGCTGCGAAGTCATCCAACATTTTGCCCCTAGCCTTTCAAAGTCAGTGAAGACTGAGGACATAGGAGAACCTGTACTGTAACCTCAGGTAACTCAGATGTGCCCCAAATTTTCTGATCAAGAATATTATGGAACCACAGAGGAATGTGATCAATGATGTATAGTCTGCCTAAGGAGAGTCACATGGAGAGAAAACTTTCTCTCAGGCTTTCACAGACAGCAAATGGTCAAGCAATGGCTGTGACTCATCCACATGGCTGACACTGACAAAGGATCTGCAAACTGAGGTACAGGGTTACAGGAGAAATCCTGAGGGGACTTGACTGACCTTATCAGATAAAAAGTTATATTTCTTGTTAAATAGGTCCTGCTTTCTCTTGGTTTTAACCATCCAGCAGAAAAGTATAAAAATGAGGTATATAAAGTAAAGCCATACTAATATGCTGAGGTGTTACAAGCTCTAGTGAACAACTTCTGTGGATAGCCCACTACTATTGTGGACTGCTAACAGTGTTGGATTGTTTTGTTGAATACAAGCACCTATAGTTTTTAGATGCCAATAGGATACCCATCTCTGACAGGACTAAACAAAAAAAAGGGGGGGGATACAAAGGAAGAACCATTTTGTATTTGTAGATACAGAATAGATGGGATAGATATAGAGCTACTTTTGCTTAATTCAATGAGAAGAAAGATTGATATCCTGTCTGCTTCTTGTACTATGGATAACCACTAAATAGATAACAATGTACAAAGTATTAATTATTGAAAATTTCCTATTAATCAGCTTTGAAACTGTCTCATTGATTTTTTTCTCAATAAAACAAAATAAAATAAAATACAAAAAAATTCAAACCCAATGCTACGGAGATCAATTAAGAACATACGTAGAGTCAGAAGGTACTAAGGACAAGGAAGATGATTCAAGAAGTTGCTCAATATTTACAAGTAAAATATTTTTTTCTTTTCTTCTTTTTTTCTTTTAGGGAAAGGTCTACAGGATGTTCATGGTCTCACTACTAGATCAGACTCGTAGTGATCCTCCTGTTTACAGCCTCCCAAGAGCTGGGATTACAGGTGCGCACCACCATAGCCAGTCTCAATTGCCATCTCTGTGTACCCTGGGAGTTGGGCCAGCATGGCAGGCCCCAGGATCAAACCTCCAACCCCTGCACCTACTTGCAGGCACTGTAATCCACTGAGCCTTTTGGCCAGGCCTAAAATATTTCATATATGGTGAATTTGCATGGATTTCAAACATAACATCTCAAATCCTGAAAACCTTTGAAATTTCATTTTAGTGACATGGCCAAACCCCCAAACAGTGATTCTGATATTCACAGTAACACAGAGATGGATTTGTGTGACAGGAAAGCAAATGTGCTGTGGATCTTTGTCTTTTCTAGTCTTTTTTCCTCATTGTAGGCAGTACTAGCTGACGAGAGGGCTGGTTTGGAGTTTCAATTAATCAGTCAATTAAAATCTGTAGTAAAAATCATGTCGGAAGAGAAATGGGGACCAGAAGTATAGCAACCTCTCTTTCTACTTATCAAATATTTGTAACAAATACAACTCTGTGGAGTGAATGTACATGGGACATAGAGACAAAATAGTAAATTGGTGAAGAATACATACTACACAGACTTTTAAAATTTGAATTATAGATAAGTTATTTACTGTGCAGTGGTAAATATGCTAATTATTTGAGTTGAAGATTTCATTTCTGAATTTATAATAATTCTCTCTGACTTTTGCAGATATTATGAAAAGCAAATACTCCTAAATAGACAAAAACTGCAATAAGAATAGTACTCGATATGCTTCAGTACTATGTTTTTTATCATTGTTACTGTTATTATATTTATTTAATTTAAATACACACCTTCTCATGGTATGTGGATAAACAGGCCCACTCACATGCCCTCCCATAACACAGTAGGCTCAGACTTAGGTCCAAGTTGGATTCTCCATCAATCCTGGGTCCCCGCAGCTCCTTCTCAATTAGCAGAGCTGGATTCCAGACATAGGGACTGCAGAGGAGTTCCTTTCCTCCAAAGGCCTCTCCAGCATTTGTTGTTGGTTGATTTATTGCTGACAGCCATTCTTTCTGGGGTAACTAGCTTGGCAAAAGCAAACCAGATGCCTGGTCCATCCCCCTACATGAAGTGAAGTACCCAGACCCTGACAATTGGCTTGGCCAGAGGAACCCTGGGTAAATCCACTCAAACAAGGGGAAACACTTGGCAGGCCCCAATTAAAATTTGTTCTAGTATATAACTTTGTCCCTGTGCTTTGAAGTACAAAACCAATAGTTATCAAAGTTTTTCAATTTTCCCTGTTGTGATCATAATTGCTACTTGTCCTAGGCTATATCAAATCTGGTCTTTCTCCATTCCAACCTGTATTTCGTGTAGTAGTTCTGACTTTCCATTCTTCATACTTACAGCTGACTTTTACACAGATGAAAATCTGTCCTATCATGTCTAAAATGTTAGTGTAAGAATTGTAAAATTAAGAAATAAGAGCAAAGTCTATCATTACAGTTTAAAACTAATTTACAAGGGCCAGTGAGATACCTCAAGGGACTAAGCACCTGCCCAGGCAAGCACAGGGTCTTGGTTCCATCCCAGGCACCACATGCTGTGTTGGCTCCACCCTCAGGCACACTGAGCCCTCCACTGAGTCTGGGTGTGGTGGTTCGTGCCTGTAATTGCAGCTCTGGGGAGGCTGAAAACAGGAGAATCACCCTAAGTCCAAGCCGCATAGTGAGACCTAAACAAAAAAAGGGGATACAAATGAAGGACCATTTTGTATCTGTATATTCAAAATAGTTAGGATAGATATACAGATACTTTCTTTTAATTCAATAAGAAGAAAGATTTATACTAATAGTCTTTGGACAGGATATCATGTCTGCATTTTGTACTATGAATAACCACTAGGAAGACAATAATATGCAATGTATTAATTATAGAAACTGTCCTACTAACCTCTTTGAAACTATCTTATTGCTATTTGTTTCTCAATAAAATCAAATCAAATCAATACATTGAAAAAACTAATTTACAGCTTGAACTTTTTAGTTAAAATGCTTATAAGATGCACAGATTTGAAAAATATAATTTGCTACATTTTGATAAACACATACATTTACTTAACCACAAGCCTTTTGACATATAGATGATTTTTATCTATCTGTAAATACTTCTTGTATTTTTAGGCCAATTCTATGGGGTATATAGAGTATATAGACATAGAAATGTTCATGATTGATTTTCTTCAGCTCCAGAGCCATAGATAAATGGAATTATGCCATGTGTGTTCTGGGTCTTTATTCTGTCATTTAGCATTTTGTTCCACAGACATGTCTTTCAATGTGATATTATAAATGTTGCTGCACTTACAAATATTTCCTTCTTCGCACCTGTTTCCAGAAGGCATATTGAAGTATCTCTGAATCCTTCTTCTGACTCACTGACCTTCTTTCATTTTACCCAAAATTGTAACCACCTTTCAT
>NW_004524601.1:15155246-15168315 GCF_000260255.1 Octodon degus
GATTAGAAAGATAATAGAATTACTATTAACAGATACAAAGGAATATTACCTTCCCAAAATTAGTGGTACTGTAAATTATGAGGTCATGAGATTCAAAATGTGGAAGTTTGAGCATCTTATTTAAAGCTGGGAAAATCTTTGTTTCTCAAAAACTCATAAAGAAGATTTAAAAAGACATGTTAGAACAACCAGAAACGACTGATATAATTGCTGACACTCTGAAAAGAATTGATTATACAAAGCCTAACATGCTGCTTTTGAAATCTGTTGTTTTCTGTTTCACTGTCCAAAAAATTTGTCTTCAAAGTTAACTCTTTATTTGACTGAAACCCTGGGAAACACTGCCACCAGACAAGTGAGTGGTGCTGCATGTTATATTGTATTATTTTCCTCTGTTTTGACCTGTTTGTTGTAAACTTACAAGATTTATAAATCTTAAATATTCCACCCTTCATTTTCATACTGTGACCCACAAAACTTTTGCATGTAAGGACAAGCACAAAGATTATGGTCATTCGTCAACTCGTGTTAAGATTAACAACTTTTGTGGGCATCATCCCTCTGCCTGCCAATAGACATTTACAGCTCTTACATCTAGCAAGCTTTTAAACAGAGATTCTCAGGTATCCAAACGAGCACTACAAAGGGGTCAGTAAATTGTTAGATCTCTGTTCACAGCAAGATAAGGAACTTGAGTCTGTCAATCTGACAAAAAACATGGCTTAGTTTGCTTCCTAACCCTCTTTTATTAATAGGAAATTGGATGTTCTGCAATATGCATTCTGGTACAAGATCCTTAACTTCTTGCAAATAGACACATTTCTGTAAACCAGAATTCAGAAAATTTTTCTGTAGAAGGCAAGGTAGTAAAAACCTTTCCACTCTGAGGATCACACAATTTTGCTACGAATGGTCAATTTTGCTACGAATGGTCAATTTTGCCTTGCAGCGTGGAGATGGCCAGAGGCAATATGTAAGTGAACACACTTGGCTGTGTTCTAATAAAAATTTAATGACTGACACTTTACATTTGAATACCACACATTTTTATATGCTGCAATGTAGTATTATTTTGTGTTTTCCTGATCACTTACTCACATGAAAATTAGTCTTAGTGTGTTGGCCATAAAAATGAAGTTTTCTCATTTTTACTCTAAGTTGTCAGCTAAGTATCCATTAAATCTCGTGTAATATAAATTAATAACTTCCCCAACAAGGTTAGTATTCTTCCTTCTGTACCTTCTGTAGGATTCCCATAGAAGTACTGATACTTCCCTCCCGCCGCCGGAACTGGGGATTGAACTCAGACCCTTGTGCTTACCAGGGAAGCGCTTATTCTACTGAGCCATCTCCCTAGCCTCACTGATACTTTTTTGGTTCTCATGTGCATGACAGTCTCTCAAATGTTTGCCCTCACTCAGATTACTGACACAGTATACGTAAGGCATCTGATACATTAAGTGTGGCTGGAATTTGAGCCTTAGAGCATGTGCTATTGGTCACATGAGTAAAGCCATTCCTTAAAAGAATTGCCTGTCATCCCAGGAAAGTAGAGGCAGAGAAACAGGACTGGGATAGTACAGATTCAATTTATTAGAACATCAGAAATTCGAGTGCTTAGGAAGGTGGTTAAACTTTCCATTAATTAATTATTTTGAGTTTCTATTTATTCATCTGGAAAATTAAAGGACATAACAATTTGCCCTCTAATTTTTTCATCGTTGTGTCCATGTTTCTGATGTTAGAATACAAAGACATTCCACAAGCAGAGAATAGGTTTGAATAGTGAGTATCCAAAATAAATAAACTTGTACTTTGCAAAGATTAAGAAAAATATCAAAGGAAGTTATACCAACTGAGCACCTTTTTATCTCGTTGGTCAATTGATTGGAGTATTAAAAAGGGTTTAGGAACACTTCTGTTTGGGTTGTTGACTTTGGTCTGGCACACTGCAGCACTCACCACACCCCCTGCTTCTTGCCAGCTACCCACGCGCTAACCTGAGCACTGGCTGTGGAGCCTGCACTCAGTGACTCTCTGAGGAAGCACATCTTAACCTCAGAACACCCAGTAGTGCCGTGGGAGCTCTGGATTCTCTGTCATATATTGCCTTGTACAGCTGCCACTTTCGCTAGCAGCCCTAAATAAGTACCGCATAGGCATGCTTTTCTGAGACTACTTATGTAATTCAACTTCCCCATACCTCCCTGTTATATTTCTGATTCAGTAGTTTTCTAGGATGCCAGATCATTCCAGGGAAATCTAGGCAATGGAATCCTGAAATTCTTCCCAGGAAGAATAATGGAAGGATAAGAGACTAAATCCTATTCAAGCTAGCATGTTGCTTGAAATTAAGAGAGGGAACTTTTTTTTTTTTTTATTCTCCAAAACTATATTTCTAATTTCCCTGTAGATAATTTTAAAATTATTTTTATTTCACTGTACTGCTTTCCAGCTATGTTCATAAACAAGAGGACTTATCGCCTATTGCCTTGAATACTTTCTTCAGTGTTATTTTAAAACAGTTTTAGCTGCTGCAGGATAGATAGATTATGAAATTTTGTACAGTGCTATCACTGTGGTAGACAGCATACATGGATCTTTGAAATTCTGGATGAAAAATATGAAACGTAAGTTAAATTTGATAATTCAGATAATTAGAAATTCCAAAAAAAATAGAAATTTGATAGTTCAGATAATTAGAAATTTTCTCAGTACTTAATAGTCCCCTTCTTTACCTTTCACATGAGGAATAAATCGTTATACAGATAAAGAATTGACTCTTCTAGGACAGTAAAGAAGAAAGTTCCAGGCAAAATAGGTATGCACTTTTATCCTACAATACCCTTAACATAGTCACACAATATACTAATAAAATATACTAATATACTAATACAAACTAAGTACTTTTTGCCAATTCAATTGATTGGAGTATTGAAAAGATTTTAGGAAACGCTTCTGTATCCCACATTTATCAGAGTAAATCTACACCCTTGTTTCTTTACCTGTACTTAACTTTGAGCTCCTTGAGGAAAAATGTCTATCTATCTCAATTATTAATTTCTTTGCAGTCCCAGTACATGGCCAAGTGTCTGTCAAATTGCAAATTGTTCATACTTACTGAATAAAACATTAACTCCTCCGTGTCTCATATGTAGAAGAGTAATTCAATCTAAGCAAGATACTGTTTAAAACACAATGGGCCATAACTCAAAGGTATATTAATTTTCTGTGTGAAAGTTTTTTATGGTTTTAGTTCCATTTATGTCAAAACATCTCTTGTACATTCAATCTTAAAGAATGCATTGTAAACATTTCAAGTGCTCTTCTAAAACATCAGAGTAAATCAAAGTAACTTTAGATATCAGTAAAAAATATATTAAAGGCAGATTTTATACACTTATTGGCCCTCTGTTCCATGAGCAGACCCTGGAAGATAAAATGTGAAATTCCAATCCTTATGGTACTTGATCATTAGTCTTCTTAGAATCAAATAAATCTCTTTTCAGCTTAATTTCACCCATACTTATTTTGTGTAATTCTTTTAGGTATCAGTTTAGAGTGAAATGCTTTATTTTTTCATGTGATGTATATTCAAATATTAAATTGATTCATACCTTACCAGAATAATATTCTTTTTTCTTTTGAAGTTGTAGAGAAGATCAACAGTGCATTTCCCAAGATATCTACCAAATAATAACTCTATTTTGATGGCTGAACTAAGGTTTAGTCAAAACTCATGCTAAGATAGTAACATTTCATATTATTATACGACCACAGAGACACCTATAGAGATGTGCATAATGTATACATTATTATTGGGTGCTTAGAGAAATGGATACATTCAGTATCTCCGTCAGTGGTTGAAAGCCTTTTGTATAAAGTGTGGTAGGCCCAGGTAGAACAAGAATCAAAAACGCGAAACAAGTTAGAGACTCCACTCTTCTTTTGCCACCAGTGAAAGGACATTTCCTGAATGACTCAAATCCCTTCCCTTTGCTTTATGCCACTGTGAGCTGTTGGAGGGTAGCTCTGTGGCAGTCACACAGAATGGCGCTGGACGTGACCTGCATTCAGAGAGGACGACGGGCTTGCCCTCCCAGGCACACCTAGCCCTCCTCTGCCCCATGGCCAGCTTCCTCCACACATCTTTGACAGCAAAATTATCCAGTGCACTTAGAGGAGTTCCTCAAGGCAAATAAACCTAGGTCATGAGCATAGTGACATTTTCTGCTTCCTCTTACCAATTATAGGCAGAATCTATGTTTTTTCTAGATAAACATTATAGCCATTTTTCTAAAGATTAATGATGATTTTACTTTTAAATGCTATCAGTTAAAAAATACATTGACTTGGGCATTTTGGCCTATACACTTGATGGATCAGGGCAAATTGAATTAAATTATAACTGTCTTAAAATATACTGACTGCAGCACCTTTAGGTATTTTCATATTTTTGGTCATCACTGGTATGAATATATTGTAAACTCAGTAATTAAGAAACATTGACTAAAATTTACAAATGGACACGCTTGAGATGGAATTTGGATAACAAACACTAACGCTTCTTGTCAATGCTTGCTAACATGAAATTATAGAATAATAAAACACAAACAAAAGAATCACAATGCTGAAAAATAAAACTGACAGGAAGCATTTGTCAGAATTGGTGGCAATTTTAATGGAATCGTGACTGGACTTAGAAAAACTAACACAGAGTCAGCGGTTTACAATGTTATCTTGGGAACTAGAAACACTCAGAACAGACAATTAGTTGCTTTGCTCTGTTTCCAGTTGTGCCACTGGAGTCAGAGAATCAGATGTCCACCCTTCAGGGGCTCTTTTGGCATGAGTATCACCATCTTTTGTTTTACCTTCTACCTCGCAAAGGCAGATCACTTCAAGATTGACAAAATAAAACTGGCAAATGACATAGACACACAGTACTCCTTTCATATAAGGGAGTAGGGTTCAAAATTTTCTTCATCAAACGAAGTACAAAGACAATAATGGGAACTTTTTTCTCTACAAAACAATACCATGATTGCTTCCAAGATGTGGATAAAGCTTCATCAAAATGCATATCTTTCCAAAAATCATGCTGCCATCTTTAGTAAGTAAACACAATGCTGGTGGTGAATTCTGGAGTCAAATTTCAGAGGTGGTATCTCAAAAAAAAATAGACAATTAAGTTGATGCTAATAGGATCTAACATTTATCTAGTGATCACTGAACACCATGTAGCGCACTGGAGTGCAAAGGATAATTTCTGTAGGGCTTCTCCTCCAGCGTGTGGAGTACAACTACGATTTCTGTTTTATCAAGCAGAAAGAACACTGGTAAGTCTAAATGACTTGCTTGATTTCACACCACTGCCACTGATATTCTAACAGAATAGAGTCAGACCAACCTTATCTAGTTGCAACCAGGGTAATTTCTTTCATTGGAATTTCCAGCTGTATAAAGAGGTAGTTAACCTCTCCCTGTTGTAATATCTCCATATGTTAATCTGGGTGAGGTAGCTGGGTGGCCATGTTCTGCCACAGAGACTTGGTGGATTATGATAATATTGGAAGCAAGAAACAAGGAAAAGCAGGAAAAGTAATAGCACAAAGAAGAAATAAGCAGAGGTGAGAAAATCATTCCACATCCATTTTCCACTCCATTTGACTCAATGGGGCCATGGTGCATGCAAGGTCCTGGTTTGTTTTAGTCAACTATATGATTATGTAACACGGTTTACTGTAGCTAAATTCTGACGGTGTTATTTTATACAGTATTACTACATATCAATAGAAAACAAAAGTAAACTAGCAATAGTGGCATGACCGATCCCAGAACTTTGGAAGAGGGATGCAGAAGGATCTCAAGTGCTAGCCTCAATTAGGCAATTTACGAACAACATGCTCAAAATAATAAGTTAAAAATGGCAGGGTTGTATCTCAATGTGAAGGCCCTGTGTTCAATTCTCAGAACAACTAAATGAATGAATAAATAAGCTGGGGATGGAGCTCAGCACGGAAGCGCTAGGTCTAATACCCATTACCAAAGCTCCCACCACATACACTGGTTGTTCTTTCACATTAGAGTTATTAATTCAGATTTCCTTGTTTATTTTTCTTCTTCACTGCATTTGGCAAATGTTCTATTGCTGTGATGAAGTAAATTGAGCATTAGATTAAACAAAATGAAACAACTATTCTACTTGGTAAAGTGTACACTGTAAAATTTCTTTTTAAATATACTTGGTACGGATTGTCACTACGCAGCTCAAATTCACAGCGATCCTCTTGTTTCCAGGCTCCTGCTGGAATTACAGAGGTAATTACGTAGCAGGCTCAGCACGCCCAGGGGTAGGGCGGGCGCGTGGTTCTGGGGTCTTACCTGCACTTGCGTCAGCGGATGCTTAGTCCGCTGAGCTATCGAGCCAGCTATAAAATATTTTAATATCTCTTTGACAGCTACCGAGAAATATTGTGCTCCAATCAGAAGTGTTTGTGACCAAACCATTTTAGAAATGTTCATTGGCACATTTATACTATTCAGTCATTTCAGTATATACTTGTTTTTCAGCATACTTTTACAGAAGTTTTATTTATGTATTTCTCCCTTTTCTTAAAGGGAAAGTAAATAACAAAGTCATGACAATCTCAGTAGATTCGAAAATGTGGAAAGTAACATGTTGTCTAGAATTATCTAAACATGTGTATCACATTGTATCTTGTAAATATCAAGAATGAATTTGAACTTATTGAATCATTTTTAAATTTTTCATTTTTAATGCCAAGAACCAAACTTAATTTGTAATACTATTTTACAGTTCCTGCCATGAAACAGTAATAATCCAAGAGTGATGAAAAGAATAGTACCTAATTATAACATGTAGTTTTTTGAATTAATATAGTTTATGTATTTATTATATTAGTGAAATATATTTAACACTTAGAACTAATATGAATTTTCATGGTTGCCTTTGTTACTCCTCTCTTGTTGCAGGGGCAAAATATCTGACACCCAAACTGCAGGAAGGAAAGGTTTATTTAGCTTAGAATTTGTGGAGGTTTCAGTCCATACACAGCTGGCTCCAAGGCAGACTGGCACATAGCAGAGGGCAGCAGTTCATGGTGGCAGAGAACAGCAAAACAGCAAGAGCAAAAGGAGGAGGAGCAGCAACAAAATGGCATAAACAGTAAATCTATCACCCTTATGCTTCATTCAGGCTATCTAGCCCAGGCTGGGTGCAGCGTTCACAGCCATAATTCCAGCAGGACTCATACCCATAATCCCAGTGGATTATGAGTTAATCACAAAATCTAGACATCTGCCCCTTGACTTACATGAGGCTTTGGGGGGACAACTAGACATAAAACATAACAATAGTAGATCAATTATTTCTTCCAAATTCAAACTTTTTATTTTTAGCATCTCCAGATTTATGACATCATTTTTATTTTACACTAAAAAGGCAAAATCTTAATGAATTGTTCTTACTTGTTTTTGGAGTAAACAGCTGCTGTTATTTCACACTTCATGTGACATGTTATTATCGCTTAATTTTAAGCTCAAGAAAAATATATATAAATAAAACTTTTTTCTTTTACTTGTAAAAGTATCTAGAATACTCTATTAGAAGTATAAATATTTCCTACATAAATTTTCAAATTTGTTCTGTTCATTTTTATGAACACAAATTTTATGTCTTAATGGATAGCTACCATATATCAGAATCTTGGGTTTTAGAAAGAATTTCTAAGATTCTTTTGCATATTCTTCTCATTTAACAGCTACGAAGCGAGACATTCACATCAGGTACACCTTTCACATGTTATTGGAAGTATGATGAACCTGACTGATTTCTGGATTCCTTGATTTCTTGTTAAGTAGAAATCATGGCACAGGCACTTCTGTCCCACGTGAGCCAACAAGCTTTCTGTGGAGAAACCTTTCCTTCTCTGTGCTCCAGACAACAGCAACACTTGTAAAAATCATTGAAATCTCCAACTATTCGACATTAAGATCTTCATTTATTTTTGCTCTATTGATACACCATAAAGGCCTACACTTATGAAGTAAATAGGACAAAACATTCACACTTGCTTTCTCAACATACTGCATTCTTTTGGGATTTTAATTGATTAAGGTTCTCTTTATTTATTTATTTATTTATTTATTTTTTGGTGGAACCAGGGATTGAACTCAGATCCTCGTGTTTGCCAGTCAAGCGCTTATCCTACTGAGCTATCTCCCCGGCCCCTAAGGTTCTCTTTAAATTCCAAAGCTGTATTTCTTTCTTGAAGTAAGAAAAAATTACTTCTTATACTGAAATGAGATACTCTAATTAATTTCACAATTAAAAAGTAACAGACTGTGGCGATATAAAAATGCACCGAACTCAAATTCCTCTGGGAACAACATTAAGTTAATAAACTGTCCAGCTATTTGTTGGATTATGCTGACGTACTCTAATGTATGTTAGTTACGTTCCAGCAAAACCATGTTAAGTTGAAAATACAGTAAGTTGAAAATGCACTTAATGTACCGTATCTACCAAACCTCATGGCTTAGCAGCTCAACACAGCATATACAGCTGTCCACTTTCAAGGGTCGATCATCTAGTTAGATGGTTGAGAGCCGCAGAGAGAGAGAGAGAGAGAGAGAGAGAGAGAGAGAGAGAGAGAGAGAGAGAGAAAGAGAGAGAGGATAAAATATTTCTAATTGCTGATCTAAATAAACAACAAAATAATAAAAATTTCAATTAATGTTTCCACAGAATGCATACCTACACAAGCTAATGGAAATAATTTTATAAGCTTGATAAAATTATTTCATAAAAATCTACAGATAACTTCATAGTAAAGGCTAAAAAATTGACACTGCTTCACTAATTATAGGAAACAAGACAAGGGTCTGCTCTTGCCACTCTCATTCAAATGTAAGGTGGAATTCCAGCTGGAAAAAATATGAAAGGATTTTTTTAAGAATACAGTGGAAAAAATACCTTGACTCACCTATGCTTTAATGGTTTATGTAAAAAAGCTGAAAAAATCTGAAGAGTTGCCAAATTTAACAAGCGGACTTACCAAGACCACGGGGCACAATATTAACAGCACTTCTAAGAAGTTACAATAAGCAAAAGAACTTTTGGAAGAATCACTTATAAAAATACCTTAATACTTATACTACCTTAGTAATAAGTATATACAGACAATTCTGCCAACATATGTGCCAGACAGCTCTGCAGTGAAAAAAGTAACATTAACTGGTATGTGTACATGATGGAATATAAAATACTGCTAAAGTATCCGTTTCTTCCGGGTAATTTAAATCAAAATCCACCAGCATTTTTGTGTAAAAGTTTGCAAGTTGATTCTAAAATTCATACAGAGGGCCAGTCAAATAGCTCAGAGGATTAAAGCGCCTGCTTAGGCAATGCAGGGACCGAGAGTTTGATCCCCGGCCTGCGATGCTGGCCCCACGCCCGGGGCACGCTGAGAGGCAATCGAGACGGGACATGGTGGTTCGCACCTGTAATCCCAGCACTTGTGAGTCTGCAAACAGGAGAATCACTACGAGTCCGATCTATGCAGTGAGACCCTGTCCTAAATACAAAAAAATGTAGAAAGAAATTTAATTAAATTAATACAGAAAGCTCGAGATCGAGATAATTTTTAAAGGAAGAACAATCTTTAAGGATTTATGCAATCTGATTACAAGAATGACTATAAAATATAACTACGAAGTATGATATCGTTGAATGTATGAACCAATAGATTAAAAGAACAGAACAGAAATAAGAAAGTAAATTAGCATGTATGGTCATTTGGTAAGTGATAGAATAAGTTATTTTTTAATTATTTATTTATGTGTGTGTGTGTGTGTGGCCAGCTCAGCCCACCAGGGGGCGGGGCTGGCTGGCATGTGGTGCTGGGGGATAGAACCGCGGTCCCTGTGCTTTGCTAAGCTTGTTCTAGGTAGGTGCTTTAGACCACTGAGCCATCTCACCAGCCCCGATAGAATAAGTTATATTCAGAATGGAAACAACTTAAAACGAAATTGCAAAGCCAGAATATTTATATAAAATGTATTTATATAACAGTGTATTTATATAAAAATACAAAGTTAATTGAAAATGAATAATACACCTAAACCTATATAAGATATCTAAAAAACATAGAGGGTAAATAAAGTTTTCTGACTTTAGGTTCTTAAATAGGCACATCTATTATGCTTGACAAAATTATATAATAACAAGAATACAAACTGTAGAGAAGTTGTACTTCATTAAAATTAGCATTTTCTATAATTTTAAGTCTACATTGAAGAAAAAGCAAAGCAATAAACTGTGAAATGTGTATTGAAATCACAAGATCCTATCACATACCAGGTAAATTTTTCCAAATAAGAGATTTGATAATATTTAGAACTTTTATTTAGTCCTGATCTAAATACAAAATCATATATATCCCTTGGAGAACAGGAAGGCAGTATCATATAAGGAGAATGGGACTGATGTTTTTTCTAGCACTTACACTCTATGCTATTTGCCAAAGAGAAGTGAAGCAATTTTCTAACACCCATTTGTGAATATTTGTAGTGCATTATCACCTAAAGTGGAAAACATCAGAAATATATATCAATAGGTGAATTTTTTTAAATGTCATCTATTCAGTGTCATCTGTACAGTGACATAGCCTACAAAAAGGGTGGGCCACCAAGGTGTGATCCAGAGTGAAACCAGTGAACTTCGCTGTTTGAGGAGTGGAAAGTCGGAGCTTAGAGCCATTCAACAACCAAGGAGTCACTCTATAGTGAAGGACCCCAAGGAAAAAGCATTTTCAAACTAGAAAGTGTAGAGAAATCAACGCACCAACAGTAGTAAGAGGTACTAAGTGATAATTATGATCACTGGTACCAAAAAACTAATAATTACCTACACAGGGTTATGAAAAAGTTAAGTCCAAAGTTCTGAATCCTTTCTCTTGATCCTTCTTGGGGCTTTCTAAATCATCTTAGTACCTAACATGTGTAGTTAATTTGTTTATGACTTGTTTTATTTTGTTTGGAGCAGTTGACATTGGACTTGGACTCTGTTTTTGTTGAATACCTTCAATTAACTGCTAATTTGGCTGAAGACAATCTGTTCTGCCCATCAACCTATTGTGTTGTTGATTATAATTTTCAGGAGTCATGCTGGGTGCTTTGCTTTGCTTTGCTTTGTTTTCAGGCCTGACAACTTCTCATTCCCTGAAACCTCTTTCCTATGTTTGTTGTAGTGGCCAGAATCCATGCCCTACGAAACTTATTTACTGAACTACCACATTATCCCTGTTTTGTGTATGTATGTTTTCTTTTCTAGATTTGCTTTTGCTTTCATTTTAAAATTTATTTACCTCTTGTGGTCTTGCAGATTGAACCCAAGGCCCTCGCACTGGACTATATTACCAACCGCTCCTGCCCCTTTTACGATGTGGGGTCTTGCCAAATTGTTAAATTGCTCAGGCTCTGCTCAAAATTGGGAAACATTATCTCAGTCTCTCAACAGACTGAGATTGTAGAATAATGTTATATGTGCCTAGCATTCAGATTATTTTTAATTCTAAAGATCAGTTGTTTGATTTTCTTTCCTTTACAGCATTCTCTTTACCATTGACTCTGATTAATACTGCACAGTAAAAGTACCCTGATTTTTCACAATGTGAGTGGAGAACTTGGCTCTAAAGCTACAGTATTGCAATCAGTTCCTAAGGTGTGTGAAAGTTATGTATTTTAGACTCCATGAATAATTCTAATATTCATTTCTGTTTCCAAAATTATGGGCATAGCAATTAATCTTAATTTTCAACTTCATTGGATTAAGAGACTATTGGAAGAAAGACTGTGATCATGCTTTGTTCACCCATGCATTAATCCACGGGTCTTCATAGACAATGTCACTTTGTGAAGATATGGGCCCCAGCTACAGATGTCAGTAACAGGTTGTGATTTTGAAGGGTAACCCTCTCACTGACGCTCTTCTCTATGCTTGGCTGTCTAGCTGCCTAAAAGTAGCAGCTTTTCATCACCATGCTATTCCACATGATGTTTATGCTTTGGGGCCACTGGCTATGATGTGAAATTTCTGAAGCTTTAAGCTAAATAAATTATTTCTCCTTTTAAATTCCATATGTAAGACACTTTTTCCCCAATAATAGGCAAACTAACACACAAAAAAATTAGAGAAGTGAAGAGTTTGCAGTTTTTGACCTGTCTGTTCCTAAACATATAGTTTATAAGCCTTTGGAAATTGTTTGTGGGATTTGGTTGTAAATTTTGGAAAACGGACTGGCAAAATCCTAGAAGGCTATAAGCAGAGTGAAGGGGTGGTTTGGGTGAGAGCAAGTAGGACCAGAATATTGATAGGGATAGGAAGAGTGAAAAACTGCTTCTGAGGTTTCACAGGACAACAGGGACTCTCCTAGGAGTTAGACTAGAGATCATATGTGATTCTTTTCTGCAAAGTGTTAGTCTATGTTTGATCTATGCTCTGAGTCATTCTGTGAGCATGAATTTAGGAGAGATAGACCAATTATCTGGGCAGGGGAACTTTCAAAATATCCCAATATTCAAATTTCCCACCTGTCAGATTTATAGTGAGAATCGGATACACAAAACAGTAGATTGTAAAAACTCAAATTTTGGCTAGAAAATAACCATTTATGAAGTTGGGGCCCAAAGATTTGTAGGTATTGAAAAGATTAGTGCTATTTAAAAGAAACAAATTAGTTTAAATCAGATAAGAATAATGTCATGAAAGTGTCTTAGAAATCGACAAAAAGGGTGGGCCAAATAGCTCAGTGGATTAAAGCACCCGTAAGCAGGCACAGGGGCTGGGGGTTCGATCCCTAGGCCTGACTGCTGGCCCTGCCCCCAGGGCATGCTGAAAGGGCAGTTGAAACTGGGCATGGTGTCTGGAACCTGTCATCCCAGCTATTGGGAGGCTGTAAACAGGTGGATCAGTATGAGTCTGATCTAATAGTGAGACCTTGAACACCCTGTAGACCCTTCCCTAAAAATACAAAAGAAAAAAAAA
>NW_004524601.1:15169270-15170461 GCF_000260255.1 Octodon degus
TTCCAACTTAAATTTAATGTGTTATTTAGCATTTCTGTGTGTGTGGTGTTGGCATTCAAACTCTTGTGAATGCTAATAAATCACTTTTTTCATTCACTGAACTTTGTGCCAATATCATAATTTAACATTGTTTAACAATTTTCATTATTTCTTATTTTTAAGGAGAGTACAAATTAGACTTTAAGCAGAAAAAAATTACAAGTGATAAACAGAATTTCACCTAACAGAAGATGAATTTCACAGTATTTGCTGCAATACATAGTGTTGTCTTCCAACCAGTTACTCTATTACCAGATATATGCATGTAAAATTGTAAGAAGAAAGTAAAAAGAAATGTATGAGAAATTAAGAAGATGAAAAATACAAACAATTGACGAAAGGAGATGAAACAAATTTAATTATTATGGCACCTTTATGTAGACCAGCAGGAATACACAGTGCAGTTGTCCAAAACAACTTGCTTACATACATAGACATATCTCTTTCCCCAACTCCTGATCCTGTCCTTCTCTTCAACTCAGCAACTATTTCATTTTGAATAAGCTCATTCCATTTTAACAGTGTCTAGTGTACCCTTTAAATTCCATTTATTTCTTTCAGGTTCTCACAGTAAGAAGACAATACAATGTTAACATATGCAAGTCTAATTTATTTCACTTGAGTATGTTCTCTAGTTGCATCAATTTACCAACAAAAAACTCAAATATTATCAAATATTATTTGGTAAACAATATCAAATATTGTTTAATATTTATCCTGTTTTAAATGATACTCCAAATAATACTTCATTGTGTTAAAATACCACATCTTTTTTTATCCATTCTTCAGTTGATGGGCATCTGGGTTGTTTCTAGGATTTAAGTATGACAATTTGCACTGCTATAAACATAGATGCATATATATTACTGTGGTATGGTGTTTTCAGTTCTTCTAGAAAAATACCCAAGAGGGGAATAGCTGGCTTGAATTCGATCTCCAAGCCCAGCTTTTAAAGAATCTCCATACTGATTTCCATAGAGGTTGTACCAGTCTGCATGCCCACCAAGAGGGTTTCCTTTTCCCTGTATCCTCTTTGGCATTTGATATTGGTGGACTTTTTGATGTTAGCCATTCTTTCTGGGGTAATATGGAATCTCAGTGTTGTTTTAATTTGCATTTCTTGAATGATCGATAATGCTGAAGATCTTTTCA
>NW_004524601.1:15171889-15172993 GCF_000260255.1 Octodon degus
AAAGAAAGAAAGAAAGGATGACACTACAAGAGGGAAAAAGAATGACAGAAATGGAAGAGGGAAAGAGATATATCTATGTATGTATGCAGGATGTTTCGATAATTATACTGTGGATTTCTACTGGTATAGGGAAAGGTGTAGTTAATGCTTATTCATTTTATGTTTTTCTTTTTAAAAATCATTTATTTAGCATAGGGTCTCACTGCTCAGCCTGCACTCTTGGTGATTCTCTTGTCTCAGTCTGTGCAGTGCTGGGATTATAGGCATGTGCCACCACACCTAGTTTCAGGGGCAGCACAGCCTGTGGCACTGAGGATGGAACATGGGTCCTTTCGCTTGACAAGCAAACACTTATACTGCTGACCTATCTTCTCAGCCTATTCTCTTTAAAATATAATAATAATAAAATTTTATTTTGTTTTGAAAATAGTTCAGGGGGAGCGGGGAGATAGCTCAGTAGAATAAGTGCTTGCTTGGCAAGTGCAAGGGCCTATGTTCAATCCCTGGCTCTGCCAAAAAAACAAAACAGAACAAAACAAAAACTGCAGGAATAAAGGAGAAAACAAGAATAAAGAAGATAGAAAATAATCTAGCATTCTGACTACCTAATGTAAAATAAAATACATGAAAAACATTGAAAGGTGAAATAATTGAGAAAAGGAAGCAAAACAAATTGAGCATTATCTGCTCCTTTCCATAGGCCAGCAGAAATTCACAATACTGAGAAATTCATATAACTTTGCTAAGTGAAATTCTGTATCACTTGTAATTTTTGTATTTTAATACTATTTTTTACTCAATAAAATAATTTTTTAAATAATAGCCTAGGAAAAGAAAAGTAAAATTTAATTACTGTTTGACTCAGGAAATTGGGAATAGAGAAGTTTGGATCAATTAGAATTTTTTTCAGTAATGGAACCAGACTAGCCTGCCAGTGAATGAATGAGGACAGTAGAGAGTATGACAAAGTAAATGATTGCTACTAAGATTTATAGATATTTAAAATAAATTTGGAATAAGTTTTGAGATGAAGACATAATGTAAAATGTAGCTGAGGTTCTACTGGGGTAGGTGAAATCAAGAGTTATAAGTGCGTGTGTTAAG
>NW_004524601.1:15173093-15173608 GCF_000260255.1 Octodon degus
CTACAGTTTCAATTTCATTTCTCATTATTGAGTTATTCAGACATTCTATATTTCTTGACTCAGCTTTGGCATTTCATATGTATCTAGGAAGTGGTTCTTTTCCTCATTGTTTTACATCCTATGAGAGTAAAGATTTTGGCAGTTGGTATTAATGTTCTACTGAATTTCATTAGAATCTGTAGTGTTCTCACATTTTTCAATCTATATTGCATGAATTTGGGATTTTTCTTTCCTTTTTGGATTAGGTAGGCTGGGGTTTATCAATTTTAATTATTCTTTCGAAGAACCAACTCTGTGATTCATTTATTCCTTGTATTGTTTCCTTCATCTCCAATACTTTGATTTGTGCTTTAATTTTATAGTTTCCTGCCTTCTTTGGGCTTTGGGCTTGACTTACTCTCCTTTTTCTAGGAGTTTGAGGTGCAGCATAAGATTCTTTGTTTGGGCTTGTTCTATTTTCCTAATGTGTGAATTTGCTACTATAAATTTCCTTCTTAACACAGCCTTCATTGCAT
>NW_004524601.1:15173952-15176409 GCF_000260255.1 Octodon degus
TTCTCTTTCTAAATATTCATTATTTTCTTAAAATCATGATTCAACACACACACACACACACACACACACACACACACACAGTAGGATACATATGCAGTCTCTCCTCAGCAGTTAGTAATATTACAAAATACATGAGCAGTTAGAAAACGTAAGAAACATAAAAGAATGTAAATGAAAAGAATTGGGCGCACACTAATAGGTAAAGTGCTAAAAAGATCAGAATAATTTAGCATTGAAAGAAGCATCTAAATACCTAGGTGGGTACTTAATAAAAAATGTAGATCCAGTAAAACATCCTCAAATTGAAAAACAAACTCAGGAAAAAGAAGCCATGAGAATGTATCATTAGCAGTGTATCATGTTAGCAATAGTGTCTAATACAATCATGTAAATTTAAGAGGCAGAATAATTAAAGCATATTATGTGGGACTGGCATGATCAAATATATTACCATCAAGATTATAATATAGTATAAACATTCATTGGTCGACTGATTCCAAAATCAACAGTATTTTATTTTGTGACTGGTGAATAAAAGTAGATTGTGAGAATTCAAAGGTAGATAGCTTATAGATGATAGATAGATAGATAGATAGATAGATAGATAGATAGATAGATAATCTGATTTAACTGAATTTTACATGATATAAGAGGGATTTTGTGTCCAGAAAATACAGAATATGTGTTTCTTTCTTTAAACTTGTGCGATTGCTTCAACATTCATTACTTGGAACTTGACTGAAAAATCAACAACTCTCCAACAGCAGTTCATGTGTAATTACACCATCTGAGGAAAGCAGAAGTTGGCTAACTCAGAGGTTATCTAGTAGAAATTTATGCTAACTGTAAATGTCTTATGAGTTGTCATAAATATTCTTATTGCACTCAAATGACGACAGGTGATAGGGCATATTCGTTACCACTCAGATATGGAATTGGACGGGTCCAGAAAAGAGGCTTATATGATGCAAATGTTTTGAGATGCAAAGTTTGTAAGCAGCTCTGCAATTTGAAATGCTGCAATTAGATATTGAACTGTGTCCCACTTTTCAGGACTGAGATCCCGTGTGACACCTGTCAATGTAAGAGTCATCTGCATGTTTCCGGCTGCACGTCCTCATGCACCACTTGACAAACCTACAATTAATTTATATACAGTTAAATGTTGTTCTAAATTCATAGAAACCCCCATGTGATGCAAACATTTTCAGCAGTTTTTGTCTAATTTAATTGCACTGAAATGTTAAAAATGAGATAATCTCCCAAGTCCTTCATAACAGATCAGAATTATGGATGCTAGAAAGGAGACTTAGACAAGAGCAAAGAAAATGTATTCGGCCTCAGACTGTCAGCACAATTTTAGGGAAGACAAACATCTTGTTTTGTTACAATAAATGAAACAGATTTATCAAAAACCTATCACAGACTTCTTCAAATCCTACACAGACCAATCTTTAATTGAGTAATCATTCTAAAAATGCCACTCACATGGTCCTTTCTATGATGAACAGTAAAGAACATGAAATATGACTATTGATGGCTTTTGTACTATATGAAATTTGTCCTTTGTACTTATTGATGTGCAAAAGGAGAAAAGCCATAAAGAGTTAGAATTAACTCTGGAAGTAAATAAGGATTTCCTTTTTTGTGAGAAAGAAAATAGATAAAATGAGTTGGTCTATGGTGCATATCAACTGGCAAAATTAGTGCTGATTTTGATGTTTACTGGGGAGAAATTTCCATTAGATTTCATTTAGTGTGGAAAATTGGACCCTGTTACAAAGTCTATAGTATTCCACGCTCCAGAC
The DNA here is from genome assembly GCF_000260255.1 of Octodon degus. Classification (NCBI taxonomy): domain Eukaryota; kingdom Metazoa; phylum Chordata; class Mammalia; order Rodentia; family Octodontidae; genus Octodon; species Octodon degus. Next base: position 15,175,761 of record NW_004524601.1, read on the forward strand.
AGGCTTGTAGATCTCTCCATCTGTCAAATACCATGCTCTCTGGCTTGGAACATATTCCTTGGTTTGGAGCATTCTGTTTGAACAGATGGAGTGGCCTGTTTGTAGATAAAATTAACAATGCATTTCTGTATATATTAGTTCGTTCTACTTTTCATAATTTTTTCCCCCTTGGTATTTAAAACATGAATTACGTGTGTTGTCTAAAAGAGAGAGTATGAAAATGCTGAGTTTGAACAACTCAGAATAACTTCTGGATTTGCAGTCAGCATGCAAAGCTGGGGGAAAGGATTTGACATAGGGCAGGTGTCCTGCTAATGCTTTAAAAGGTATTACACAGCAAAATAAGTGCTAAATTTCCCAAACTGTGTAAATTAGAGAATGATAACATTACACTGTGGGCATGATTTAATTTTTTTAAATTAAAATGTCAGTTTAAAATATTGTAAACTACCTTTTCTCTAAAAATAGAAAGAAAATGAGAACTTGTTTCATAGAAATAAATGACATTGATACACTTCAAGCAGGAAAGAAAGGCATTAACTTCAATGTCAAATACGTATCAGAAAATAGGGCTGTTTACGTCTTAATTGTTCTCACATTTTTTAATTTTTAAAAACACATTTGTGTGTATGAAATTATATATATATAT
>NW_004524601.1:15177004-15182159 GCF_000260255.1 Octodon degus
TATATTGGTACTCCCATATTCATTAAGCTGATAGAATATATTATCTATCTCTCTATATTTCTAACCATCTACTCTATCTCCATTGATTATATATATAGAGAGAGATAGATAGATAGATAGATAGATAGACAGAAAGATAGATAGATAGATATAGATATAAATATTCTGTATGCCTAGTTTACGAAGAGGGCAGTACTAATATGTTTTTGAGGAACTAATTTAGTTTCTTTGTGCACATCCCCAGTGGTGAAATTGTCAGAGCATGTGGTAACTCTTTTGTTGATTATTAGCCATTTTTGGAAATTCTAGACTGTATAAAATAGGTCTAATGTCTGTACCAGCCTACTAAGTGACATAAGTCAGGCACAGATAAATACTTTTTTTTTTTTACTATGTAGATAAAAAGTAACTCTTGGCCTGCTAGACGTCAGACATGCTATTCGTGTTCCTTGAAATCAAGAGGGACTTATAAGAAGCAATGAAAGTTAAGAGTAGGAAATGTGGGCCAAAGCTTAAAAACTAATAAGATAACAAATATAAATGCCTGGCAATATTGAGAGTAGCAAGGTCATATGGATGACATCATTACCATTGATCAATAATCTATATAGATTTAGGACTCAGTGCATGAGAGAGAGGATTGCCCACCTCTAATGAGATAATGGCTTATTGATATGGGCAATCTCAAAAGTGTGGCACCAAGCTTCATTTATCCCTGAGGGAAGTATGTAAATCGGGCTATTATGACTTTAATCTTCTTTAGTTCTGACTCTAGTCAGTTTTGTGTGTTCTCATCTTTTGTACTGACTCCCAGCAGGGCCTAGTACTGTCTGACTGCTTAAAATCTTTGTACTTAATTTAGCTGTCTATACTAATCTCACCTATATTTTTTAATTTAAACTGTCAAAATCAATGAAGTAAATAATGGAACAGTGATTATGAGGAAACAAGAGGTGTTGGTCAAAAGTGACAGAGTTGTGGTACTGTAAGAGGGCTCAACCTAGCAATGCACTGTATAAGGGGATGGTGTAGTTAGTGCTGGGTTATGCACAGGGCGTTTTCTAAGGAGGTAGATATCAGCTACTCTCACAGTAAGGGAAGTGAAAGGGAGTTCTGTGAAGAGACAAATATCATCATTTGCTTGACTATAATAATTTCTTCATTATGTCGATTGAAATCCCCATTAAAAACCTATTAAAACACCACACTGTGCAACTTAATTGCATAAAATAAATATAGAAAGTGCTTTTTTAATTTTCTTTCTCTTTTTTTTTTTTTTTTTGAGTCAGGATTTGCCTACACAGTGCAGGCTACCTTGAACTCATCATTTAGGTTAGGCTAGCCTTGAAATTACAGTGGTGTTCCTGTCTCAGTCTGCCTCGTGCTGACATTAGCAGTATTCCCCACCACTCGAAGCTAAGAGCATACTTTCTTTTGATTTGGATCTTTGGGGATCATTCAAATGCCTGGAAGGACAATATATATGTATATATTATATATATGTTTTTATCACATTTTCCCAGAATACACAATACATAAAATGAATATAATCAAACCTGTTTTAGTTGCAATCGACATCTCAATTTATTTTTAAAAAAGCAAGCTAATATATCTTATGCTATAAATTATTACTATAAGGATTTTACACATAATTTTTTGTGAGAAATGCTTCTTTAAAAGTAAAAGCTCTTTGAATAAACATATAAGTAAAATTAGATAATGTTATGTATAGCTCATTATATTAAAGATATGATTTAGAAGCATTTTCCTGCTTCTGTGAAGAAAAATACTATCTGTTGACTTACATTAAATATTTTAATATGTTAATTAATCAATCAACATACAATAATTTATGAAGATTTATTTTACCAGAAAGCTAATGAGCTCTTTGATAGAAATATATATTAATCTTCATGTCTAGTGGAAATCACATATCATTAAATATTCTTATGCAAAAAAATCAACTTTTAAATGCATTTCTAACAAAAAATATTTTTTGTTAGATGTACACCATAATAACCTAAATGTGCAATAGTTATCCACTTGTGTCCTTGTACTTTATATCTAAAAAAACCACTTAATATGTGATTGCCTGTTGTGAAAAAATGCGACAAGCTGATGCAAGAAAACTTGATTTACTGTCTTTAAATGATAAACATGCCAAACCAGATAGGCGTTTCTTATCAGCATGTAATCTGAATGCCAATCAGCTGCTTTAATCAGGGACCACAGGACATATTTAATGTATATTCCAAGGAAATGCCAAATTCCCTACTGCAACTACTATCTCCATTATTCTTTTACTTCTACAATGGACAATTTCAGTGACAAGAACAGAGACAAATTTAAACTGCTTGCTAAATGCCCATCATTTTGGCTTTTACAAAGCGAATGATGGCGGTGAAAGATGCTGGCCTAAAACACCTGATGAGAACAGCCAATCTTCGAGAAATGCCCCAAAATTTCCTCTTCTTAATGCAAAATTCAACATTAGTAATTTCTTATAAGAACAGTTCCTGGAATCTAATTTCTATACACAAGTGTTTTGTGTGGCAAAACTGGGCACATGTCAGGTTGCCACTTTCTGATTTTGTTTGGAAATTATTAGGTTTTTTTATGTGGCACAAATGAATACTGGAATGATGGGATACTAAGAAATAGTCGGAGTTTGCATTATGGTTGCCTTAATAAAAGTGGCAGTTTTAGTATTTTGTAAAGCAAATTTGGCTTTAACAATACTGAACTGCCATTTTAGTTGAAAAACGCATTAAAACCTGACTATGTCACAGGAAGTTGTGTTTGAATATTTTTCCCCTTTCATTGTCTTTTTATCTGTCTCTCTCTGTTCTTTCACTCCTTATATTTATATATATATACATTTCACATGTAAGTTTTGATTTCTCTGTGTCAGATTTTCTGATTTAAAATGTAGAGGATAAAAATCAAAACTTGGTTATTCTGAGATATTTAATTCATGTGAAGTATTTTAGAAGACTTCCAGTACATATGGGCCACAGAGACTGGGTGGTGCACTCCTACAATCTGAGCATTGGTGAGGCTGAAACTAAGAGGATCACCACGACTCTGAGCTGTGTATTGAGACCCTGTATCAAATACACTAAAAAAAATAGTTCATAAGAAAATCAGAAAGTTCAAAAGCATATTAGAACAGATACACATAGATATGAACTCAATCTTAGGATTTTCTGCATCACGTTTTTGGTCATGTAGACTTCAAAAGACATGTTCCAAATTTTAGATGAGCATTTGTCCTTGCATTTTGATATTTTCCCTGAAGGTGAATGAAGAGGCTTTAATAACGTCTGGCAGATGGCATTTTCTGATATATAATTGTCAAGGCTTGAACACTTGCTTTAAATTTTAACAGAAAATTTCCAATCAGAGGAAATAGATGTGTTGGGAATAGGTCTCCGATCCAGTATTCATCTATGTTTAATTAGAAAGTATAGGATGTTTACATACTGCTTGAGACACGCATCTCCTCCAGTAAGTTATTGATAGGTAGGCTGTCTTCTCCAACTTGGTCACCAACTGAAAGGCATCATCCTTCCCTTTTCTAAAAATCAAAGCAGAGATTTTAACGGTATTAGCAACTAGTGATTTGGATCTTTGAATCTGGAGAGAGACTAAACAGAAGTCAGCAAAACCAGATATAATTTAGGGAAAAGAGGAAGCTTCTTGTCCAGCAAAACACTACGAGTACGCGATCTTCACAGCAAATCATCCCCAAATTCTTCCTCTGATCTTGCAACTGCACAGAGAAACACAGAAATGACACCCATGATTTGGAAGCAGACTTACTTATGCCAGGCACTGATTGGGATCATTCCCAAAATAACAGGTCACAAAAGCTCAGGGAGGGAGGACTTTATGGGATTATGAAGAAAAACTCTAGAGGCAGAGCAGCTGTCTTTGATTGGTTCTTATAAGAGGCATCAAGTGACCAGCTGTGCTCACAGCCGCCAACCATTTATAAGAGACAGAAGCAAGGAAAACTGCAACTAAGAACCTGACACACAGTGGTGTGGTTGGGGAGGAGGGCATTTTAGGTTGCAATCTATCATGAATAAATTTTCTCCAGCTTGTTTCATAAAGGTTGCTCCTTCAGGCTTCTGTGCAATAAACTCAGTTGTCATTCCTAAGTTTTGTACAAGAAATCCAGATCAAAATTTTATTTTATATGAATATCTCAAATAATCCACAGTGCCAGATACTGTGACAATGACCACCACTCTGTTTTTGGATATATAGCCTTAGTCTATGTCATTTAATTTTTCTATATGAAATATTTCCATGTTCCGTTTTACCAACAGTGTTCACATTCACAGCAGAAAGGGCGAGTTCATTTCTTCTGCACTTTCAAGGATGATAAGTTAGGAACACACACTTTGAATGCAAGTACAAGAAAAGGTGAGAAATCTAATAAAGTTACATTTTAACAAAGAATGTTATGCACATTATTGCTTTATTTTCTGTATCTCCATTCAGAATCTTTTGACCATAACCCAGTAGACTTCTGTTCCCAGATATCTACTGTGATAAAAATCTACTCAATAAAAATCTTTCTCCACCAGTAGATTGGCATGTAAAGGGAAAAATTCTTACTAACACTGACATTGTGAAAAGCTGGGATGCGAAAAGAAGGTAGATGGTACCAAAGCACAGGAGAGCTCATAAGAGGGAACCTCATAGATGGAAGGATTTGGTGCCGTGATTTTTGGTCATTCTAAATAACAGATAGTCCAGGGTGACTGGAATGATCACAGTGGGATACTTAACAACAGAAAACCAAATAAATAAACTGCTATGAATTCTTCACAGTGTTCTACAATTCAGATTTATAATTTATGAATTCTTTATTGCTATTAAAAATGGATGATTCAAAATAATCTTAAGGTACACTATGTAGTAACAGATTGCTAAGATGATGGGTATAACAATTCCAAGCATTTATAAAGTGGACTACCTCATACATATGCATATCTCATGACATGACATAACACATGATAATTTATTAAGGAGAAAGCATTTTTTAAAAAAATCAATTGTGTATAAATGCTCCCTGAATCTAAGGTGTTAGCGACTTTTGCCTAGAGGAAAATACATTTTCCACTTTTTTAGTCAGTAATTTTTG
>NW_004524601.1:15183649-15192176 GCF_000260255.1 Octodon degus
TCCCTAGTCCTGCTATCTTTAAAGTTTAATTAGCAAGGAAATAATATACTTATGTTAAAAATCATATTATGATCATATCATGGTCTATTCCAGTAATGCAGAGGTAACAATAATAATGTGTATGTCTCATTTCAATTAATTTACTCAACATCATTCAGTTTGAGATTCAATGCATATAATAATTTTTTTACCATAAAATACTTCACACAGTTTTTTATTTGAACTCATTCCTTGACCTAACTGATTTCAAAAAGCATTTTATGTTGATAAATTGTGTTAGGACCTCCAAATGATATAACGGAGATATTATAATTCACATCTTACTAGATATCTGATGGGCTGATTTCATCTTCCCCAAAACTGAGGCATGATTTCTGAAGAATGAACAGGATTGAGAGAGACAGAGGGGACCACGAAAGTGAGTTACTATGGACTCCACCTGCAGATGAGACTTTATTGAGCAAAATTAAGAGGCCAGTACCAAATTAAGATCAATCTAAAGGACTACAAATAAAGACAGATAATGTCAATTCAATAGTAGCAAGGGCATATGGATGATCTCATTAGCCTTGGTCTATAATCTGTAATCTCAGTATTTTTAGACTTATTTGCCTTGGTTTTACTTTTAGTAGATGAGAAAGGATGGTCCATCCATACATAAGATATAGACAATATAGATATAGGCAATCTCAAAAGGGTGGTACAATTAAGCTCAAACTCTCATGTATCCTTCAGAGGAGTATGTAAATCTGGCCACTGTATCTTTAATCTTCTTCAGATGCACTCCAGCCACAGCTTTGATTCCTTCTTACATTCTGTACTCTCTAGAGTGCCTAGTGTTCTCTGACTGCCTACAGAGTCTCCACCTAACTGAGCTGCCTATAATATCCCTCCCTCTGTAGAAGTATCCCTAATGGCCATGAGTGGACAGCATGTGAAGATCACTCTGGATACTCAGGGTTGAAGAAGGTGGTAGCTGTGATTGGCAGCCAGGGTCCCATAGCAAGACTAGCTAAAGGCCCTGGATATACACCAGGCATTCTTACTGAGTAAGTGTGTGGCTGTGAATCTGGAGGCAACAAGGCCAAAGAAACAGTCAAGTAAGCATGGACTAAATCATGGGATCAAGAAAACTATTGTGCATACACCCAATAAAAGGTTCCACCAGAAAGAGGCAGTTATAGCCTTCCACAAAGAAGAAAGGGAAAGACTTTGGGGTACTTCAGAATCTGCCATAGTATTCACCTGTTATCTCATATCTTGGACAGTCACTGAGATATTATCAGAGTTAGGAGTGTATATGCACACAATATCCAGCTTTTACTATTGTACAATTACTCCCTTGTGCTGCTGTAAGAATGTTTAGTGACATTCAATTATGGAGGAGAGCTTGCCTCATTAATTTTACTTCTTCATTCAGTAGCTAAACCAATAGAGATGTCATTTAAAGTCCATTGGGTACAGTTAGTCAAGGCTTTGATATGTTACATAGCATCTTTTAATCTTAGGGAAGGGATAAAGACAACAGCCAAATGATCATACAAGTGAGACACTTCTAGACAGTGGATATCATAGATAGGGTAAGACTCCAGATCTGTCGACACTTTTGACTTCTGCCTTGTAACCATAGAAATTCCAGAGTGCATCTCCCTATCCATCAAGGGAATAGCTAAGGCCACAAATTGGTTTCACAGAACCAATGCATTTTATTGGGGATTTCCCATATAACTCCAGTCTGTTACAATCCAGTCTTCAATGTGTAAAGCTATGGTGTGCAAACACTGTTCTGGGGGTGTCCATCCCAAGTATTTAGTAGGTTAAGGCATGGACAATAAGCGTGATCTTTCTGTCCCAACATAAGGGAGACTTGCTACTGAGGCTCCTTTAGTGGGGGTTAACCATATACAATCATCCCATATCTGAAAATAGCCATCTTGGCACCTATGGCTGTTGGCCCTTATTCTCATTAATAGGGGTTTTACTAGTACTGTAGAGTGGCTTCAGTGGCATTGTTAGAAAAATTCAATTGTCTCCAGGATCATTAAAAGCATAGTTTATAGGTTACTCAATAATCTTGTTAAACCTGAACTTTTTTGACTCTCATCATGTTGTCTTGTAGCTTATTCCAATGGTCACCTTGTAGTAGGGATACCAAGGAAGTCCTTTCTTTTAAAAATTTTTTTAAATTTATTTTTTTTTGATTAATGTTATTGAGAAACAAATAGCAATTAGATAGTTTCAAAACTGAATAGTAGGACAGTTTCAATAATAAATACAATTTATTTTGTTGTCTTTGTAGTGATTATTCACAGTACAAGATGCAGACATGATATCCTGTCCAAACACTATTAGTACAAATCCTTCTATTCATTAAATTAAGAGAAAATAACTGTAGATCTATTCTAACTATTTTGTATATACAGATACAGAATGGTCCTTCATCTGTTTTATTTTTATTTTTTATTTTCTTTATATTTTATTGAGAAGCGAATATCAATGAAACACTTTTCAAGCTGATTAATAGGACATTTTCAATAATTAATACATTGTACATGTTATCTTCTCAGCGGTCATCCACAGCACAAGAAGCAACCAGGACATCCCATCCAAACACTACTACTACAAATCCTTCCTTTCACTGAAACAAGCGAAGACAGCAGAACATCTATCCTAACTATTCTGTATATACAAATATAAAAATGGTCCTTCCTCTGTATTCCCCTTCTCCAGTACAGTCCTGTCAGAGATGGGTATTCTATTGGCATCTAAATTTATAGGTTCTTGAATTCAGCAAAACAATCCAACACAGTCCAGTAGTCCACAATAGTAAGGGGTTATCTACAGAAGTTGTTGACTAGAGCCTTTTACAGCTCAGCATATTAATATGGCTTTACTTTATATACCTTGTTTTTATACTTTTCTGCTAGATGGTTAAGACCAAGATAAAGCAAGACCTATATAACAAGAAATGTGACTTTTGTATCTAATAAGGTCAGTCAAGTCACCTCAGGATTTATCCTGTAACCCTGTACTGCACTTTGTAGATCCTTTGGCAGAGTCAGCCATGTGGATGAGTCACAACCAATGCTTGACCAATTTGCTCTCTGTGAAAGCCTGAGAGAAAGTTTTTTCACCCTCTGATTCTCCTTGGGCACACTCTACATTATCTATCACATTCCACTGTGGCTCTATATCTCCTTGATCAGAAAATTTGGGGCACAACTGAGTTACATGATGTTACAGTACAGGTTGTCCTATGGCTTGAGTCTTCACTGACCTTGAAAGACTTGGGCCAAAATGTTGGTGGCCCTTCCTTTTCTCCAATTTTTGATCTGCAAACTTACGTTGTTAACCCTCCAGAAGATAAGCTTATTATTACCCAGCAACATATGCAGTTCGGTTTACCCTATCTGTCTAATTATAGAACATTTTAGGCATAAAGTGGAAAAGGTATCTGCCATCAAGTATTGATGTGTTGAAATTTAAGCCCTTACATAATATGAAGAAAAAAATTTTAAAAATAGGAATAAACACATATATTTACACAGAAATTTAGAAATCTAACCACATACAGCATTGTAGCAGGACAGTCCAAATAGAAAGGTATAACACAACTAAAAGGAAAGAGAGAACTTGAGTACTGGACAATGAGGAGAGGGAAAGGAGAAAAGCTGGGAAACAAAACAGAGACAACGCCATACACTTGTATGCACAAGATGGGCAAGACAATAATCCTGAGAAACACCAGCAGGTTTTTGAAACTAGCAGTTAATTGGTAGGATTCTCAACATGACTAACTGTATATGCTGACACCTGTGAACCAAGCAACTGCACTGAAGACAGCAATGTGTAATAGAATTGTTACATTTGGAATGTTTGTTATTCTGGTCTTCTAAATACATACTTCTTGTTATGACATACCAATTATTACCATACTGTCTCACAATTAAAAGATTTTTTTTTACTTGGTGTTTTTCTTTTTTTAAATGGGTAGTAAATGAAAAAAAAAAGACACAAGTAAAAGAAAAAAAATGTCACAGAGCTAGTCCTTCATTTGTATCCCCTTTTTTGTTTAGTTTTGTCAGAGATGGTCTTCCAGTTCCATTTAAATATTGTAGGTGCATGAATTCAGGAAAATAATCCAATATAGTCCAGTAGTCCATAATATTAGTGGGTTATCCACAGGACTGACAATGTCAAAAGTTGTTGACTTGAGCCTTTTACAGCTCAGCATATTAATATGGCTTTACTTTTATACCTCGTTTGTATACTTTTCTGCTGGATGGTGAAGACCAAGAATAAATCAAGACCTCTATAACAAGAAATGTAACTTTCATATTTACAAGGTCAGTCAAATCCCCTCAGGATTTACCTTGAAACCCTGAACCACAGTTTGTTTGTCAGTGTCAGCCATGTGGATGAGTCATGGTCATTGCTTGACCTATTTGTTCTCTGTGAGAAAAAGAAGGGCTGCAAGGACAGCCAACATTTTAGCCCTTGCTTTTCAAGGTCAATGAGGACTCAGGACACAATAGAACCTGTCTTGTAACATCCTGTAACTCAGTGATGTCCCAAATTTTCTGATCAAGGAGATTATGGGGCCACAGAGGAAAGTGATAGATGATGTAGGATGTGCCTAAGGAGAGTCACATGGAGAGAAAATATTCTACCAAGGAAATCCTGATCTACTCAAGAAGGAGATCAGGCTTCATATTTGTTATAGCGACTGCATTTTCCTGGGCCCATGGGTCTTGCTGGTTAGCTCAGTTGTTTATGTGTTTGTTGGGGCAAACCCTGTCAGGTGCAGTGGACTGTGGTCTGATCCCCAGATCCCCATGCCTCACCAGACCTGCCCTTAAGGCAGCCTGAGCCAGCCCTCCCCCACAAAAAAATTCTGGGCCCATATGAGTAAGGAACTGAGTTCTCATTTAACTTGTGAAGTGGTTAGTAAAAAGGCTAAGCATAACACCTTAGATCACGTTTCTGAAGGCTTTGTCTCCCCGAACATGAATTTTAGGTCTCCTCTGGGTTTGCAGGAGTATTCACATGACTGCTCACACTCAGCAACAGTCTCTTGTTCTCAGGACTTGAGTTCAGTGTGGTGTGTCCAGGAGTCCAAGTCTGCCACCTTCATAGCTGATGGAGATCATGGTGTTCAGTCTTTTCCAAGTTGTCCTAGGGAAGGAGATGATAGAGAAGAGTTTACCAGTACTAAATCTCTGGGGTGCAACATGGAATTTTCCTTCTTTTGAGGTTAGGCTTCCATTAGCTATGGGAGAGTCTATGGAAAGTTAGCCTGTGGGGTGCCAACCTTCACTAAGGCATCTTTTTCTTTATCAAAAAGAAAACTGTTCATGAGAAAAGAATGTCCATAAAGCATTTCAGGGGACTGAGGCCTAGAAGTTGAGATGTATTTCTTACTTTGATAAGAGCCGAAAGTGCTAAGTTAGGTACTGTACCCGGATTTCCTGAGCCATTTTTCAAAGATGACTCTTTAGTATCTCATTCATTTTGTCTGCTTTTCCCAATGATTTTGGGTTCCAGGCACAGTAATGGGATAGAGAATGCCAAGTACCTTAAGACTGACCTTTAAAAAATGCCCATTATCATTATGAAGTCTCCTAGGAAGTACAAATCTGAGGATGATTTCTGAAACCAAAACCTTCAACATCCTTTGTGGCTTTTCAGTTCTACAAGAAAAGGCCTCAATTCAGTTTATGAAATGAAAGTATCTACTCAGACCATTACGTACTGGAGTCCCTTACTTTTTGTCATGTGAATAAAATCAAGCTTCCTATCTTCTCCAAACTATTTCCATGTCTCCATCTGTATACCTAGAGGGGTTATTGTCTGGTTGAGAAGGTTGTCTTTTTGGCAGAGCTCACATGTCTAAACTTTCTGTTGTTTCGACTGAGAAAATTCCTTTCCTACAAACAACATTGAGGCCATCTGCTGCTATTTACATCTCCCCAGGTGAAAGATTTGTTGTAAAGACTGATTTTCCATTAACTAGCACCAAAAAGGAACAATTTGCCATCTTTTGATTGTAACCATTCTGATGGAAGAAACTGATACCCATGGGAGACAGACCATTTTATTTCTGACTGAGAATATTTGTGTTGGTGTGATCAAGAGAGGTCTGGAAAGGGCCCCTCATGTAATGTATTTTGCTGTCGTCCCAGCCAGCTGATTACCTTAAAATACTTATCAATTCCTTTTTGATGTTCTCTGTAGTGAAATACTGCATTTTGGAGGGCATAGAGATGGATAATAAAAGACCATTTCATCTATCTCCTTGATACTTAATGGGAGCTACATTGGCTGGCTAATAATTTCTTTCTTTCCATATGGCAACATGAGCATGAAATGCTAGGAAAGCATACCTTGAACCAATTCTTCACTGACTGTAAAGCCCTGATCAAGATTATGAGTTTTGCAAACTGAGCACTACTCCCAGACACAATTGAGGAAATTTCAAGAGTCCTATGTAGAGTCACTACTGCCTTTTCATTCTATCTTCCATAAAGGGATTACCATCACAGAAGACAGTCAAATCAGGGTGAATAGGGGTGTGTCTAACAATTTTTCTCTGACTGTGTATATATATGGAGAATTCCCTGCTTATAATCAGGTCTTTCAACCTCATTTTCCTCCTTTAATGGTAGCAAGGTGAAAGGGTTTAAAGAGAAACTTGTCTTTATTTGAATGGCTGGTTGTTCTAGCAGTACAGTTTGGTATTTGAGAAGTCAGCTGTCTGATAGCCATAGGCTCCCTTTGGAAGAAAGAAGTCTTGCTATATAGGAAAGTGTATATACAAGAGGTTTTTGCTGAAGGTCAATTTGGATGCCTCCAACACTGAGAGATACTACAACCACAGTCTAAGGCACACAGGCTATGCCTTTGTAATGTCTAATTCATAACTCAGTATCCTATACTCTGTTGAGCAGGTCTGAAATCTTGTGTAAGCACTTACAAAGCCAGGCCTCCCTTTCACCAACATGCAGCATGGATCTGTGTCCTGTCAGTAAGCACAGCGCTGAGGCATTTAGAAGTGCTTGTTTGAGCTTCTAAAATGTTGTTTTGGTTTAGGTGACTGACTGCTCAGCTCTCTGGGAGGTCTTCACAGTGCTGGTGCTTAGTGGTTCTCTTGCTTCCATATTTCCAGCATGAGAGCTCTGCAGCCCCAAGCAGGAGCAGAGCCCCTAACCTGATGGCTGAAAACCTAAGGTTTGGGCTTTGCCCCTTCCCTGATGGTTGAGGTCCTACGAAGCCTGGATAGCATCCCTGCTGCTCCTGCTGCGTCGTCTGGGGGCTCTGACCACAATAACCAAGGCCTTTTTCCCATTGCTGCAGGTTTTAACTGGCAGATGATGTCTCCTGTCCGACTGATGCTGGGCAGATGCTAAGAGCTTACATCATTCCTGTGTTAATCTGCAGGAACAGTCGTCAACTCCAGTTGGAAGTTTTATGACACTAAGAAAAGGTTTGCTTACAATTATTTTGGTTTTTGGAAGGAAGTACCTCTGCAAAACGACTAATAAAGTATTTCAAAAACAAAAACAAAAAAATGTAATTTTAGAACCAAGTGTCCAGCTTAATATATGGAAATATACTTTTTGGGCTTCTTTTAAAACCTTCTTTTAAAATCTTCATCACATCCTGCTACTCAAATGCAGAGAAACCCTATGATTCCTAGGAATTCCCTAACCATTTTAGAGTCTTAGGCTATGGGAAGAAAAAAAATGTTTAATTCTCTTCCCCTATCCTCAGGTTTCCTTGGGTATGCTAATCCTTAAATATATTACCTCAAGTCTGCCAAGTTGTGCCTTAGATCTAGAAAACTTGTAACCTCTGTCTTCTGGAAAATTCAGCAGAGCATGCATGCCTTTGCTGCAAAGCTGTTCTGATAGGGCACTTAACAGTATATTATCTGCATACTAGAGGATTGTGACTTCAAAACATGCTAAGCCCTAGGAAACAAGAGAACTATGAGTTCTTGAAGAAGCACAGTCTACATCAGTTGAAAGGACTGGTCATAAAGATATTTCAAAGGCAAAAAGAAACTGGCAACATGTATATAAAGGAAAGAAAAAAGAGTATCTTTTAAATCTCATACTGGAAACCAGCTTTCCTCTCCCAGAATCAGAGAAAGAAGTGTGTGCTGGTTAGGCACCAATGGGGTGGATTGACACTATTATTTTATCTGTCAATCTAAGGACCTGTTCCAACTACCACTCCCCACTGAGTATCTGCATCTTCAGTATTGGACTGTTTCACATGTTGTTACAAGCTTGAAGAGAATCTTGTGTCCCTAAGTTATCAATTACAGACAATAATCCTCTCTTAACTTCAGACCTCAGATATCACTGTCTTTGATGAGGAAAACTAGTAGGATTTTTGAGATGGATCTTTTTTTTTATTTTTTTTTATTTTCAAAGTATTATTGATAAACATATAGCAATGAGACAGTTTCAAATCAAATCGAAAGTACAGTTCCAACAAATAATACACTGCATACATTCTTCTC
>NW_004524601.1:15199836-15203716 GCF_000260255.1 Octodon degus
TAGTATAAGAACTCCAAAGAAGAAATACAAATAGAAAGATATAATACAAGGAAAGGGAAAGCAGGATCTCAAGGACTAACTAATCAAGAGAGGGAAAGGTGATGAGCTAGGAAACATGACTTTCAGGAATAATCGAAAAGATATGGATAAAAAGCAAGTAATCCCAGTTGCAGCCCAAGTGTAGTGAGAAGTATTGGGTGGCCTCCTCCCATGTGTCTCCTTTCACTAAGATATGAGAGTTGGAGGGAAGACCAGGGTTGAAAAGAAGGACAAAGAGACACTTGCCAATGTCCAGAAATAGGCCAACTTTTTCTGTTTGTAGTTTTGATTGCCTGGGGCTTCTTGGTGTAGATCATTGTGACCCCTTAGTGTTTTGGCTACCTTGGGGAGAAAATGTAGCAGCAATAAGGGAAAGATAGGCAAGAAGACAATAAATGATTCAGACCTGAGGTCTACTCCTTTTAAGGCTGCAACCAAGGAAGCCACTTTCTCTTGGTCTCTTTGTTTCCTTCCCATGGCTTCTTCGTCATCCCAGTTACAAAATACTGAGAAGGTGGTTTTCACTAAAGAATCAAGTGAGTTATCTGGAACAAAAGTCATCCTTTGTAGTTTTCCCCTAATATCTGAGGCATATATTAGGCTGATTCAGGTGGAGGCTGACCTGCCTGACTAGAACAACAATAGGGGCATGTGATTATACTTTTGCAAAGTTAGCATCATGTGACATAGATTGCATAGTGACTAATAGCTGACATTCACCAGACAATGTGCTTTTTTCAAGGCTGAGATAGCCTGACTGTTTTAGTCACTGTAGATTTTTCCTACCCTCACACATATGACCAATTTCTAGCTTCAGCCAGTCCCAATAGAAATGACAGTCTGCTAAGAAGGAAAGAGTAGAGAAAGCCTTGCAGCCCTTCAGTCTTGGTGGTCCAGCTGATCAGATAGGTTTGAGCCCTGATATTTTTTCCTCAGGGGATAGACTCACTTTCAGTGATCAGTTCTGGAATCAGGGAATGCTCAGAAAGCCTGTTATTGTAAATTCTCTAATATCTGAGGCTAATATTAGGCTGATTCAGGTGGGGGCCGACCTGCCTGACTAGACCCCCAGAACAACAATAGGGGCATGTGTTTATACTTTTGGAGCTCCAAGGTTCAGTCCTGGGGTATACCTTTAACACTTCAACCAAGGAAGCTACTTTCTCTTTGTCTCCTTCCCTTGGCTTCTTCTTCATCTCAATTATAAACTACCGAGGAGGTGGTTGTCACTGAAGTATCAAGTGAGTTATCTG
Organism: Octodon degus; assembly: GCF_000260255.1. Classification (NCBI taxonomy): domain Eukaryota; kingdom Metazoa; phylum Chordata; class Mammalia; order Rodentia; family Octodontidae; genus Octodon; species Octodon degus. Next base: position 15,201,129 of record NW_004524601.1, read on the forward strand.
GAGCAAAAGTTATCCTTTGTAGTTTTTTTCCCCCTAATATCTGAGGTTGATTATCCTTTTATCAAAACAGGAGCTAAGGATGTATGTTTCATAGTCTAAGAAGGTAGAAGTGCTCTCATTTTTCTCCTGCTATACGGTTAATAATTTAAAATAATTAAAGAGTTTAGTTCTTATCTCTCTCAGATCTTCAATAATACATGTCTGGAGATGCTTTCTATTCCAATCTCCCATCTGGCCAGTAAGGCTCTTGGATAGGTACTTCTATTAATAGAAGTCAATATTTGATTTACAAGTAACTTTGCATCTCTCCAGTATAGTTAAGTCCTCCAAAGACTTTAACATAGTTTTAAAAGTCATCTGAACATTTTCCTAGATCTTGCTTAATCTATTTTAAGTTACTGAAAGGAAAAGGACACATGAATGCAGGTAGTTCCAAACTCCTTCTTTACTTCCCATAAAGGATATTGTTATTGAGGGCCTTAAATAAAATCAGCTAAGAATGGATAGAGGCTTCAATTATGGCTGGATTAAAAGCCTTACTCTTGGAATCTAGGGGAACATCAGAGGAACCTCAAACTCAGTAATGCTGGATGAAGTTTTGATTAAAGTTGGATTGGAAGTTACATCTTTAGGTTCCAACTGGCAAAGAAGGGAAGCCTAGGCTTAGTGATAGTAATATTTCTAATTATGACTTATGGGGCAGAGGTATCTGGTTTTCCTAAGGCTTAGACTACATTTTGGAAAAAAAAAAAGATTTATTTCTTAATGTGAAAAAAAATCTGAACATTAGGCAATTCTGACCACTTTATTTTTGTATAGTACAATTAGTTGTGAAATAACATCATACTCAATACTTCTCTCTGAATTATATTTTCTGTTGAGGGCAGGCAGGCGATGCAGAAAAAGACTAAACCCCTCTTTCTCAATATGAGGATCAAAATTTTTCTGATGCTTAAAAAAACCTGCCAAAGAAGAAGTTTGAACTCACATTTCTAATTCTAGCCAGTGTTTCTAAAAGCAGAAACTACAATTGGTAATGACAATAAGCATGTCTTCTGGATGGTTAACAACCTAAGTTTGCAGACCAAAATCAGAGAAAAAGGAGGGCTGAAAGGTAAGCCAACATTTTGGCACTAGCCTTCCAAGGTCAATTAAGACTCAGGACATATGAGAACTTGTACTGTAATGTCATGTTAGTCGGTAGTGTCCCAAATTTTCTGATCAAGGAGTTTATGGGGCCAAAGAGGAAAGTGATGGATAATGTAGAGTGTGCCTAAGGAGTCACATGTAGAGAAAACATTCTCTCAGGCTTTCACAGAGAGCACATTGGCCAATGACTGACACCACTTGGCTGACACTGACAAAGGTTCTACAATCTGAGGTACAGGATCTCAGACCCAAAAGCTACAACACTTGTTGCATAGGTCCTGCTTTACCTTGGTCTTAATCATCCAGCAGAAAAGTATAAAAACGAAGTATAAGAAGTAAAGCCATGCTGTTATGTTGAGCTGTAGGGAACTCAGGTCAACAAATTCTGACATTGCTAATGAAGCAGAAGACCCAATGCTATTATGGAGTACTGGACTCTTTTAGACTATTTTGCTGAGTTAACACACCTATAATATTCAAATAACAGAACTTGACAAAAAAAGGGAATACAGATGAATGTCCATTTTGTATCTGTGTATTAGAAATGGTTAGGATAGACATATAGTTACATTCCCTTAATGAATAGAGGAATTTGTTCTAATAGTGTTAGTAGCTAGGATACCATGTCCACATCTTGTACAACAATTAACCACTAGGAAGAATGTATGTAATGTGTTAATTATTGAAACTGTCCTACCGATTTGGTTTGAAACTGTCCCATTGCTATTTGTTTCTCAATAAAATTATGAAAAAAAATAAATTCATCACAAGAACAGTATACTAAAAGCCACTAAAGAAGAAACAGATCACATTTAAAGGAAAACCCATCAGAATAACGGTAGATTTCTCTTCACAAACCATCAAATCAAGAGCATGGAGCAAAGTACTTCAAGTCTTGCAAGAAAACAAATTCCAACGCAGACTGATATATCCTACAAAACTCTCTTTCAAATATAATGGAGAAGTGAAATACTTCCATGACAAAGAACAACTAAAGAATTTCATGATGAAAAACCAAGCCTACACAGATTAGTAAATCATGTTCTAGAGAAAAAGCAAGTTGATCACAGCCCCATGGATAAGAATGGAAAGAACCCACAAAATTTGGCAAACAAACACAGGAGAATAAGAGGTGTACAATAGTAGTCTTTCAGTTATTCTTTTGTGTTCAGCAGCAAGATATTTCCATCAGCACACTCTACAAATGGACTTCTCTTCTACCCTATGGGTCATGATTCCATCTGACTTTACCATGTGGATTTCAAAGAAATAGCTGTAGCTCAGTTCCACAATTGATGCCTGACCACAAGTAACTGCCATGATCATTATGCATGTCCACAACACACTAGAACTTTGTGTGATATTCTATCCTCAAACTGTTAGAAACACTGGTCATTAATTTGCCATTCCAGTATTTATCTTATGTTTTACTCTTAGTA
>NW_004524601.1:15203993-15212467 GCF_000260255.1 Octodon degus
AAAAATACATGTTTAACCCAATGTAAGATTGGTACCATTTCATAGAAATCTTCAATGACCTTTAAATAAGGGTTCATGGAATATATTTTATATAGTCCTGCATAACTATCATATTGAGAGCTCTTTATTTTTCATCTTGGAGCATACTGCAACTTCTCTTGCCTTTTGAATTATGCTCTTTGTTATTTCAGGAATGCTATTTCTGGAGGCATTAAAATATTTCAAAATATTTTAAGTTTGTTTAACTAGAAAATCTTAATTTTAGTTTTCAAAGGTTTGTTTGCTACTTATAAAATTCAAAGAGGACAGATTTTTTCTTTTCTTTCAGTACTTTAATTAGTCTAGTTTCTTACAGCCTTGGTCCTTTTTTTTTTCCTTTCTAACATTTAATAAGATTTAATTTTGTTCTTCCATAGCTAATATTTTTATGTATATACTGTAATGTTTTTTTCTTTACAATAAGTTTTGGACAATTTCATTTTTGTGTATCTTTGTATGATTTTATTTAAATTTTTTGTGTAAGAGGTTCATTTTTCTTGGAAATGTGGTATTATAAACTGAAATAAACTCAGAAATTTCAAATCTTTAAATATTCATTTTCTACTCCTTTCAACTTTGAGAATTCTAATTATATAATATAAGTTTCTTAGTTTTGACACAGGGAAATATTAAGTCTGATCTGTAAGTTCTTTATTTTTATTTTGGACAATTTTTATTGTTGTATTCCTTTATGTTTGTAAATAACTTATTTTCAATTTGCAATCTATTAAAAGTTAAAATAAAATAAAATATAAAATAAAAAACAAGGAAAATAAAACTCTAGATCACCTCTAGAGACAGAGTCAAGTAAGAGATTTAGAGAAATTCTGCCCTGAGCCTTAGAGTAAAGAAACCTATAAGGCATTTATTTAAGCTACCTAACCATCTATACAAACTCCCCCTAGTGCAACGTAAAGCTATGTTTTACTTAAAATTCATTCTGAATTAGATTCTGTGTGTCTGAAGCTCACAGGCTATACTGATACCCATCTCCTGGCAGCCACAATTTGCATGTTATTACTGGTTCATTAGTCATTTTTCTAAAAGCACATGAAAGAAAAATGCTGAATAAAACCCTTTTTATCCTCACTTACAATGTGCAACCAGTTGTTTCAAACTGCCTCAACTTGGTCTCCTGGAGTGAGGGCCAGTCTAACTACAAAGTCATTCTAAAGTTAACACTCAAAGAGTCAGAGAAAAACTGAAGAAGAGTTCCTAACTGTCTAGAAGAGAGAAAAGTCCAAACATGCATCTCACCTCTCAATGAACACTTTAAGAAAAGTCTGTAGCAGCATCTTCTCTAGTTACACACGGACAAAGTTACCAGAGAATCACTGAAGTACCTCTCACCCCTCTGAAGAGCACAGGTAGGGACAATAGGTATGTGGAGATTTTGCTTCTAGTTTCTTGATTGGGCTAGTGGACCCAACTTCCAGAGAGGAACCTTTGCATGTCCACCAGAGAGTCACCAAGGGAATGACCCCTCACCTGTCCTCTCAGCTGCCACTTGTTTCACGCAAGCTGAGATTTGTCTCCAGAAAGAAATCCAGCTGCCTATCTGGTCAACAACATTCCATTGACTTCAATGGGGATTTACCAGGAGGAGCTTGGGAAATTTGACCTCTGCTTTAAGACTGGCAGTTGCTTAAGAACATTTAACTAGCTGGGACAGTAACTACTATTTGTTAAAGTTCTATATGGGGTAGATAAAAGCCTGAGCTATCCCCATGTAAGATGACTTCCCCGTCTCTGTTATCAACAAATATTCAACTTCTATGAGCTCAATTTAAAGATTATCAGTTGTTGGATAATAAGGAAAATTTGGGACAGTTCAGACTTTCTAATCTTACATCACACACACACACACACACACACACACACACGGAAAGTACAAGGTGCCAGGAAAAGTTCAGAAATGAGATGAAAAAATGGAAGTCTGTTCTTTTTGTGCTCAAGGTTAGTCATTGAAAGAACCCGCTCATGAATTGTAACTCTCAGCTTGGAAAGGTAAGAATGGAGAATGTCAAGAGGTAGGATTGTCTCCTCATCAGCAGAAGATCAGACTGGAAAGGAAACTGAGGTCAAATAGGTGTGATATTTCCTCTAAACTGTCGAAGATAAGGCCATTCTACCCCTGTGCAGCCTGTTCCCCAAGTCTTAAGAATGGATTCCAGCCTTCTTACCTTCAATTGGCAGTTGCAGGCTGGTGATATATTAATAGACATTATATTTCCTAAATACAAACTAAATTTCATTAAAGATTCATTTTATAGCAATTCACATCTAAGCTAGTAATACACTCTAATATTATGTTTCCCTAGTGATTCAGTCTAAAATAAACCACTGAAGTCAAATAAGTCAAATAGGTCAAACAAGGAACACTAGCAATTTCAGCAACTATGTCCAAAATACAACATATAAAAATGAATAAAATGCCCCACAAAAGAAACATTGCAATCTTCTCATGGTTCCAATTTAAATATATCATCACTTTAACAAAAGATAGTACATTAAAGAAATAGTGCTTAACCAATTCACAAAGACAAGACTAAAATTTCAAGGATGACAATTTTGATTACACAAGTGAGATATAATCCATAATTCAGCCAAAATACTTTAAGGGTACAAGGAAACACCTTCCCAGTATCTATCTCAGTGGGACCTCTAAGATGTAGTAGGATCTCCAAATGTTATACGGAAAATATAATCTCCCACATGCTAAATACCTAAAATTTGAAGAATGAATTTGGAGGAATGACATAGGAGTAGAAAATGTTATTGAGAGAGCAACAGGTCCTGAGAGAGGTGGAAACCCCCAAGAAAAGGTTTGTCATGGACTCCACCTGCAGGGGAGGATTTACAGAACAAAACTAAGAGATGCATACAAAATGAAGATTAGCCAATAGGAATATTGGTATGATGCTTAGATAATACCAATACAATAGTAGTAAGGGCATATAGATGACATTGATAATCTTGGTCCATAATCTGTACTCAGTCTTGTTCTTCTTAGTCTTCATTTTGGTCTTAGTGAGTGGGAGAAGATGGTCCACCTGTAATAAGACATTAAGTGACACAAGGGTAGTGCCTTTAGCTTCTAACTCCCAGGTGTACCTCAGCAGTATGTAAATCTGGCCACTCTGACCTTAATCTTTTTCAGATGCGTCTCCAGCCACTGTTAGGATGTGTTCTCATCTTCTGTATTGACTTCCTGAAGGGCCCAGCCCTGTCTCCCTGCCTCCAATGTATCTACCTAACTTAGCTGCCTATAAGAAAAGGACTGCATATGTGAAATTTGAGGATATAAATCATTTAAAATTTAATTATAATATTAAAGTTTAAGATTGCTTTAAGGATAGCATTTGATGTCTGTTATTGCTTGTGTTTAGAAGTTCTCCAACATTTTCATATAGTGATAGATATTTTTCAGAGGTGATTGAGTCGAGGGTGTGATGCTGAAATTGATTCATCATGCAACATTAGACACAAGGGCCCTAAGGCAGAGGGGTGAGTACTAAGCACTCTAAGTAGTCTGGGTAAGATTAAAGGGGCAGAAAGATGATGCTAAGGTTCCTTCCTTGTTTTACTTCATTCTGGCTTCCATGAACTGTCTTCCTCGTGGTGCCCTCTGACATAGAGACAGCTAACTATGGGCCCTAGCCGCTACAAATTATCAACTCATTAAACCTCTCCTCCTTTAATTTTGGGTGTGGGATATTATGTCTCAGCAATAAGAAGAGCAACCAAGAAAGAATCTAACACTTGGAGTGTTGCTGGGTTGCAGGAAGACTTTGGAAAGACTTGGGGATGCCAACTGCAAAAGTAAAGCGGCAGGACCTTAATGCTACTTGATAGGAGAGTCTGGTGAGAGCTCAGAATATCAAATGGATAATAGAAACTCTTTATGGAAAGAGCAGGCTTGGGTATTTTCTACTAGGAAGAAGAACTGCATTGTTTGTTAGATAGCAGATGCTTTATGTTATGTATGCAGAAAGTTTGTCTGCAGTTTTCTTGTGTCTAGAGACTTTGTCTGGGACTGAGATTAATGGTGGAGGAGTAACTAATCTGGCAGAACTTTCAAGCAGCTCTACTGCTGAGATGGCAGCATGGCCACTGTGGGGCACTTTTAGCCAGATTCATCTTGATGATCCAGAGCAAAGAGTCAAGCAGAATGCTTCAAAATGTTCTTGCAGTCATAGGTGGAATTTTTCGGAGGCTGCTGGATCTAGAGTGTGAAGCTGGAATTGATTCATGTGCGGTGCTAGGGCATTAGGATTCAGGATATGAGTGCTATGTTTCCTAAGTTGCCTGGATAACACATAAGAGATAGAAAGATCTGCCTTCCTCTGTGGGCTTGCTAACTTCTGCCCAACATCAAATATTCTCAACACTGTCTGTGTGCTATACCACCCTGCTGCAGAGGCAGCCAACTATGGGCAGAAAACTCTACAAACTATGAGTAAAACAAGTCTTTCCTCCCTTAACTTTGGACATTGGGCATTCTTTCATACAAAGAAAAGTAACTAGGACAGAATGCCACCTAGTGAGCTCAAGGGCATCCCGAGCTATGAGCCTCTGTCTCATAAGACAAAGACAAGAAATCATAAAAATAAAACAATCAGCAAGGTATTTTACAAAAGACCAAGATACTATATAAAAAACAAAATGGAGACAACAAAGATATAAATTGCATCTATTAAGTAGGAATACTGTATTGGGAGCTAAGTGAAGGAGATATCTAGAAAACAAGAAATGTGAAAGAAAAATACGGTAACCTGATAATGATTCTGTGAGACATACTAAATGAACTAACAATGAATGTTGCTGAACTAGTGTGGAAAACAGAAGTATGTGTCCAAACACACCAAGCAGTAAAACTCAGAGTAAATGGAACTCAAATCTTATGAAACTATCAGAGAATAAATCAACGACACTCATGAGTTTACTGTTTCCAGAACTCATTTAATTGAAAATCTGACAGGAACATTACAGCAATGAGAATTCCAAGCCAATTAGTTTTACAAATGAAAAAAAAAAAAAAGAAAGAAAGACGGAAAGAAGAAAGAAAGGAAAGAAGGAAGGAAGGAAGGCAGGCAGGCAGGCAGACAGACAGAAAGAAAGAAAAAAAGAAAAAGAAACTCTAGGGTCAGGGAGATGGCTCAGTAGAATAAGCACTTGTTTGGCAAGCCCAAGGGTCTGAGTTCAGTCCCCGGTTACACACACACACACACACACACACACACACACACACACACACACACAAAAGGAATTCGAAGCAAAATACAAAACAAACCAGTAGAGTCATGGTTTTAAAAGTGTCTTTAAAATTTCCCAGTGGGTTTTTTTTTCCCACCTGTGTACCATGTAGCATTATAGAATGAAATTCTACATATGAAATATTTTAAAATATGCCTCCATGCTAGTAAGTGCATAAATAGCACTTGATACAGTCAACACATATTCATGACCAATGTAATAAAGTTCATTCTGAGCAATCTAGAAATTGGCAGTTCTTAGATAACCTGCTATCTTAAAAAATACAAAAATAAGACAGTTAATTGTGAAGTAATGAAAAAAGTGTTCCCTGAGTTCCAGAACATGAATTTTCAGTGACATAAATTGGTTTAAAATATTTACTTCCAGTCCTTTCCAGTTCAATAAAGCATGAAAACCTTAATGTACGTGTCGTGATTAACCATTCTTTATATGTGGAAATTAAGTATGTTTAAGGTTGCCTAAAATTAAAAGACAATAAAAAATGGCAAATTAACTCCACAGATTTGATGGGTTTGGGGCATTATTAATTAAATTGAATTATTTTGTATGTGTTGGCAATATCTGTAGTAAACATTTTACTTTGCTTACAAAAAATAAATAAACCTTATAATACCTAGAAATTTACCAAAGTTATAGAACGAAGGTCAATTTGAAAGCAATGAGCTGATTTTGCATTTGTAACTACTGCAGAAGGCTGGTTTTATCACAAGAATATGAACACACAGTCAAGGAACAAATAGAAGATCTAATAACAGTCTATACATACTCAGTCACCTAATGTATCATAAGATATCACTACAATATCAGAGAAAAATAAATTTCTTTTAAAATGTGGTCAGGGACCAGCAAGGTAGCTCAACAGTCTAAAGCACCTGCTTAGGCAAGTTTAGGCAAGTATTTGGGGACCACAGTTCGATCCCCGGCAACACATGCCATGCCAGTCCCACTCCTAACGTGGGCTGAGTTGGCCACAAAAATAAATAAGTAAAAAATAAATAAATAAAAATGTGGTCAGAAATTTTTAAGTAGGACTCAAAAAGCACAAATGAATAAATTTTAATTTAGATGAAAGTTAAAATTCCTATTTGTTGATATATTGATGAAAGGAAGAGAAGATACTGATTTTGGGGAAATGTCTTCTACCCCATAGACAACAGACAGCTAATGGTTTCTGTACTAATCAAAAGATAATGGGAACTGTTCTTCAATAGTTAAATGAAAAATATCTGCAGAAAGAGCAAGACTTACACTGTATGTAATAAAGAATTTTCTCTTACAGAATTGAAATTCATCATTAAATATGAGAATCCTTCATTTAAAATGTTATTAGCAGCATTCATAAATTGAACAGAATGTAACTGATACTTTTACATGGAGTTAATATCTAATCCACTCATGGGGAAAATTTTGATGGTCTGTCATTAAAAACACAGAGTGGTTTTCCATGAGTTGTTACTGCTAATTTTCAAGCTTGCATTTTTTGTGATATATTTGTGGCATCCTTCAACAGAGACAATGATTTTTCTTTAAACTATACACTCAAAGTACTTTTAAATAACAACCAGGATATACATTTCATTTTTTTTGAAATAGTTTAATTTAGTCATTTAATGTAAATGTCTACTATACACATGTTAAGTGAATAGATTTGTAAAACTATCATGTTTTGGATTTAAAGACAACTTGATCATATTTTTCCTCCATGTTTCATAAGCTTTATTTAAAATTCTTGAATTTTAATTTTATTCTGAACATTGGTGATAACTTAAGAGACTTAACTCTGTGTTTTAGATTTACACTTCTAGTTTTGTCAATGTTTTATGACTCTCCATAGATAAGGCAGAATATTTTCCTTTTTTTTTTTTTTTTTTTTTTTTGCGTAACTGGGGATTGAACTCAGGCCCTTGTGCTTGCCAGGGAAGCACTTATTCCACTGAGCCATCTCCCCAGTCCCTAGAATATTTTCCTTTTAAACATGTTAGTTATGCTGGGGAGATAGCTCAGTTGCTGTGGAGATAGGTCAGTAGAATAAACACTTGCTTGGCAAGCACAAGGTCCTGAGTTCAATTCCCAGTACTGCAAAATAAATAAATAAAAATAAAAATCATTTCTTTGGGCCGGGGAGATAGCTCAGTAGAATAAGTACTTGCCTGGTAAGTGCTAGGTTCTGAGTTCAGCCCCCAATTTCATAAAAAAAAAAAAAAAGTTAGCTGTGACAGGGCTTGGGTTGGCATTCTGATTTGCCACATAGATCACGGAATGTAGTAACATTTGTGTCCACTCTTTGACTATAACATGATACAATAATCACACCAGACTTAAAGGTTGTTAAACAGTTAAATGAGTTCATAAAATATATACAATGTAATTGTATTTAAGTCTTAAAAAATGGACTATAAATTTATTACATTGATTCCTAAAATGACAGGCTTTTAATTTAGAATATAACCTTTGGGCTAGACCATGTTGTTACCCCTAATACCTTACTAATCACATATATATTTATTTCTTTGTCACAGTCCTGTTCCTTACTTCCTAAACTCAGACCGAATGAATTAGTATCTGCTGCATGTCTTACCAGTTTGCATGTTCTTCTCGCTTGTCTTATCTCCACTCCTGAGCCTTCACTATTGGTTTTACTCTTCGAAATCATAAAAAACCTATTCTAGCTATTTTGAATATACGGATACAAAATGGTCCTTCATTTTTAATCTTCTTTTTTTGTTTAGTTTTGTCAGAGATGGGTATTCCACTGCCATTTAAATATTGTAGGTGCATGAATTCAGCAAAATATTCCAATATAGTTTAGTAACCCATAATAGAAGTGGGTTTTCTGTATGACTGACAATGTCAGAACTTGTTGACTTGAGCCTTTTACAGATCCACATATTAATATGGATTTACTTTTCATACCTCTTTGTTATACTTTTCTGCTGGATGCTTAAGACCAAGAATAAGCAAGATCAACTACTTTCCCTTATTTCAATGAATAGAAAGATCTGTACTAATAGTGTTTGTGGACAGGATATCATGTCTGCATCTTGCACTTTGAATAACTACTAAGAAGACAACAATATGCAATGTATTAATTATTTAAACTGTCCTACTAATCGGTTTTGAAACTGTCTCATCGTTATTTGTTTCTCAGTGAAATTATT
>NW_004524601.1:15213137-15217079 GCF_000260255.1 Octodon degus
AGTGTGAGCAGGGCTGGAGAAAGAAAAACAGTGGGTTTCCGACCTTCTTTAAACTAGGTTAGTTGTATTTCATGTGCATCATATATAATAAACTCATATATGAAAAAATATATATGCTATATATATTTTTTCCATATTTTTAAAGGCATAGGCTGATAAAAAGATTTAAATGATATGTGCATTTTGGTAAGTCATTGGAATAATATCTCAAGGGTTCTAGCTACTAGAATATATGCCTAAATATATTCTAACAGTATTTTCCTTTAATGACCATGTGCATAGCAATAATCTGCTTATCTTATCCAATATCACACAACCTCCAGAGTTTATTTTCAAATTAAAGTGTTAGGATACATAATTCATACCCAGTTCAATTCCTCTTTCATTTACTCAAAGAGATGAGCTCATATAAATGAGATTATAACAGCATACACAGAATCACTGTCATTATTTTATTGGATAAAAACTGAACAATTCATATTTGTAAAATTGTGCTTTCTATGGGTACAGTTCAAGTGATCTATTCACAATTAGGAAGAGATATGGCAAAGTGTAAATTGAATACTTTGCCTAGCATTTCTTAAAAAGATACAGGTATAGACTATGTGATTTTGTACATTTGGATTTTCTGGTCTTTTCTTCATGTATTCATCCTTTACTTTTGAAACACAAACTTCCTATCACCGCTACTGCACATTCAACACATAATGGCATTTGACAGTAAATACAGAGCCTCATCAAATCACTTATCTCCCCACGCTTCTGCAGTAATATTGAGAGAATCTGAATAAATCACATCTCAAAGGGTACAGCTGCTCTCAAACAGCATAACTAATGAATTGCCTTGACTGGAAGAGAGCACGTAATGTCTTGCATTTATAATCGAAGACAGTTGATAGCCCAGTCCTTGATCTGAGTCAGTCACCATGACTAATTACTACTTGAAAAATTATAGCCACTTTTTATGCTCATAATTAGTAAACACCTAGTAGCAATTTGTTAGGAAAAAAGTAGGTTTCTACAGAGTTTACAGACTGCGATCCACAACTTGCACTGATATATAGGCAGCTGCTCTTATTTTATTTGACGCTTTCTTTATCAAAATTATTCGCTGGTCATTGTTTTAAGGCAGTAATGATAATATGAGACTATAGAACACAGTCATGATGTCATGGTATAAAATATTTAAAAGGTTACAATGAAAACTAAATATAGATTTAACCCTTATTTCAGCTATGTGGTCACTTATACTTCTGTGTAAATTAAATAACACTTTATCATTTTGACAATACCATAGAGAAAGTTAAGTGACTAATAGCTAATAAAAGAAATTGTTTCACATAGATAAAAAAATTCAAAGTATAAAAATGATATTTCATCAGTACATTTGACACATGTACATTTTATAAACATGTAAGTAGGTTTCCAACCTGACAGGTGAAGATAGTATTTAAAAAATGAATTAGCAAAGAGTGAGTGGCTTTCCCACATAGTCACGTGAATTAGAAGCACTGTGTTCTAGAAAAGGAAGTGGGATATGAGAGTGGGAGAGAATTAGTTGGATCTTAAAATTAATGAAAGAAAAAGAAAGAAAGAAAGAGAGAGAGAGAAAGAGAGAGAGAGAAAGAGAGAAAGAAAGAAAGAAAGAAAGAAAGAAAGAAAGAAAGAAAGAAAGAAAGAAAGAAAGACAAGATAGAGAAAGGAAGGAAGGAAAGGAGAAAATTATGGTTATCTGACTTGAAACAACACTTGTCCTTTTTATAGTACAAGTGAAAATATTAGTTGTAAAATACTTTCAGGGAAGAATTTTAGTCACTGAAGCACCCCTATCTACAAAACAATGACAAATCTCTAGCTAGTAATTTCACTTCTGTGAATATACATTAAAGCAATAAAATGAATGTAAAACATAAAAGTTATTTTTATGAAAACTATGTGGCAATGTGGAAATTTAGTACAAAAATGCTTTCATGAATTACAAATAAAGCCAGGGCAGGATACTGAAGATAAAATATTGCTCAATGCGATGAACACTGGAATGTTCCTTTCCTCTCTCCTTAACAGACACTTCATGGTGACCCCTTACTTCAACAACATAATTAAAATGTTCATTCACCGTGAAATATCAGCCAGCACACTCTCTGTGCTTGCGTGTTACCCAGCTTAAAAATCTGGAATCCCAGATGGCCACTTAGTTCCAGAGCTAAAGACTGTAGCCGCTCAGCCACCTTTCCACTTTACAGGTCTATCTTTTTATGTAGAAAATGCTTCTTGGATGATAAAATCAGTATCATCTTCTCTGACATAGTCACGTTTTCTGAAAGATATGAACTAGGATGCGCTGATTTATGAGGGGACTGTGTTCTGAGACATGTGTCAGGGGGTGTTTTTGTCATTGTGCAACACCATAGTGCATTCACACTGATCTTCACGGAGCAGTTGCTGTACATCTGGCTGTGTGGTGCAACTTGAGTTTCTATGCTACAAATCTGACAGTGTGTTACTTCACTGAAGGATTTAAGCAGTGGCAACATGAGGATAACCGTTTGTATTTCTAAGCACATAAAGGTACTGCAAAATAATAGAATCAATGGCAACATAAGGTATACTTCGGTAGAGTTGGTTACCATGAATGTTAGGAGTCAGCCAGTGAGAGTTGGATGGAGAGGAATCCTGGGGGCATTTCTGTCTACCACTGGGGACTATTACACTAATTTTCTGTATTTGAAACAACCCAAATGCCCATCACCTGAGAAATTAATAAAAAATGATGTGGCATTTTTACACAATGGAGTATTATTCAGCTATAAAAAAAGAAAAATTCAAAGCTTTTATAGGATGCAAGTAGAGATTATATTGATAAGCAAAAGCAAATACACACACAAAAAAACAAATAAACCCCACAGTTGCAGACATCGTATTGTCCAAATAGTACAAGAATCAGAAAGAATAAATAGAATTTGCAAGGTACAATAGATACTGTGAGAGGGAAAATTCATTCAATGGGAATGAACAACATGGATGAGGAAAAGGACAAAAGAAAGAAGGGATAAAGATTTATTCATGCATATTAGCAGGATAGTTTGGAAAATTGAGCTGCTGATTTCTGCTGGTCCAGTGAAAGGCAGTTAATGCTTAATTTTTAATTTTTATTTTTCTTCTTTTTAGTTTCTTATAACTTTTTCTTTTCAACCAATTTTTCAGGTTTATCTCTGGAAACCTAAACAACTAATTTGAAGATAACATTATGCAATACACCATTGTGGAATTTCTATTATTTTGTTTGATGAAATTTTGTATCATTTCTAAAGTTTGTTTTCTTTTCTTACCATTACATACTTTAATAAATTAATAAAAATAAAGCTTGAAAACATTAAATTTTTATGTATATCCATTGCATGGACTTCTTCATATGATTTTATTTTTCATTTCTTTCTTTTTAAATTTTTCCTGTACAAAACTAAAACACACATTAACCTAGGCCTACACAAGATCATAATCATGAATATTGCTGTGTTCCATCTTTACCTCCTGTCCTTCACGAAGGTCTTCAGGGGCAATGACACGCGTGGTGCTGACCTCTTCTACAATAACAATGCCTGGTTCTCTTTCAGGCCAATTTTTATAAGTAAGCATCAGGATTACACTAACATAATGACAAAAGTAAAGCATGATAAGAAGTGTGATCCATATGTGGGTTGAGCATTTGCACTGTAAACATTTGTTGCTTTGAAATACATATTACCAGGGCTAAGAAGATGGCTCAGTGGAATAAGTGCTTCCCTGGCAAGTGCAAGGGCCTGAGTTCAATTCTCGGTTCTGCAAAAAAGAAAAGAAAAAAAAAAGAAAAAGAAAAAAAAGAAAGAAAGAAAGAAAGAAAGAAAGAAGAAAAGAAAGAAGAAAGAAAGAAAGAAAGAAAGAAAGAAAGAAAGAAAGAAAGAA
>NW_004524601.1:15217179-15223830 GCF_000260255.1 Octodon degus
AAGAAAGAAAGAAGAAAGAAAGAAAGAAAGAAAGAAAAGAAGGTACATATTACCATCACCTCCCTCAAAATAATCCTCCTCAACTTGGACATGCTTGCATCATAATTCTTGCCGATTTTGGAATGGCTGTGAATGGCTTCTTTTGTGTCTCTCACAGGTATGATCAAAATTCAATGAATAAGGTTGCCAGGTAGAATCTAAGAGAATCATTGTTGGGCATATAAAACAAGCCTGAGTTTTCATCTCACTCTAGAAAGAATGGAAATTATCAATAAACTAACCAGTAAATGCTGGTGGGATTGTGGGGAAAATGAAACACTGCCCTGCTCTTGGTGAGAAGGTAGACTGGTACAACTACTGAGGAAATCAATATGCAGATTTCTACAAAACCTAAAGCTAGAGGTACATTTGACCTTTCCCTTCTTGATATTTCCCTCCCAAAACAGAACATCATGCCACAACAATACGAGCACACCCATGCTTAAGAGGCATAGATCGTTGAGGACAGTGAAAACGCCCATTTCCTGATGAACAGAAAAAGAAGACTATAGGATTTTTTAAAAAAGCAATAGAATACCACTCAGCCATAAAGAGGGAAAAACTGGAGACATTTCTATGTAATTGGATGCACCTTGACATGATACTCTTAAGTGAAATATCAGTTTCTCTGGTGTGAGGAACAGGAAGTGTATATAAAGTCCCAAATGTATATTGTTAAAGAGGAAGAAAATGTTCAAATGACAAGAACTAGGAAGGGAGTGAGTAAAAGGATGAAAGGTGTCATGGTTTGAGGTTTTTGCAAGGAGAAATACACAATGTAGGACACATTTTATAAGATCATTTTATAGTGAATCACCAAAAGAATCATATATACAAAAGAAATCTGTCTGCAAACTAAACAACCAAGACCTGCTGAGGTGCCTGCAGAAAGTCAAGGGCATACAGAGTGGGGAGTGGACAAAGGCGGCACTAAATAATAGCTACAACTCTATAATCAGCTATAGGAAAGAGGATTATAAATGCTCTATTTCTCCCCATATGGTTCTCATATAACATAGTATTGACAGACTAACGTTCATTGTTAAGGATTGTTAAACCTGTGTTAATGTTCAAGTTAAGAGATGGTATGTGTTAGCATCAAGCAATGAAAACTTACTATTTTGGTGAGCGAATTAGTGTCTTTCTGTCTCAATGCAGGATAGCTATAACATGTTAGGTGTGAATATATGCATGTCTTTTCATCTGTAGACTGGTTTAAAGAAAACCAGTAGAGGTTGGCTGATTGTGTCAACTTGAGCAGTTTAGATGCTTAACTAAATTGGCAATCCCACACCTTAGGGTGCAAGGAGCCACTTGGTGGCTCACCACTTAGAGGGTTTGAAAGGAAATGAGGAAAGACTGAGGTTTCCATTCTTCAGAAGAGCTTCAGTTTCTGTCATCAACTTGAACATCATCTCCTGGCTTGTAGCCCAGACTCTTCAGCTTTCTCCTTGGACCCTTCAGCCTTCTGGTGTAGACTCAACAGCCTTCCATTGCAGACCCATTGGCCTCCTGATGTGGACTTGCCTGGGACACTGCAGTAAGCTCCAGACCTTGGATCAAATCCTTTGGTCTCCACTGGCAGACACACTCTGTACACTTTCTCACTCAACTCTGTGG
This sequence comes from Octodon degus, assembly GCF_000260255.1. Classification (NCBI taxonomy): domain Eukaryota; kingdom Metazoa; phylum Chordata; class Mammalia; order Rodentia; family Octodontidae; genus Octodon; species Octodon degus. Next base: position 15,218,839 of record NW_004524601.1, read on the forward strand.
TGGACTGTTGTAAGCCTATCTTGGAATGTCTTCTATATTCATACACTTTGTGCTATATCTGTTTTTCTAGTAAACGCTGACTGATACAGCTAGGGAGGAGTGAGGGAAAGAAGGACAAGGAGAGGAAAGAAAAGTTTCCTTTTAATATATCCTGAGCTATTTTGATTGTATATTTTCCAAAGTACTTTTCTAGACACATATCCCAACCCTTTCAAACAAATCAGTCAATTTTCTAGTACAGTAAATGATTAAAGTTCTAGCCATCTCTTTTTGAAGTCAATATAATACTAATAATTTAAATGATAATACTTCATTATCTAATGAAAGGAAAACAGAGATGAGAGAAAAAAAATCACAGTGCAAATCTAATGATTCAGGAAAGAGAAATTCTAGAACTCCCTCAGAGTGTGCCATAGATGCTCTGGTATGTTTAAAGCTGGGGTGTATCATGAGGAAGATAAATGGCAGTGTGTTTGTCACTGCAAATATTCTTACTTTTACTCTATTTCTTTACTACATATACTAATAACATAGATATTCATTAATCATTTTCAAGTATTATGTACCAGATCTGCTATCATGGGTTACACTTTTATACCCTGGGCAGCACAGTGGACTTTTGATACCATCATCACCAAAAACAAGAGAAGGAGTACTTTGGGCTCTACTCCCTCTTGATAGCTATGCCACTAGGCTGTAGGAACTGTACAGCTTCATTATGAAATTACAGGATGATCATGGAATTATTATCCTTAAGAGATACTGTTATCCTCAACAGATATGCTGTTCTCAGGGAATGACTATTTAATGTTAGTATATTGCTATTTGTTTTTAAGGTATTTTGAGGAAAATAATAAAGCTTCTGTTACTGAATCTAATGTTAAGCACAGGAGTTCAGTCTCATACTTTAATTTTCATGCTATAGAGAAAGCTCAATATTTTCTATGTGAAAATTATACAGCAAAATGAGGTTCTATTTTTATGTGGAATACACACATATTTAGGAATGTCAAATTATTTCACTTATAGTGTTTGAATCACAATGTTTTCCTAAACATTCTGCTTTCCCCTGGACAATATTTTAGTGTTAATACAGTCTTTTTCAGTATAATAAAATTTATATGTCTTTAAAAGAAAATAACTGTAGCTTTCATATGCATAACTACCCTTATGGGATTTCACTTCTGGTATTCAAAGGTCATGAATTTGAATTAATATGACCTTGCAGTGTCCCAGTAAATATTTAAATGATGGTCAATTTTAAGAAGAAAGAGGGAATATCTACATCTAAAATATTTCCCCTCACATGCAAATCAACTCAGAAAAACAAAAAAGTAAGCATGCTATGTTTAAATTCCTAGATGTAATAAATATAAATGCATAACACAGAGGATGGGCCTAATTTTAAAAAGGTGAATGCTGAGTCTGCAAAATCTGAAGGCACTAAGAGCAATTTGCAAATTCCAAGATCAGATTTCCATGCCCACAGAGCAACAAAGGGCAGATCTAAATCAGGATAATCTCTAAAATGTGAACATAATGGAAGGTGTAGGACAAAGTATAAATTCAGTTATAAATAAGAACATTTAAAATATTGGTATCAGACAAAAAACGAGTCTTCAAAAGTGTTGGTTATATTTTTATATTTAAAAATACTGAAGAAAAGAATAAGGTGTGTTGTTTAATATTTTTTGTGTGTTAATCTCTAAGCTTAACATTTTCCTTTGTTAAAAAATGTTTGTTTATTTTGTAGAAGATCTTGCTACTCAGCTCAGACTCATAGTGATCCTCCTATCTCTGTCTTCCCAACACTGGGATTACAGGCGTGCACCAACACACCTAGTGTTCCAGCGCCAGCACTGGAATCAGGGATGGAATTTAGGACCCTACCCTCGCCAAGCAGATGCTTAGACCACAGAGCCGTGTCCCAACCCCAAGCTTAATTTTTTCTTCATTATTCAGAAATATTATAAAAATTTAAAAGCTTCATCCATTCTACTTTACAATAGTAAAATCTGTTTTGATATACAACTCCTATTTCTTTGTTCAATTTCTTACCAATATTTACTACAGTTTCTGATGCTCGATTCCTAACTACTCCTTGAATATTTTGAATCAACAAATATGCATTAAATGAATCCTCATGATGAGTATCTAGAAAAGTACACAGGCATGTGTGACCAGGGATAGAACCCTGGTCCTTACGTTTGCCTAAGCAGGTGCTTAGTCTGATGAGTTGTCTCGCTGGCCCTTTAGGTCCAAATATTATGATGCTACCTATCTATATTTATTCATCATCTCTACATTTGATGCTTAGTAACTGCATACTCACAGCAGAGTGCTCTCAAGTCCTTGTCGAAAAGCAAGATAATTAAATAATTGCTTCCATACTTTCATTCGTGATCTATATAAATCTACTTTGAAATAAATATGATTATGTCTTGAAAGTGATTTTTTTCATAAACAAAAATATTGCTCATTTCACTTACATTGTAGGCAGAGAAGACAAAGACAATATCCCATGGGTCTTGGGAGGGAATAGCATGTGTCCACAGGGAAGAAAACAAACTCTCCTGATGCAGGATCCCCAGAAGGCCTGCATCAAGGAACCCAGCTCCAGAATTCTTTGAGGAAGCACTAAGGACATCAGTGATATTTAACAGCAGTACTTTTGTCCATTGGCTAGTATGCTGAGAAAACTTCTTTAGATCCCTAGGAATTTAGGTTTAATTTATTTTCTTTGTTTTGTATTTTGTACAGGGTCTAAGGAGTCTTACTACACAGATCGGACTAGTAGTGATTATGCTTTTTTCAGCCTCCCAAGGGTGGGATTACAGGCACATGCCTCCACACCCAGTCTCAGTCACCCTCTCAGTGCACCCCCGGGATGGGGCAGGCATGGCAGGCTGCGGATTGAACCGCTGGCCCCTGCATCTACCTAAGCAGGCACTTTAATCAGCTAAACTATCCTGCCTGGCCCACCTGGATTTAATTTCAATCACTGTAGCTTATTTCCAATTGGGCAACTTAGAGGTGCCTTTTACAGTTATGAGAAGAGAAGATAAATACATGACAGACCTATCACAAGTCTTGCTTATTAACAGAACACAATCATTTCTAATAATTGTTTGTGAGGCAAAACAATGTAGCATAAAATTAAATATACAGAACTGAGAAAGTGTTACGGATAAAATGATACAATAGCTGTCTCTCAAAAACTTCTCTAGGTACTTGTCATGAGATAAATTATTTAATTTCCTCGCGAACTTATGAGAAAGATACTGTCAATATATTACTTGAGGAATAAATGGTTACGGGAAGGGACATTTAGGAAAGCTTAAGTCTTCTCAGTTACTTACTGTTAAATGTAGACATGATAAATACATATACATTGTTGGCACTATAATATTTGAAGCCAGGGAACTGGGATCAGAATCTTCACAGGTAAGCAAATGCTGTTTTGTCATCCTTATTTTAAAGTATTTTTTTTAAAGAAAAAAGAAAACATTAGCTCTCTAGCTATTAGTTCCATTCATGACAATAATTATTAAATGTCTGGTTAAATATATTTTCTAACATTTGATTCACACTTTTCTTTTTTTTTATTTTGGCAGAACCAGGGATTGAACTCAGGCCCTTGCACTTGCCAGGGACGTGCTTATTCCACTGAGCCATCTCCCCAGCCCCCATACTAAATTTCTTTGCAATGTTAAATTAAGTGCAACAATTACAAACAAGTGTATTTCAACTATGCAACATTGTCTCCCAGGATTTAATACATAAATATAATTCTTCAGGTATGTTTGAAATTTTTTATGTTTGAAATTTTGAAGATAATTGTCAAACCTTTATGTATCATTTTAAATTTAGTAAATAAAGTTAAATAAAGTGAAAAACAATTTCAGTTCATACCATATTTTCATACTGTACACTTTTAATTCAGTAAGACTTTATTATGCTTTGCCATCTTCTCATTATAATTCTAAAAATGTCAGTATGATATTTACCTCAATAGTAAATTATAGGCATTTCAATAAAAAGAATTTAGCAATAGATTATAGTTAATTTATTGACCTTTTCAAAATGAAATGTAAATTTATTACAGAGTTTCAAGGTACATTAATAAAATTTAATCCATGGCAGCTATAATTTCCATGTATGCAACATATTTTTCTAAAGTACAATATGTGAAACAGGAATAAATGCAGATAGGCAAACAAAATGTTGCATTATTAATTATGATTACTAAGTACATTATGCTGTACTTTTTCTGGTGAATCAGGAATTGCAATTTATTTTGCATAACAGCTACTGAAGACAAAACTTAGAAACTGAGCTAAGTAATTATGTTTGAAGTTTAGAAAGAGCATAGAACCCTGGGGAAAATGTCAGATAAAATTCCAGTTGGTGAGATTTCCTAAACACATCAGTGACCTGAGGTCATAATCCTAATAGCTAATTCAAAATTTAGAGACCATAGCCTTCTGGGTAGATTCCTGGAAAAGACATCATATCAATGCCACATATGTGGGTAGGAAGATCCAGCCAGAGGAGGTGTAGTCACTGGAGTGTGAGAGACTGGGTATGAGCTATGGTGAAAGCCTCACCATCCCCTCAGGCTTCACAGGAAGGAATTCACTCTGGACCTTACCAGGATACCCTTGGGCAGGATCAGGAAAAGTCTTCCACCGTGGTGTTATCTGGATGAGGCCAGCATCCAACACCACTAAAACCACAGGGCCTGTCTCTCCTTTCTCAGGAATGAACCAAAGCTCTGTTCTACAGAGGAAGGATGACAGCATCTGTGGCCTGACAGAAAGATAATGCAGCGCTGCTGGGATTAGGGAGCAGACAGAAAAACAGAACTAGGGAGACTGAGTAAAACACTAATTTGGGGTGAAGGACAATGATACACACCAAGCTCAACAGCAATAGTGGATGAGGGACAAATTTATGCTGTGAGCCACCAGTGTCCAAAGAGGATGATGCTTA
>NW_004524601.1:15223985-15238974 GCF_000260255.1 Octodon degus
AACTCAGGAAGCTGTGGAGGTTGATTATTTGTGAAAGCAACAGAAAGAGAAAACCTAAAGTCAAGACTGAGGATAACTAAACTAGGGAGAAGAGAAAACAAATGAGCCCAAAGACCTAACCCAAGCTATTACCATAGTATAGGGATTTTCATCCTTTGGATACAATACTTTATGCCCAGCCCAGCTCCACGTAGATGGGTTCAATACCCACAGTAGAGAGCACCTGAGCCAAAGGTGTGCTCATTTCCACAAGTAAAGTGGCTCAGCTCTACATATTTTACAACTCATCTCCCTTGAAACAAAATTTATGAGATAGAAAAAGGTAGAAAACAAACCCTGTCTGAAAAGGCAAAATATTCATCATGGCCAGAATCAGATGCAAAAGAGTTGGTAGAACAGACAAAGATTTGCATTACGATTACATTCTAAAATTTCTATGACAAAACTCAGCACTATATACAATCCTGTATTTTCATCAGGAAAGGAAAATTATAAAAAATTAAGAAGCGCCATGACAAAAAAAGTTTTAATAGACTCAAAGTTGATTGGACAGAATGGAGAGAAAAATGTTGCAAACTTGGAGGTTGGTTAATACATTCTCTCTGACTGAAAAACTCAGAGAAACAAAATGTGAAGAATGAAAGCAGAGGAGAACATTCCAGCAAACTTACCTCTTCTCAGGTGCGCTAACACATAGGAAAGCAGCTCACAGAAATAGACAGGATTGGAAATAAGAAATATGGGAAGACACGGTACCTGCAAAAATTCTAGGACTAATCTCAAATATCAAACCACAGATTCAAAAATCTCAGAAAATAAAAAAGCAGCATGAATATTAAAAAGGTTAGCATACTTACAAAGTCCAAATTGCTATAAATCAGGAAAAATGTGAAAAGCTTGAATACAACTAAAAATGCAGATTTCATAGCTACAAAGGCAGAAGGATAAAATTTATAGATGATTTCTTTTTAAAAACCATGGAGACAAGAATACGATACAGCAAGATTATTAAAGTGCTGGGAAAGAAAGCAGGTCAGACTTTTGAAAAATAGTCTACAAAACAGCGTTTGAAAAGGAAACAGAAAATCTTACTGCTATGAACTAAAAGTGAGGGTTTTGTCAGCAAAACTACTAAAAATGTAAAGGGAAGCAGGGAGACACGCAATGTAGATAAATAAACGGATTAAAACAAAAAATTAAAAAAGATTTTAAAGGGGACAGACAAAGCTAAAATAAAATCAACTTCATGCTGTTCATAAACATTAAGTGAATATTTAGAGAAATTACTCAATAATTTTCTTTTTATTATATGTACAAGTGAAAAGTATGACAATGTCACAAGAATAGGGAAGAGAGACTGCAAATTACCACTCTAGCACCTATAACGTGCACAATATATGTAAGGCGATTGAATAATCTTGGAGAACACGTACATATTTCATAACACATAAAATAACACCTTCAGGGCTGGCTAAATAGCTCAGCGGATTAAAGCACCTGCAAGCAGGAACGGGGCCTAGGGGTTCGATCCCCAGGCTTGCCGTGCTGGGCCTGCCGTTCGGCCCCACCCCAGGGCCTGCTGAGACAGCAATTCAGACTGGGCTTGGTGGTGTGCGCCTGTAATCCCAGCTCTTGGGAGGCTATAAACAGGCAGATCACTACGAGTCCGATCTAGTAGTAAGACCCTGAACACCCTGTAGGCCTTTCCCCAAAATACAAACAAAATAAAATAAAATAATAAAATAAAATAAAATAAAATAACACCTTCAAATGTCATTTTAAAAATAATGATATTTAATTGTATGTATAAAAGAAGATTACAAAATATATTAGCTATACAAGAAGCAAGATAAAAGAATAAAGAAAGGCAGAGTGCAGCACCTGGGGTTTGTGCTCCGCCCCGGAGGAGCCCTGAGATGGCAACTGAGGCTGGGCGTGGTGGCGCGTGCCTGTAATCCCAGCACTTGGGAGGCTGAAAAAGAGGCGGATCACTACAAGTCCTATCTGTGTAGTGAGACTCTGCAGACCCTGTGCCCTATAGACCCTATACTAAATACTTGCAAAAAAAGAGAAAGAAAGCAAAAATTTAAATATATGAGAATTTAATAGAGCAATGTGCTTAACATTTGAAATATGGGTGTTCCACATAATTAAAAGAAAAATTATCAGTTTGTTTTTTTTTGTTTGTTTGTTTGTTTGTTTGTTTGCTTTTCAGAACTGGGGATTGAACTCAGGCTCTTGCACTTGGTAGGCAAGCATTAGTTCTACTGCGCCATCTCCCCAGCCCCCTATCAGATTTATTGTTAGAATAAGAATAATAAGATCCTGAAATAATTACCTATACAAAAAAAAATAACACCGTTCAAAGAGACTTGTACTCACATGCAGTCTTCTTTTATCTTTCTGTAATGGCATTATATTGCCCCTTTTGTTAACTCAGTTTGAAATAAATTACTTCAAGATTGTGTTCTATGCTACCTCAGAAAGTGTCTTTTTCCTAAAAGAATCAAAGTGTAGATCACCATACTGAATAAATCTTTTATGATAAAATCAGCCTCATAGTTCCTTACAGAAATTCCTTTAAAAATTTATTACACGGAGAATCCTTCTAAAGAATCGTTTAGGGAAAACTACTCCATTTAACTCATTTTGCAAAAATAATTATCTATATGAACCCTAATATTCACTATAATTTTCTACTTAGTAGGTAAATAAAAATAAGAAATATAACCATATAAAATTTTGAAAATAATACAAGTTTTAAAGAAAAACTAATAATTTCCTACAAATCAATGTGAAGGATGATTAGAATAATGTTCAAAAATATCTTCATGATACTTACAATATTTGGGGAGGCAAATATAACTTCATAAGTAGAAAAATGTTAATGATTATTCAGTTACTTGGGTTAATGAGATCTAAATTACACATAAATTATATTCACATCAAGAATACTTGCTCAAGAACAGGCTTGATGTTGGACAGACACAAAATGTATATAATTACAGTTCCTCCAACAAAATATTTTATTATCATAATCCAAGATTTCCTCTTCTGCTTTATATACTTAGCTGCTAAATAATTCTCTCACTGTGTATTTATCCAGATGTATGAAATGTTTCTGTCAGGTCTGGCAGATGATACAGCTATAAACACAGCACATTTTATTGCTTCATAGGATTTATCATGAAGAAAAACACATTAGACATTTAGCTTTGTATTATGTAGTCAAAAAATATAAAAATACTAATAAATGAATATTGTTACCTAAACATTAACTAAAAAAGTAAAACACGCTATGATTATTTTCAATATAACTTGTAGATAAAAATGTTTTAAGCTAGATGAAACTATAAAAATAATAGCAAACATGCGCACATTTTATCTGTAAATATAATGTCATTAACTGTATGAACTTCTCTCCAAGAAAAAATGTCTATGATAGAGCAGCACCTATTCATGAAATGTAACTTGCATTAAACAAACAAAATTATAAAGCCAGAATATATATTCATCAATGATGTATAATAATAGAAATCTAATTGCAATAATTGTGTGCTTGTACTTTAACCTTGTTTCATTATATATTTCTTTTTACAATAGCAGGTTTGTTGGTTATAATTTACTGGGAGATAGGAGCAGAAAACTATATTAGTCTTCTAAAAATGCTCTAAATTATATCATCTTTATATAAGATATATAGAGATTAATACTAATAAACATCAATAGCATTTATCTTGTTATATTAAAGAACTATGCTGCTTTTATGATGTCACTATTTGTCCCATTGTATTAATGTTCAAGCCAGGGAAGGCCTCCAAATTATGCACATACCATCATCCCATTTTCTTAATCAGCAGTGATTACAGAATTCTTGCTAATTGACTCAATTGTGTTATGCTTGTCTTGATTCATCCAAATCAAGCAGGGCTCATTAAAATTCAGGCTTCCTGTAATAACATCAGATTGTACATTAATGTGATCCATTTGTTTAGAGACAAACTAGATCAAATTGCAATATTTTATACACGATAAAAAGCAATTTTGGCCAATGCAATAGTCTTTTAGAGCGTAGAGTTAGAGATACCAGAAAAAATATTTTCATTTTTTATCGTGCTTGTTATTTGCCAGAGAAAATGAGATAGAAAATACAAATACAAACAACTAAATTGAAACTGTATATTAAAGTTACTTATTAGGAGAAAAATTAGTTTTTCATAAAATCAGTTATTTAATATGGTTAATTTTTACATTGAATTTATGTGGACACATGGCTAACAAGTCTAATGCATTTTTGCTAAGGGTAAGATGATAACCAGAAAAACTAAAAATTACTATCTCAGTTTTAAATTTTGATTTATCAGTGTGTTCAAAAATTATTCTATGGTGAAACAAACTTTTATTTAATGCGTAATTCTATAATTTTTACCTCAAATGTAATTTTATGTGCCAATTTAATATCGATAGAAAATATTTATCTTGACCCCAAATCTCCTTCCTGCTATTCAGTTAGAGTCATCACTTCCAGGGAATTTTGGCAAGCACTGCTATGTTTTGCTGTCTTTTGCTTCTAAAAATATCATGGATATGAAATCATATGGTACATAACCTTCTTACAAGGGCCTGCTTCACCAAGAGGATGCATCTGAGAACTCCAAGTTGTTGTACGAGGCACATGCATTGAAAATGGTGTACATTTACTGACTCCATTGTGTAGCTGTCATCTGATTTGTACATCCACTCCCCTGATTAAAATCTTCCTTTGCAAAACATGTTCATTGATTTGAACATTTTACATAGAATCAACCTTTTATTGCTTAATTTGAAGCCTATCAATATTTTTGCCATCTACCGTTTCCTTTTCATTTATATTTTTTTTTTTTTTACATATTTCATCTCTGTGTTTCTGTAATGGGTCCAGCATGAGGTACTATTACAAGTGCTGCTTTCAACTTTTAGATATTCTATCTTTGCTTTATTGCTGCTGGGATCAAGCACCCAGCCTCCCCAACGTACAGGAGTGGTTTATGCAGCTCATGATTGTCTGGATCCAGGGCAGAAGCAGCACGGCGGGTGTGGCAGAGGAAAGCCACCATTGCGAGGCACGAGGCTCACAGAGAGAAGGAAGGAGCCCAGAGATGAGCATGTGCATGTTCATGAGCACTACCTGACTATTAACGGAGTGCCTCTCACCCCACCAACCCCCCTCTCAAAAGCTCCAGCTCTGAACACGAGACTCTCAGTAGGAAGTATAGAACCAAACCATAACATTCTGTCTTTGCTTCCAAAAGCTTTGAAGTTATCTCATTATATAAAATACATCTAGTCTATTTCTTTACTTTTTTTACTTTTTTAATAAATCAAATTCATTGGTACCATGAACATACATAATAATCAGATTCAGCGTAGGGAATGTGTACCTGAGCATGATCTCTCTTTATTCATTTGCCCCATTCCCCTATGCTCCCTTCAACTTCTCTTCTCCTCTCTATTTATAAATCTGTTTTCATTCTTTCCTTCTTTCTCAGTTTTTATTTGTTCTTTCTCCTCCCCTTCTTCTCCTCCTTTCTGTTTGAACATTTTCTTGTGAAATAATCAACCTCTAATCATCACAAAAACCATTGTGATGGTGCACTCCTGTAATCCCAGCACTTGGGAGGCTGATGCCCCAGGACTGACTCAAGTTTGAGACCAGTAAGCACATGGCTAGGCTCAACTTCATAGCAAGATGCTATCTCAAAAAGGAAGGAAGGAAAGGAAGGAAGGGAGGGAGGGAGGGAGGGAGGGAGAGACAGAGACCCAAGTCCAAAGCCTCCTCTAAGACTCAACGGCAACTCTCAGCTTGAGTCTCTGCAATCAAGAAAGCTGAATAATCCTAGCACACTGAGGCATAGAGTAAACAGAATAAGGGAACAGAGAGGAATTGAATCCAAGCAGATTATAGCTCAGCAAAGCAAACATTCATTGCTGCATCTCCATATCTCACACACGGGGATGGTTTTGGTGAAAGGTGAGCTCTGGAAGGCTTGGTCAGCCCTGCATCCACGGCCTTGCTGGCTTCTGTAACTCCTCGTGGCCTCTGCCTGCTGCCTGCATCTGATTTTCCATCTTCCCAGTATCTTCCCAGAATCTTTGGCTTCACCCACAGTTTCAAGTATTACCTTTTCCAGGACTGCCTTTACTGCAGGGAATGGATCCTGTCACACGTTTGCCTGATCTCAGAGCCTTCCTCTGCTCTCTGGGAGAAAATTTCCTCAGCCTTATAAATTTGTGTGCCTGGGGCTGGAGAGATGGCTCAGTGGTCTAAAGCACCTACTTAGAACAAGCTTGGCAAGGCATCAGGGACCGCGGTTCAATCCCCCAGCACCACATGCCAGCCAGCCCCGCCCCCTGGTGGGCTGAGCTGGCCACACACACACACACCACTCTCTCTCTCTCTCTCTCTCTCTCTCTCTCTCTCTCTCTCTCTCTCTCTCTCTCTCTCTCTAATAAATAAAAATAAAAAAAAAAAATAAATTTGTGTGCCTGAGAAAACAGTACTATGTTGTTAATGCCAAGATCTCTCCCAGTCTTGGACAGTGACTGCAGTTCTGTCCAAGCACCTAGATGACAGGACTCCGAGCTCGGCAGTCCTAAGTGAGCATGACACACTAAGGCTCTCTTCTTAAAGCAGTCTTTCAGGACACTTTTCCCTTCCCCATAAAGTGTGGGGCCTGCCAATTCCTAAGATAGTTCAATTCATCTCTCCTAGTGTCCTGATCTAAAGTATTTAATGCTAATCTTTGCAGGAACCACAGTCTCAACTATTTTTTCAAGAGGTTCTTTTCTGGAGAATTTGAAAACTTAAAATCATCCAGACCTACTTTTCTCTCCTCAGTCTCACTGGACATCTCATCAAAAGCAGCCAGCAGTACGCATCCCATAGCTTGAGATTTCTTCTGCCAGATCAGCGAGTCCACCACATTAAATTCAATTTCACACAAAGTCTTATGCCATGGACAAAATCTAGGCAAATTCTTCACCAGAATAAAACACATGTGGCTTCTAGTCTAGAGTTCAATACGGTCCACATTCTTGGCTAACAACTCGGGGTCTGTGAGCATTTCACTCAATATTCTGGCTTTCTTAGCTCTGACTGAAAGCACTCATCAGTCTCTGATACTGTATTGTGGAACTTCTCTAGTCAAAAGCCCCAAACCTTTTAAAACTCTCCTTGAGGCCCTGGCCCAAAGTCTTTTGAAACACAGCATCAGGAATAGTCACAGCAACAACCCCATTTCTCTGTTACAGTTTTTTACATTAGTCCACTTCCTCATTATGGGGTCAAAATATAAACACACAGAACTCAAATCAAGGGAAGTTTATTAGGCTCACAATTTCCGATGGGTTTAGTCTGTAGCTGGCCGGCTTTAATATGGTAAGGGCAAGGTGGGAGGGCACAGAGAAGAGCTGCTCACTCTGCTGCAGGGCAGAGGCACAGAGGGAGAGAGGAGATGTGGCACACAGTGAGACGCATCCAGGTCACATGTTCCCCCTCAGCTCCCTACCCCTCCGGGACATTCCCGTTACAAACAGGCTCCACTTACATACTATGCATTCAGCCAGTGACTCATCAGAGCATTTACTGATGGATTGTTGTAGGGCACTGATGACCTGACCATCTCTAAAAAGTTCCGCACTTGAACACATGAGACATTTGGGAGACAGGCAGGAGGACCTGGCTTCAATCCCAAGGCCCTCTGTCAGTAAGTGAATACCTCGAATATATATTATAAATACATATGTTTTAGAAACTCAGGAGAAGACCGATGAGATAGCTCAGAGGACTAAGTCCCTGCTAAGGCAAGCACAGTGACAGTGATTTGAGCCCCTGTACATCTATAATCCTAGCACTGAAGTTGCTGAAAACAGGAGTTTCACTATGAGTCCAAGCTGTGTAGTGAGACCCTGCACAAAATACATAAAATTTAAAATACTCAGGACAATAGGTAGTGTCTATTATATTTACTGCATATTTGCAACTTGTGCTGTATAGAGATAACTCAGTGCCCGAATGCCTTTGTTTGCAAAGATCTTGGTGCATAAACAGGAGCTTTTGCAAAATTTTGTTTTTGTTAGACCACTTTGTATTGGGTGATAAATCTGAAAGTTATTATCTTTTCCAGAATCGTAGAACGATTCAAGTTCATGAACGGAGGAACCGCTGCCCGTTATTTCTGTGTTTCCAAATGTCCTTGCATTATGATCACTTTGCTGTCCAGAAAGTTTCCTTAAACTTAGTCTAAAGTTTCCTTGAGGCTACAAAGTATTTCATTAGTCCTTCCCTGAAGCGTAAGCTTATATCACTATCATCCTGAAGGATATTCTTGTTTCATGCGGCATCGTATTTTCACAGTTCTTTTCCTTACTTCTCAAGAACAAAACAAGCAACCTAGAAAAAAAAAATGCTGTACCACTTGTATGAGGCCGAAGTATAAGGTCAGTTATCACTAGTCATTCAAATCATTGATTTGGTATATGTAGTGGATCGCTTTAATCTACTAATTTCGAGGTTTTTGTTTTAAATTTTAAAAAATCATTTATTTGTTTTATTTATTCATTCATTCATTCATTTGGTACAGGCTCTCACTACCTAGATTGGACTCATAGTAATCCCCCTGTTTTCAGCCTCCCCAGTGCTGTGATCACAGGCATGTACCACCACACCTGGTCTTGGTGGCCCACGAGGTGTGGATGGGGTTCCAGGCAGGCACAGCACGTGGTACAGCGGCATCAAACCTGGTCATTACACTTGCCAGGCAGGTGCTTAGACCACCGAGCTAGTTCCCCAGTCTAAGGTTTTTGTTTTGAGCCTAGTGCTGTCTGATGCTGGGACAAAATTTTCTCTGTTTAATCTAGTTAGCATTTATGCAGCTTCATGAATGTGTAGGTTTGTATCTTTCACCAAATGTGAAGAGTGGGACTTTCAGCCCATCGATGCCTCGCAAGGTTTCTTTCGCTGTCGTCATCTGCTTTGGCCCCCTCTTAGAATCCCTAAGTTTCAAATTCTGTCCTTTGCCCACAATTTCTGAAGTTCTGTTTTGTTATTTTCCTTCTATACTAGTTAGGATTCCTAGAGAGACAGAATCAATGTAAAATACACGCACAATGAAACAAGGCATTTATGAGGCAGGCTTTCAGGATCAGAAGGGGAAGATCCCTAAGGCTGTCTACAGAGTCAGGATTGGAAGACAGCAAAATAGCATCTTGAATGCAGAAAGCCAAGGTATTCGATAGCAGTTGAAGGTTAAGACCTGGAAGCCCCCTGCAGAGTCGGTGGCATAAGCTGTGTGGGAAAGCTGAAGAGTTTGCATTTGAGGGTTAGAGTTTGCTCGGGAATCCTGAAGGAACTGGAGACCACACTCCAAAGGCAACAGCAAAGACCAAATCGCCTGCAAAGGAAAGGGAGATTTCTGTCTTCTTTCCACTTTAATTCTATCCATGCTGCCACCATTGACTGGCGCCGTCCACCTACATCTGGCGTGGGCCTGTCGTCCTCAGTTTGTGGCCTTCACGTCAGTCATCCACAGAGAGGGGTAGAGCTTTCCTAACCTACCGAGTGGTGCTTACTCACCCACATTGATATATCACACTTAACAGTCATGTTCTATCTCTGTTCTGATTGTCTCTGTGCCTCTGTCTGTCTGTCTGTCTGTCTGTCTGTCTGTCTGTCTGTCTTTCTATCTGTCTCTCTCTTTACCCATCTCTTCCTCTCCCTCTCTTCTTCTCTTCTACTTTCTCTTTCTTCTTCCCCAAATCTTATTCTAAATCTTCTGTTCATACTGAATCAAGCTACTGATCTATCCTCAAGTCTTCAAGCTCACACTTTCTTACTATTCAATTTTGCTACTGAATTTGTTCAGTAGAGTTTTCAGCACTAAAACAGCCATTCTGTTCTTCTCTCCCATGTTCTATGCTTCTTTACTGCACATTTTAGCATTTTAAAATGTTTTTAATTCCTCATGCAAACATTTTTATAACCGCCACTTTAATGTACTTGTCTGATGATTGAATAACTGTCTTGTTTGGATTTCCTTTCCCTGGGAAGTTGATATTATTATGATTCATCGTAAATTGAATGATTTAAGATGGAATCTTTGACATTTTGAATTTTGCATTATAAGAGAAGCTGAGCCTGTGAAAATCCTGTGGGGAATCTCAAGATTTATTTTTCCTTGTGGAATTCTCCTTGTGAGGTTCAAGTAGCATGTGCCCCCCAGCTTTCCACGGGCCACAGCTCCTGTATTAATTCACTTTCAGTTGTGAACTTCTGTGTTGTGTGGCATAGTGTTTAGGGAGGGACTTGACAGCAGTGGCTTTCTTAGCTTCGTCCTCAATGATTATGTATGCGAATCAGTGTATGTGAACCTCATCTGATTAGCCACAGTGGACCAAAGTGGGATGCATTTTCCAAACTTCTTCACCACATTCTTCCCTATACATTTTTTTCACTGTTGTTGTTTTGTTCTCATTTTACTCTATTACCTTTGCAATTTGTCCAGGTGTGGGATAAAATTATGAGATGATGTATGGTTCTGAATAAGTAGATTAGAGGTACAAATTGAGAGAGAGATGTAATGATAGATGACCGGTAGATATTGTGGAAGGAGGACAGAGAAAGAGAGAGCAAAGATGCAGAGAAAGGGAAGACACAGCTCCCTTGGCACTACCCTGTGCATTGCAGCCCCAGAAAGCAAGATGGAAGGCTCCTGTTTTTTACACTGCTGGCTCCTGCACACTGCTGTTACTGCTGCTGTTCCCATCACCACCACCACTACCATCACTGCATGGTGTGAACCATGTAGTGTGAAACAAAAAGGAGAAAGGGCAATGACGTCAGTGCTATGGCTGAGATCTACTATGCCTCAAAAAAGACTCAGGCGCATGGAAGGCCCAGAGCACAGGGACACTGTGTGCACCAATGGACTCAGCCTTTGGCTCTTTAGCAGCTCAACGTATTGGCAGGCAGTGGAGCTTGTTGGAGGAGGCCGAGCAAAGGAGTGTTTCTCTCTTCCCAGATGATCCTTCTCGTTCAGCTTCCTGGTTGCTCTGGGATGAGCAGCTGTTTTCCCAAATCTTTCCACCATCCAGTCTTGGCCTCAAAGGCAGCAGATTATGGACTAGAAAGATGAGGTCCAAGTAAACCTTTCTTCTTTAAGGAGGTGGGTGTCCAGTTTTGTGCCGCAACCAACAGAAAGTGGCTAAGATGGATCTTTTTGTCCCTTTCTATGATCTTTGAGAAGTGCCCTCTGGATTATCTGGAAGTAAGCAGTTACCTGGGATTATTTCCTTCTTTGTTTTTTTCTTTAGGATTTTTTTTTTTTTTTTGGCTAGCTCAGCCTGCCCTAGGGGCAGGGCTGGCATGGCAGGTGATGCTAGGAATTGAACCATGGTCCCTGCGCTTGCCTAAGCTTCCCTAAGCAGATGCTCTATACTGCTGAGCTATCTTGGCAGCCCTATAGAAGTTCACATGTTTGGTTTTGTTGTTTTATTTTGTTTTGTTGCACTAGAAACTGAACTGAGGACCTTGTGCTTGCCAGGCAATTACTTATATCACTGAGCCAACTACCTGGCCCTTTCTTTAGCTTTGCATCGAAGTCCACTCTTAAGTTACCAAGTGGGAGAGGTTCGGGCCAGGAGTTAGTGAAGGACACTACAGAGTTAGAGACACTTTGATTTATGATGATAAACCCTGATCTAACCAGGACTCTTTCCATTCTACCACTGTGGCTGCAGCACATACTGTGTCAGTTTGATAATTGAGCTCCCTGAGAACCACACGGCTGTGCTGCGCTCTTATTACACAAAAACATTTTCCCATCGATAGCATTAGCATGTAGTAGAAATAAATTTGGATTTTCACCTAGATTTATTATAGAATTATCCAATTACATGCTTTTCATCTATTGCTTAAATAAAAATGTAATTTAAAAAATCTAAATTCAAATTAAGATTTTTAGTTTTTAAACCATGTCCATGGGGCTGGCGAGATAGCTCAGGGGACTAAGTACCTGCTTAAAAAAGTGCTGGGACCAGAATTTGATCCCCAGTACTGAGCCAGCCCTGCCCCCTGGTGTACTGAACCTGCCACCTTGTCTGGGTGTGGTGGTACACACCTGTAATCCCAGTGCTGGGGAGACTGAAAAGAGGAGGATCACTACCAGTCCCTGTGGGAGACCCTGCACCAAATACATAAATGTATAAATAAATAAACAAACAACATACATGGAACCATATGGGATAGAAATGGAAGTCTGGATACATACAAAATTAGGAAGTATTTTACTAATTTTATGGGAGTTTATCTACACTTAATCTAGGGAGGAATTTATTTCCTAATATATTAATTCTATCTGTGCCAAAAAGATGTTTGATTATCTTTTTACTGCTGTTTGTTTAATATAAATACATACTGTGATACATTTATGATATCCTTTACAATGAATATTCAAGGATGGATACATATAGAATAGATACAAACTACAGGTTACTCTGACAAATATACAAAAGAACAAAACCATATATATTTATTTAGTATATATATTTGTCCTACTTTCGTGGGTGTATTGCTTCATCTGATAAAACTCAGGCTAAATAGCAATTAACTTTTAAGATTCATCAATAGCATTCCTGTATACAAACAGCAAGCTCACTGAGAGAGAAATTAGGGAAACCACACCCTTCACAATAGCAACCAAATAAATGAGATATTTAGAAATCAGTCTAAGAAAGGAAGGAAAAGATCTCACAGTGAAAATTAGAGTGTTCTTAATAAGGAGATTGAAGGGAATATCCAAAAATGGAAAGATATTCCTTGCTCATGTATAGGAAGAATAAACATTTTGAAAAAGTGCTGCTCCCAAAATTGCTATACAGCTTTAATGTAATACCATCAAAAATACCACTGGCATACTTCACAGAGATAGAGAAAATATTCTATTGATATGTACTAGAACTAGAAGAGACCTAGAATAGCAAAAACAATCCTGGGTGAAAAAGGCAAGGCAGGAGGTATCACCATGCTTGACTTGAAATTATATTACAAAACTTCTGTGATAAAATCGGCATGGTACTTAAAGTAACACAGAACTGAGGATCAGTGGAACAGTTCAGAAGATGAAGATACAACTCCAAACACACAGAGATACCTCATCTTGACAAAGGAGCCAAGCATGTTCATTGGAAGAAAGATTCCCTTACTAATGAATGGTGCTGGAAAAACTGGGTTTCATTTGTTGAAGACTAAAGCTAGGCCTGTGTCTATCACCATAAAACTAAGTTAAAATCAAAATGTATTAAAGATCTAAATATTCAAAAAGAAACAGTAAATCTACTGGGAGAGAAAGTAGGTAGAAATCTTGAAGACACAGGGCTAGGCAGAGAGTTCATTAACTAAAAGCAAACCACAGAGGAAATACTTCAAAGAATCAACAACTGGGATCTCATCTTATTAAAAGGCATTTGCACATCAAAAGAAATTATTAACAGTGTGAAAAGAAAACTGACAGAATGAGACAAAATTTTATCCCATTGTATCTCAAACAAAGTACTTCTATCTAGAACATGTAAAATATTGAAAAAAATCAGACCCTCCAAATTCAAAGACCCAGTCCAAAAATGGGCATCTGAGATGAATACACACTTCTCAAATGAAGAAATACAAATGTTGAATAAATATTTGAAAAAAATGCTCATTTTTTATCTGAGAAATGCAAATCAAACCAACACTGAGATTACATTTCATCCTAGAAAGATGGGCTTTCATCAAGAAATCAACCAATAAGCAAATTGTAACAGGTTAAGAGAAAAAAGGGACCATTTTCTACTGTTGTTTGGGGTGTAGACCGGTACAACTGCTGTGGAAATCAGTGTGGAGATTCCTGAAAAAGCTAGGATTAGATATCCTGTTCAACCAGCTATTCCGCTTCTGGATATTGCTCCAGAATTGAAGAACCTCATACCACAGCGATATATGTGCATCCATGTTTACAGCAACACAATTTGTCGTGGCTACATCTTGGAAGCAACCCAAATGCTCATCAAGTGAGGCATGGACAAAAGAGATGTGGTAGTTTTGTACAATGGAGTACTGCTCAGTTACAAAGAGAGGTAAACTCGTAGTTTTTACAGGTAAATGGATGCAACTAGAGACCAAACTCATAAGTGAAATCAATCCTACTCACATGTACAAACATCATACTCTCTTATGTGTAAGAAACTGAAAAAGTAAATGAGATTTAAAAAGATACAGTTTATTTTGTGAAACAGAAAGAAACTGCTCAAAATGAAAGAAAAACTGGGATGGGGGAAGAAGAAAAGAAGGAAGGGACAAAAAGTATATTTATACAAAAGAAAGCTAAGATAATTGCATTAGTAATTTCAATTAGTTCATTGATAAGAACTAATAGTGCTTGTGTTGTTAGTGCTTATATTGTTTGATCAATTTTGCATGCGTTTATCTTGTAATCTGAGCAACTATTTTGAAGATAACAATATACAATACAATAACCAGTGTTAATTTCCTATCATCTTGTTTTGAAATTCTGTATCATTTTTATTGTTTTTCTTACTATCTTTAAAATAAAAAGTTTATATTCATTTCTCAAAATAATAGTTTAACTATAGTGTAATAAAAGAGTTAAACTTAATAATTTCTTTTTAACCTGAAGTATTGAAACTGCGCGTCTAATTCATCTCTGTTAAGCTTATTGGTGGCACGATTTAGGCACACCCAAGGCCCACAATCGCCATGGGGAAGGCGTTGCCTGTATGTGGCATGGTGTATCTTGGTGCCCGTTCTTTCTCCCCTGTTCTCCTACGCTCCTGCCAACTGCTCCTTCCTTCCTTAATTGCAAAGCTTTGTTTCCAATTTCTTCTTTTGAGTTTTTTCTTTTCCCTTCTCCCCTCCCTGTTCCTCTTTCCATTGAAACACCTTTTTTTTTTTTTTTTT
>NW_004524601.1:15239074-15250911 GCF_000260255.1 Octodon degus
TTTTTTTTTTTGGTGGAACTGGGGATTGAACTCAGGCCTTTGTGCTTGCCAGGGAAGTGCTTATTCCACAGAGCCATCTCCCCGGCTCTTCTTTCCATTGAAACAACTCCTATTTCACATTATTTTATTATATGTTTTGGTTCTTAGTTACTCTTTAAATTTCTCATGCCGCAGAGAGAATGCATTATTTTTATGTGTGTGTGTCTGCGTGTGTGTGTGTGTGTGTGTGTGTGTGTGTGTGTGTGATTTATTTCACTTAAGAATATAGTCTCAAAACTTGTCTATTTAGATTTAAATATCTTGAGCTTATGGATAAATAGTACCTCACTCTATATAAAATATAATTTTTATTCATTCATTGGTGGACATTTATCATGTTCCCAAGATGTAGCTATTATCTGAAATGAATAGATACTTCTTAGTTAAAGAAGTGCAAATGACAAATAAATATGTAAAAAATTCAGTATCACTGATCATTTGAAGGATACAAATTAAAACAATGATGAGATTCCATCTTACTTCAGAAGGATGGATACTATCAAGTCAACCACTAACAAATGCTGGTGAGGTTGTGGGGAAAAAAAACCTCACAAAACCCTTCTTTACTGTTCATGACTGTGTAGACTGCTGCAACCAGTATGGAAGTCAATATGGAGATTCCTAAAAATTAGACCCCACTTGACCTACATATTCCCCTTCTTATTATCTTCCCTATTTGATTTAAAAGCATCAGACCATCAGACCACAGCAGTATACACACAACCATGCTCGTAGCAGCATAGTTTGTAATACCTAAATATTAGGTAGTGTATTATCTGAAGTACAAAAAGGTAATCCAAATTTTGCTCATTGTAACCATAATATATATGAATGTGTGTTAATTACTTTTCTTTCCTGGCTGAACCAGAATATCCAATGCCCAAAGTTAAAGTGGAAAAGGTTTGTTTACTCACAGTTTGAAGAGGTTACAGTCCACAGTTGGCTGGCTCCAAGGTAGGGTGCCACCTGCCAGAAAGTCACACAGTAGAGAAACAGCTTATGGTGCCCACCAAGTAGCAAAAGCAACAAAGGGGATGACAAATCTCTTTCTGTGCTTTAGATTGGATCCAGTCTACAGGAAGTAGGGTGGGGCCAATCCAGTGGACTGATTTAAAAATCACCCAGCCTTGATCCTGGCACTCTTAATCCTAGCCTCACACCTTAAATCTATCATGCACTGTGGATCCGGCTACCGCGGGAAAAGCTCTACCTTTAGTTGCATGCAGTTCTGGGGCCACATCTAGACACAAACCATAACAGATTCTAATCATCTACTGTGATAAATAGTACATCAAAATAATGCCATCTATGCACTTCTCAGCTGTTGTGTTGTTGTTTGAATACATGAAATATTTAGAGATAATACACTTGTTTGTTTTCCAGTGAGTACAGTTTATGGTATTTTTGCAGATGGGTTGCTTATTGGTTCTTTTATAGATTCAAAATATTTACAGAGCCCATTTAGAGAGACTAGAGAATTTTCAAAATAGTATTAAATATTTTTATTAATTTCATTGAGAAATAAATAGCAATGAGAGAGTTTCAAAACAGGTTAGCAGGACAGTTACAAAATTAATATATTGAATACTGCTGTCTTCATAGTAGTTATTCATAGTACAAGATGCAGACATGATATCCTGTCCAAACACTATTAGTACAAATCTTTCTTCTCATTGAATTAATAGAAAGTAGCTGTATATCTATCCTATTTTGTGTATGCAGATACAAAATGGTCAATTATTTATATCCCCCTTTTTGTTTAGTTTTGTCAGAAATAAGTAATCCATTTAAATTTACTTTTAAATATTGTAGGCGCATGAATTCATATTAATCGCTAATAATGAAAATTGTATCATTCATATATTCATGATATACAATATATTTTTTAAAATTGTGAGAAAGTTCACATTTTAAATGAACTTGTACCTTCCTATACTACTTTTCAGCTTAAAAATGACTATTCTAGAAATGCAGGAGATTTCACAACTGCTTTATCATTTTGGGCAGCGATTGATATTTCATTGTTCAGACACTTTGGGTACTTACAATGCCAGAATGACACAATTTAAATGGTCATTATTTAAAATGATGAAAAATTTGACACAGTAGCAACCAGACACTGTATTTTATTATAACACAAAAGATCCATCCATTAAATTGGATAAATAGAACCTAAGAAAACAATGCAAATGTATTTTGTTCATCATTTTCTTTCTTGGTTGGCTAACTGACAATTGTATTTTGAGGTGTCTTATTTCTACAATTCCCAGTGGTATCTTCCTGAAATATTACTGCTGAGTATGTCTTTTTATTTATGAATATAACATTATTTTGCAATGAATATTTACTAAATATAGTTATCTTTGTCGACATAAAAACGGTGATTGATTTATATTCTTAATATTTCAATAAGTAAATGTAAAATTTAGCTTCATGTATTAGTATATTTTTTGGTGAAAATCAATCTCAACTTTTGAGGCTTTTTCAATATTTAGTTTCCCCTTAATTTTTTTTTTTTTATGTGTGTGTGTGTGTGTGTGTGTGTGTGTGTGTGTGTGGCCAGCTCAGCCCACCAGGGGGCGGGGCTGGCTGGCATGTGGTGCTGGGGGATTGAACTGTGGTCCCTGTGCTTTGCTAAGCTTGTTCTAAGTAGGTGCTTTAGACCACTGAGCCATCTCACCAGACCCTCCCCTTAATTTTTGTTTTATTATTTTTTTTCTCTGTATTTTTAGGGAAGGGCCTACAGGCTGTTCGGGGTGTCACTACTAGATCAGATTCATAGTGATCATCCTGTTTACAACCTCACAAGTTCTGGGATTACAGGCGTGCACCACCATGCCCAATCTCAATTGCTTTCTCAGCCGGGCTGGCATGGCAGGCCCGAGGATCAAACCCTTGGCCCCTAGCCTGTTTGCAGGTCCTTTAATCCACTGAGCTATTGGGCTAGCCCTCCCCTTAATTTTTAATATCATAGTCATTGTTGTTTTGATAAATTTAAATACTTTCAATTCTTTTCTCCTAAGACATAAGACTTACATCCACACCACTGTTCCGTGGCATTGGGAAGAAAGTACTGTCCCTCGGTTTTAGGACTAGCACAGCGAAGTAGCTTCTTTACTTCTCTCAGAGTTAAATATGCTATAATCAAGTAATCCTCTTCAGTCCATGGCATTAACATTAGCATAAATTCAAAGTGCTTTAAATTTTGACATAATGAAAAACTGAACTATTGGTTGATATTACAAGTGTGATTTGAATAAAGGCAACTTTTTGGTACCGAAAATGGGACTCTTGACCTTGCACATGCCAGACAGGTGTTTATGTCACTGAGCTATAATCCCTGGCCCCTAAAGTCAAATATTTTTACATCTAATTGAAATATGACAAATAAGGGAGAGATACAAAATATAGAGGTTTCCAAAATTTAATGTTTTCCTTCAGGGCATATTACAGTGAACATAGAAAAATGGCTTAGGTATAACCAATTCTATAACTGACTCTGGTTTGATATTGTTTGTCTCCATCTATGAAAAGTAGAATAGGTTGTATTAAAACATTTCAAATACTAAATACTGAAGGTGTTTGTATTGTTTTTACCACTGTCCCTAAGCCACCCACAATTCCCACAATCAGAGGATAATAAAGTTGTAGAGGAATATTTTATCGCTTTTTAAGACTTTTTGTGTGAGCCTATGAATATTTTAAAATATTCATTTGATTTATTGCATGTTAAATAAAATTCTATAAAGAAAGGAAACCTAAAAGTGTCATTTATTGAAACAATGAAGAGCCAGGATGAAATAATACATGCTAGGTTTTCTTAATTGATCAATGCAATTTATCAAGGCAGTGTTTTATGTATTATGCACATGTGGCTTTGAAGCCATAGTTGACAAAGATTAAAAAAAGATTTTAAATTAACCTATGTTGATTGTAGAGAATTTAAGCCATCTGACAAAGATAATTTTTTTTAATTGATACATAGATGAACTAATAAAAGATGTGTTTCATCATTATCTCCTCGAAAGGGTTATTAGTGTATA
The DNA here is from genome assembly GCF_000260255.1 of Octodon degus. Classification (NCBI taxonomy): domain Eukaryota; kingdom Metazoa; phylum Chordata; class Mammalia; order Rodentia; family Octodontidae; genus Octodon; species Octodon degus. Next base: position 15,243,157 of record NW_004524601.1, read on the forward strand.
ATTCCTGTCAGTTCAAGTCAGTTTGACTCTGAACTTTACTTGCTCTTCAAACAAAGAAGAAATATGAACACGTGATACGTCAAGCTTGTAACTGTTGAGTCCCAAATCTTAAGAAACTGGATTTCAGAGATCAGTTTGATATGGCAAACAACCTGTTATTACCAGAATTTAAAACGACTCTGTCATTATTCTTACAGAGAATTTTAATTCATTTGCAATGGCATTTTGGAAATACTAATGAAAGTCATGAAACATTAATTCTATGTTATTAGTAAATGTAATGCCATAGAAAATGTATCATTATGAGGGGAATAAACACTTTTAGTGGAAACAGTTTCTTGAATAGTACTTATTAGATAAAGGAGAGAAATTGGTGTCGTGAGCTTAGTTTCAGAAGTGCCAGATTATACAAGGAGAATGAAAACAGGCAATTCACCATATGACCTATTCATGAAAATTAGAATCTACAGGTGTTGTGAGGGGAGCCTCCACAGTTTCCATAGTACCACAAGTCAGCCAAGAATTGTTACCAAGATGTAACTTTGAATTAGAAGCATTATTTTAAAAGTAAAATATATGCATTTTTCTGGCATTAGGAATATTTTGAGAAATTAGTATGAAGCACATTGTTATTGCTCCAGCATTAAAATGACCTTTCTTTCAGCCACAATGGGACAAGTGTGTAACATGTTCTAAGAGAAATTTGTAGTAGAAACAGAAATTTTCCATGATAGAAACAATCATTTGAAAATTACTTATTAAATGAAATAAAAAAAAACATAATATATCCCTTTCTTCTCCATCATTTTCTACATGAGGAGACATTCACAGTTGTGATTAACTAAGAGGTCAAGACTGGTTATTAGTAAGGCCAATGCTAGCTCAGTCTTTTCATTTTGCCTCCAATACTTTACCCTCTATACTTTGAAATAATCAATTTGCCACTCTATCATTTTTATTAGGCATTGATTATCCCCTGCAAGTACTCCAGGCAGGTAAGGATGCTCTAATAATATTGAATGCACTACAATAACATCCAATTGGACCTATGCTAAAGCTTTGATAGCAGAGAGAAGACACCCTCCTTTATGAACTTTAGCTCATAGAATCTAGCATTATATATAACATGATCAATTGTTGCTTCATTATCAGTTATTCATTCACTATTAATAGAACCTCTAACCATAGGGTCTTTTAATTGGGCTGGCTTTAAATGGTGACATATAGACCTTTTCTTGAAAATGTGTCTTGTGATAATTTATTATTATCCAGAGTCATCAAACTTTCTTATATTTGTTCACTCTGTTTTCGGCATGTTCCTGACAAGCCAGGAGTAAAGAAAAGCAATTTGGAATTTAGCCATGTTCATTTTAACGAGTGGATCAGATTTAAATAAGTCTTTGACATGCAAGGAAAAATAGTCCAATTTCCAAGTCAAGATACTCTACGTTTAACATCTCATTTTGCTAATGAAATTATCTTATTCTGGAATACATCTTCTTGACTTTTACATGAAAATAAAAGTATCACAATTTTTTATGTGTCACAGCACACTACCCAGATGCTAACATTGAGAATAAGCAGGGAGGATACTCGAAAAACTGTAATGGGTTATATTTAATAACTACAGACAGTATGGGGCATTCCCTTATTAAATATTTACCATCTGCTATGAAACCAGATGGCCCAAGTTGGTTTTTTTGATAATATGCTTCACAGACATGAAAGCGCTCTACACTTACATAAACTTTGTAAAAAGGAAAACTCCATTTAAACAGTATGTATATATCAAGATTTTAATTATTAAATATTAAGCTTTTAGAGCTAAAAAGATTATGGCTATTTTTCAGTATTCTGTTTTTATAAACAACCATAAATCTTTGAAGAGAATCTACGCGTCAAAATGTTAATTTTGGTCATACTTAGAAAGGACCTAATTATTTTTCTAAATGATAAACACTTAGATATTATTATGGCTTGTTGGAAATACTTGCAACGTAGAAATTTGTCTTTCTGACCCACCAACTCTGTAAGGAAAAGCAAAGCACAATTGTCTCTTGTTTCCCAACGGCTCTCCTCTGGGACCACTGGGTAGAAGAGATAAGAAACGTGAGGTCAGTCTAAGAATAATGGGGGTAGTAGGTAAGAGTCATTTATTTAAGGAAATTGCAATTCACTCTTCTTCACTTAAAATTATTAATATTTAGTTTTAAATTTGAGAAATAAATCATAATACATGCAAGACATTTTAAATAATTTAATCAATGCACTGAATTTATATAACCTGTGTAAATTAAAAAGCAAATGCTATATTTTGTTAGATCATATTATTCATAGTTTCTTAATTGTATGACTCTTTACACCTTTAGAAAAATATATATTTATAGAAATATATTTCCTATGTATATCACAAAAAGGAATAATAAAAACACAGGAAATATAAGGATTAATTATCATATTTTCAGATACTATTTTTGGTGAAAAGCGCGTCCTCCTTCTTTTCCTTCTGCAGATAGAGTCTTTATTCTTCCATTGGTATTCAGAGAATGATGTAGTGGTGTAAAGGAGCATCCACAAAAACTGATTTTGCTTGTAAATATGTGTTACAGCCTGATGCTGTTATAGGTGGGGCTTTTCCAGAGGTGGCTGGATCTAGACTCTATGAAGCTGAAATTGATTTATGGTGCAATGCTAGGTAAGATCAAGGGCACTAGAATTAAAGGCGTGTGTGCTGCCCATGCTAAGTGGCCTGGATAAGATCTAAGGAACAGAAAAAGCTGTGGCCATCCCTTTCTTGCTTGCTTTATTGCCTTCTGCCCAGCAAGAATTGCTCTCCTCTACATTGTCTGTCAGCCATGCCACGCTCCCTTGGACAGAGCTAGTTATGTACCAAAAACTCTACAAACTCTAAGCTAAATAAACCTTTTCCTCTTTAACTTTGGGTGTCAGAAATTTGTTTCCGTGACAAGAAACACAATGAAGACAGAATTTGACACCAGGAAAATGGGGTGGTTCCTGTGACTATAGATGAGCAGGTACTTTAGAAGCCTTTAGACCTGGCTTGTTGACAGAATTTGGAAATGATTAGAGATTTTGGATGAAAGGTAGACCTAAAAAGTCTACCAGTAGAGGGGGTGGCATGGCTACTAGTATGAGCTTTGAGACAGATCTATGTTGAGAATCAAGAACAAATGAATCATTGGAATAATTCAAGAAGTTGTGAGTATAGCTAAAAGGAAACTTCAGTAAACTTGCAGCCTGCAGAGATCAAATAGAGGAGAACTTGATCACATGAAAGACTAGCAAGAGAATACCAAATATTTATGAAGACAACAAAGTATCACAAGAAGCAACAGGATTCCACCCTTTACCTTCTCAAAATTTCAAAAGTAAAAGACTACAGTGAGAAGAAAGATCCAGAGCACCATGTTGCAGAATGGTTGAAGTCTAGGGAAGTTGTTCTTTGGTATATTGTTCATAGGCAGTGACCACCACAGACAAGGGAGAAGGTAGTTTGGCTATTACTCCAGGTGATTACAGATCTTGGCATCATCTGTGTGGTGCTGATTTTAGACACAATCAGAATGCAAGAGTTGTGGGGTGAGAAAGGCTTCCTTCCACCCAGGTTACCCATGAAAACCGGATTTCAGGGAAGTCAGGCAGTATGCACACCCTTTTAGTGCAGTGTGTGATGTTGTAGGAGGCCAGATGTTCAGTGAAGACCCCAGAAGCCTGGAGAATCCAGAGACATGGATAATCCAAGGAAATCTGAAAGAATTGAGCAAAGCCAGTCAAACAAAGAAGCCACTGGAACTTCAACCACCACCATTGCTGTAGGGGCAGAGCCACCCAAACTCTTTATACTTAACAAGTTGGCACAAATTATAGGAAGCAGAACAGTCAGATTTAATGTTTGCACTGCAGAACTCTTTATTTACTTTGTTCTCATTCTTTTCTATCACCCTGATTGTAAATTTTGGGATAAAAGTGTCTGCTTATGCTATTGAATATTGGAGATGCTTAACTTTCTTTTCATTTGTACAGGGGCTTGCAGATAACAGCTTGCCTTAAATCTCTGGGGAGATATTAGACTTCTACTTTTCAGTAATGCTGAACCTGTTAGGATTTTGGCAACTCTTGGAGATGGACTAAATGCTTTTTGTGTAAAGTGATGTGCATTAGTGTTTATAGGGACAAGGATCCAGTGTTAATACTTGGGTTTAGATATTCCCCCAAAGCCTCAGGCTGTTATAAGTAGGACTTTTTCAGAGATGGCTGGATCTGGAGGTGTGAAGTTGGAATTGGTTAATGGTGGAATGTTAAGGTCAAGGGCACAGAATTAAGGGTGTGAGTGCTGCCCACACCAAGTGACCTAGATAAGATAAAACGCTTAGAAGGGGCTGTGGCTATCCTTCTCTCCCTTGCTTTACTCACTTCAGGCTGTGCACGGTTTCTCCTATTCAAGTCCTGTCTGCCGTGCCCGCCCCCGTGCCCTGAAAATAGCTTATTGTGGCCTGAAGCCTCTAAGAACTTTGAGTTAAATAAACCTTTTTCCCTTGAACTTTGCGTGTCAAGTACTTTGGCTCAACAGTAAGAAAGTAATGATACAATAGAGTTTACCTATTTGAAATTTTCATATAAATACAAACAAAATAAAAGGGATCTGAGTTAGTACATTTCAACTATATGTACAGCTATATCTCCACTTGATTCTGATTTTTTCTCATTTTAATTCACTTTTGGTGATTGCATTATTATGGTATTATTATATTAATTATCTCTTGGTAGAATTTTTTTCTTTTCTTTCTTTCTTTTTTTCAGAACCGGGGATTGAACTCAGGCCCTTGCGCTTAACAGGGAAGTGCTTATTCTACTGAGCCATCTCCCTGGCCCCTCTCTTGGTAGAATTTTAATGGTACACACATCAACAGAAAACAAAAAGATGAGTCTTAGTAAACATATTTTTCTAAGGTGATCTCGCTCAGCATATAAGCAAGTTGTTCTTTACCTGATATGGCTGACAGATGAAACTTGATAAATATTACTTTATGCTTGACAAATTGTGCTGCTGCAAACATGGGTGCACATATATTGCTGTGGTATGATGTTTTCAGTTCTTCTGAAAAAATATGCAGAGGGGAATAGTTGGGTTGATTGGAACCTGTAGTCCTAGTTTTTTGAGAAATCTGCACTCTGATTATTTGAAAGGAATACTTAATAATTAATTTTTACTCCTTTTTAGTGTTTTATATTTTTTGACCAACCTTACAGAATTTTATCTGATAATCTGAACAACTAATTTGAAGACAACAATATACAGCATAACAACTATTGTTGAATTCCTATCATTTTATTTAGTGAAATTCTGGATCATTTATACTCTTTTGATTTTTTCTTTTCTTTTTTTTTTTTATTTTCTTTAAAACCTAAATAAAGTGAGCCTGGGAGATAGCTCAGTGACTTTAGTGCCTGCCTGGTAAATATAAGGTCCTGAGTTCAATCCCAGTACCGAGAGAGAGAGACGAGAGGGAGAGAGAGAGAGAGAGAGAGAATTAAAATTAAAAGTTGCTTTATATCACAGGGCAATTTTTTGCTAAAAATATATACAGCTTGGCTAAGTGACAAAAAATTAAAAAATATGTGATTAAGTTTTTCTTAAATCTACTGGTGTAATTAGGTGAATATTCCTGGTAATGTGTAGAGACAGAGGAACCAGTTAGTAGTTATAGGAGAGGAAAAGGAAACAGGGTTTGGAAGCAGAGGTGTGTTCAACATTGTAAGCACCCTGTTAGATTCAAGAATAGCTTATATCGAAAAAGAAAAAAAAAAAAGAATGGCTTACGTTGTAGATTAATATCCCATCTAAAATTCATAGATTTAAGCCCTAATCCAGAGTGTGGTTGTATGAGAAGATGGGACTTTTAGGGAAACAGTTAAATGAGAAAGAGATACAATGTTGAGACTCGAGTATGAGATTAGTGTTCTTAAAAAAAAATTACTTTTCTCTGTCTAAATGACTTTAACAAAAGAAGATAATAAAAAAAAGTAACTCAAAGGCAGGACTTTGGGCATCAAGAAGAGCAAGCTTATCAGAAATGGAAGCTGATGGCAGCTTGACCACACTTTCCGGGCTCCCAGAGTATGGTGAGAAAATAAATACCCGTTGCTTTAGCCTCATTGACTGCCAGGATAGATGAATACACTTTGCAACACTGGCAAGAGAGGGATTGGAGTTGGCTGTGCATCTTTCCTCAAATAGTCTCATGTATAATTTTGCAAGCAGTAGTGCTGAGACACATATATTATAAAAATTGATTTCTTTCCTTCATTTGCATTGATTATGGATGCTTCAATAATGACATCCCTACATGGAAAATTTTGTTTGAAATCACATTGTAAAGAAGAATTTTGCATGTCACAAATAGGTTAAGCTTTCAAGGGAGGGCAACAACTCTAAGTTATATTAGGAGACTCTTTGTTCGCAAATACAATATTTATGAAAGTTGTCCAAGTGTGATGAAACCCCAGGAAACCCTCCAAAAGTGAAATATTTATTTAGAATCATGTAATTAATTTATGTACAATATAAAAATATTAAAGAGGGCTGCTTCTACTGTAGAATTTACAGTACAAAACGAAAAACCATATATATGTTTATATAAATAGTTATATGGTTATAAAAATAAAATAAAGGAAGATATATATCTCTTCTTTTATTTTATTTTTGGAATAAGGGTTTTTTTTTTTTTTTTTTTTTTTTTCTTCCTCGAATGCCTTCAGGGCACTTTTGGCCAGCGGGAGAGTTGTGAGGTTCGAACTCCAGCAACCTGAGGCTGACAGCTTTGTGGAAGCAGCCACTTAAAGGACTGAGCTAGGGCCAGGCCCCCCTATTTTTAATGGAATAAGGGTTTTTTTTTATTTTATTTTTAAGTGGTCAACTAATATTTTAATGGTTTGGTTATGGATTTAATTTTCACACTCAAAAATGTGGCAAAAGTCCTTTTTATTATATCAGCATATATACCATTACTAAATTTCTTCAAAATGAAAAGTTGTGAAACAAGTGTATATGATGAATTAAGAAAAATTGTGAGAAATAATGAAAATTACTGTAGTGATGACAAATAATTACTGAAAACTACAATGCATTTCATGATCTTATTCTGTTGGAACAGGCTGTGTAATTATCAAGACTATGGAGGTATATTCTACAAATATAAAACTGTGTATTTTGGGAGGTCAGGAGGGAAGTGGTAACAGACATTACCACACTTAATGTCACAAATAGATTGTGTTTGTGGTAGTGTGTTGGTGAAAATAGGTTAGTTAAGAAGCTTACCTGTATGGTCTTATTCCTTTAGCTTGTCTTTGAACAGTTGTGTGTGTGTGTGTGTGTGTGTGTGTGTGTGTGTGTGGTGTGTCTCCTTTTCTTCCTTAATATATGTGATTCAGTGAATTTCTTATGTTTATGAAACTATTGTGTTTTAGTAAGGAATCAGAAATTAATTTGTTAAAGCACAGTAAGCACAGTTGTATGTTTTTAAGGAAATATCACCTGATAAAAATGTATGAAGTATACATTGATAAAATAAATTGGTTGCATTTTCTTATCTTCTATTTGCCTGAGAAACAATTCGTAATCTGTTATTAAACAAAATAAAATAACTTATTATTCATAGCTAAATATTGGATTTCCACAAATAGCTTTATAATGTGTCATGACAGTAGCTCATCCACTATCAGAATTTATTTATT